>NC_069501.1:948537263-949137263 GCF_027579735.1 Bombina bombina
TGGTCAACTGCAGATCTACGTATTGCATCTATCTCCTGTGGTGCACACTGTGCAATTTGCAATATGTAGGCTTGACCACTAGGGATGTCCGCTCCAGAATACGCGAACATTTGTCCACGATTAGAGTAGGTAAGAGTAGTACTACATTGGTAACCCACTTTGTACAAAAGCATGATAAAGATTGTCATTCCCTTAAATGGATGATTATTGAAAAGGTACAGCACCAGAAGAGAGGAGGTAACCGTTTTGACGTCCTGTCAAGACAAGAGATGTATTGGATATTTAGGCTCCAAACTAAGAGACCTTGGGGCCTAAATTCAGAATACGATTTCATTAATTATTGGAAGTGAGGGACTAATTCAGTTCCACATTTTACCCGTGGGCCTTAGACTCACCCACAGCCATGAAAATGACATTGCATTCTGGTTATTCTCTGTAAACATGCAATACTCTAGTTTGTAGGGACCAAGTTAACAGGTATTAGCTCTACCTGACCATATATTTAACTAATTACATCTAGTTCTTATACTGTCCTCTAGTCATAGGCTCATTATAAATACTGAAGACAACACTAGTACATAGGGACCTAGGTAATAGATATCGGTCTAACTAAACAGTGTAACTAACTAATTATATCTAGCTTTTCACACTGTCTTCTAGTCATAGGCTCATCTCTATATATATTGAAGATAACCACTTTTACTTTAGGGATCTAGTCTATAGGTCTCAGGGTTTTTCGAGGTTAATTTATTTGTATCTATTTGTATTTATCTATTTTTAGATCGATACATTGTCCTCTAGTCATAGGCTCATTTACACTTACCATTGGGCTCGTTTGGGGTTACTTCCCCCTAAAAGATATATTATAGAACCGTGTAGGATTACTATCTATCCAAATGGTTGATATTATTTTTACACTAATTTAGGGTTATGAGTATATGACTAGTGCCTCTAGTCATGGGCTCATTATAACTTTTTGTCATTTTTTACTATCTTAGGCTGAACATGTTAATATACCTTTTACCTATTAATGTGTATAATGGGACTGAAGAACTATATATCAGTATTTCTTTTTAGACAAATTAATTTCAATCTGGCTATAACCTTGAACTATGTACTGTAACATGTATTTCTTATGAGCATTTAGAGTTGAGTCAGTCCTGTGACAATATTATGTTTGTAATTGTATCTATGTCATTTAATATCTCTCACCCCCATTTGGCCATTTAATGAAATTACTAAGGTGATCTAACTATAAATCATGTAAAACTAAATACAAAGGTGCTTTAAATGTTTGGGGCGCTGTACCTTTAAATTTCAATTAGATGGCCAACCAATAGAAATAGAACACTGGGTATTTAAATCAGTGTATTCTTAGTGGTTTTATGGACTATGAGTACGGCTCTCCTAGCCGAAACGCGTTAGTCTGTTTTGTTTGGGGGTTCCCCCACATTTCTCTTTTTGTAATACTATATTTTTAATGGAATACTAATAAAGTGCGATTTTTACTTATTTTTTGGTGCCTGGCATGCTTTTCTGTTCTTTCCGATTCCCTATTTATCAAGGTCTGGTGGACCTGATCCGACAGTGCGGATCAAGTCCGCCAGACCTCGCTGAATACGGCGAGCAATACACTCGCCATATTCAGCATTGCACCAGCAGCTCACAAGAGTCTGGAAGCAGACCCTCAGTGCAGTGGTGGGATATGAACACACCTGGCCTCTGGACTGTGGGTCAGGTTACAGGTTCGGGAATGGTAAAGTTGCAGCTCAGATCAGTAGACTGGAACAGTAGACTGGAACCAATGCAGGATGTATGCAACTTGCTGATATATATATATATATATAGAAATGTCTTGTAGTATATGCACTCTCACCAACACACTGCAACTTGCCAGGGTGCTGTAGCCAGGTATGTAGAAAGTGAAAATTGTAGAAAGCACTCACTGGACTGTAGACAGCAGTTTAAATCAAAAGTTTATTGTGACGTTTCGGGACCAACAGCGTCCCTTCCTCTGACGTCAGAGGAAGGGACGCTGTTGGTCCCGAAACGTCACAATAAACTTTTGATTTAAACTGCTGTCTACAGTCCAGTGAGTGCTTTCTACAATTTTCACTTTCTATATATATATATATATATACAGGGAGTGCAGAATTATTAGGCAAGTTGTATTTTTGAGGATTAATTTTATTATTGAACAACAACCATGTTCTCAATGAACCCCAAAAACTCATTAATATCAAAGCTGAATAGTTTTGGAAGTAGTTTTTAGTTATAGCTATTTTAGGGGGATATCTGTGTGTGCAGGTGACTATTACTGTGCATAATTATTAGGCAACTTAACAAAAAACAAATATATACCCATTTCAATTATTTATTTTTACCAGTGAAACCAATATAACATCTCAACATTCACAAATATATATTTCTGACATTCAAAAACAAAACAAAAACAAATCAGTGACCAATATAGCCACCTTTCTTTGCAAGGACACTCAAAAGCCTGCCATCCATGGATTCTGTCAGTGTTTTGATCTGTTCACCATCAACATTGCGTGCAGCAGCAACCACAGCCTCCCAGACACTGTTCAGAGAGGTGTACTGTTTTCCCTCCTTGTAAATCTCACATTTGATGATGGACCACAGGTTCTCAATTGGGTTCAGATCAGGTGAACAAAGAGGCCATGTCATTAGATTTTCTTCTTTTATACCCTTTCTTGCCAGCCACGCTGTGGAGTACTTGGACGCGTGTGATGGAGCATTGTCCTGCATGAAAATCATGTTTTTCTTGAAGGATGCAGACTTCTTCCTGTACCACTGCTTGAAGAAGGTGTCTTCCAGAAACTGGCAGTAGGACTGGGAGTTGAGCTTGACTCCATCCTCAACCCGAAAAGGCCCCACAAGCTCATCTTTGATGATACCAGCCCAAACCAGTACTCCACCTCCACCTTGCTGGCGTCTGAGTCGGACTGGAGCTCTCTGCCCTTTAGCAATCCAGCCACGGGCCCATCCATCTGGCCCATCAAGACTCACTCTCATTTCATCAGTCCATAAAACCTTAGAAAAATCAGTCTTGAGATATTTCTTGGCCCAGTCTTGACGTTTCAGCTTGTGTGTCTTGTTCAGTGGTGGTCGTCTTTCAGCCTTTCTTACCTTGGCCATGTCTCTGAGTATTGCACACCTTGTGCTTTTGGGCACTCCAGTGATGTTGCAGCTCTGAAATATGGCCAAACTGGTGGCAAGTGGCATCTTGGCAGCTGCACGCTTGACTTTTCTCAGTTCATGGGCAGTTATTTTGCGCCTTGGTTTTTCCACACGCTTCTTGCGACCCTGTTGACTATTTTGAATGAAACACTTGATTGTTCGATGATCACGCTTCAGAAGCTTTGCAATTTTAAGAGTGCTGCATCCCTCTGCAAGATATCTCACTATTTTTGACTTTTCTGAGCCTGTCAAGTCCTTCTTTTGACCCATTTTGCCAAAGGAAAGGAAGTTGCCTAATAATTATGCACACCTGATATAGGGTGTTGATGTCATTAGACCACACCCCTTCTCATTACAGAGATGCACATCACCTAATATGCTTAATTGGTAGTAGGCTTTCGAGCCTATACAGCTTGGAGTAAGACAACATGCATAAAGAGGATGATGTGGTCAAAATACTAATTTGCCTAATAATTCTGCACTCCCTGTATATATATATATATATATATATATATATATATATATAAACTGAAAACAGGTTAAAAACAATTATTCATTGAGTTGAATAAAGAAAGTTCAAGGCTACAGAAAACAGGATTGGTTTTGACACTGGAATATAGTATAAGAGCTGCAAAGTGAATCTCAAGCACAGATAATTTCTTGAATGCAGATTATACACTGGGACACGTACAGTTTAAAATGAAGTAGTCATCAAAATATAACAGCAGTTTATAGGGCGTTAAGACAAGTTTAAAATGACATAGACATCCACTTTATGCAGAGTGATGCAAGTACCTTGTGCAGCAGTGTTATATGTTTCAGTGCTGATATATATCCACTTGTATAGCTTGTGCACCAACACATAAAGCAGATGAGAAGTACTGTAGTTAGAACTGAAGCAAGTAAACTCACAGGAATCAGGTACTTGCAAAACTTTGAATCGAGGTGATTACTAGATGAATGATCCAGGGCAGATTACATATAAAAATGCAGACAAAAGGCCGAAGAAAACCTAATAGCTGAGATAGGAATTTGGCAGTTGCACAGACAATGTCAACCTATGCTAATGCAAAGAATAGGCCTCTGAACAAGCCTTATAAGGATTCAGGGGAAATCAATTAGTCAAACATCCCAGCAGTGAAAGAAACTCCAACAGAAAAGTGATTGACAGATGCAGAAATCCAACAGAACAAGAATAAAGCTGTCTCTTAACCCCTTAAGGACCGGGAATTTCAGACTAATTTGTTTTAGTAGACAACCCAAAGTATTGATCTAGGCCCATTTTGTATATTTCATGCCACCATTTCAGTCATAACACAAATGGATGTAAAAGTTCTCTGGGATCTCCTTTGTTCAGAAATTGCAGACATGCATGACTTTGCCATTGCTTTTTGGTAATTAGAGGGCCTCTAATTGCAGCTGCGCAATTCCTGGTAGTGAAGGGGTTAATCAGGTAGCTTGTAAGGTTAATTTTAGCTTTAGTGTACTAGACATCACCCTCCCACCGGACACGTCCCACCCCCTGATCTCTACATAATCCCTCCCAAACAGCTCTCTTGGATCCCTCACCCCCCACTGGTGACCCCCATCTCAGGTACTGGCAGACAGTCTGCCAGTATGCAGTTTAAGTCCTTTTTTTTTATTATTATTTTTTTAATATTATTATTTTGTACAGCATAGGATTACCCCCTTACCTTTCCACCTCCCTCATCCCTCCCAAAACGCTGTCTAACCCTCCCCCTTCTAACTTGTTTCAGCCATCTTAATTACTGGCAGCTGTCTGCCAGTACCCAGTTTTCTATCCATTTTTCTTTTTATTTATTAAAAAAAAAAACCAAACATTATTTTCTGTAGTGTACAGGGAGTGCAGAATTATTAGGCAAATGAGTATTTTGACCACATCATCCTCTTTATGCATGTTGTCTTACTCCAAGCTGTATAGGCTTGAAAGCCTACTACCAATTAAGCATATTAGGTGATGTGCATCTCTGTAATGAGAAGGGGTGTGGTCTAATGACATCAACACCCTATATCAGGTGTGCATAATTATTAGGCAACTTCCTTTCCTTTGGCAAAATGGGTCAAAAGAAGGACTTGACAGGCTCAGAAAAGTCAAAAATAGTGAGATATCTTGCAGAGGGATGCAGCACTCTTAAAATTGCAAAGCTTCTGAAGCGTGATCATCGAACAATCAAGCGTTTCATTCAAAATAGTCAACAGGGTTGCAAGAAGCGTGTGGAAAAACCAAGGCGCAAAATAACTGCCCATGAACTGAGAAAAGTCAAGCGTGCAGCTGCCAAGATGCCACTTGCCACCAGTTTGGCCATATTTCAGAGCTGCAACATCACTGGAGTGCCCAAAAGCACAAGGTGTGCAATACTCAGAGACATGGCCAAGGTAAGAAAGGCTGAAAGACGACCACCACTGAACAAGACACACAAGCTGAAACGTCAAGACTGGGCCAAGAAATATCTCAAGACTGATTTTTCTAAGGTTTTATGTACTGATGAAATGAGAGTGAGTCTTGATGGGCCAGATGGATGGGCCCGTGGCTGGATTGGTAAAGGGCAGAGAGCTCCAGTCCAACTCAGACGCCAGCAAGGTGGAGGTGGAGTACTGGTTTGGGCTGGTATCATCAAATATGAGCTTGTGGGGCCTTTTTGGGTTGAGGATGGAGTCAAGCTCAACTCCCAGTCCTACTGCCAGTTTCTGGAAGACACCTTCTTCAAGCAGTGGTACAGGAAGGAGTCTGCATCCTTCAAGAAAAACATGATTTTCATGCAGGACAATGCTCCATCACACGCGTCCAAGTACTCCACAGCGTGGCTGGCAAGAAAGGGTATAAAAGAAGAAAATCTAATGACATGGCCTCCTTGTTCACCTGATCTGAACCCCATTGAGAACCTGTGGTCCATCATCAAATGTGAGATTTACAAGGAGGGAAAACAGTACACCTCTCTGAACAGTGTCTGGGAGGCTGTGGTTGCTGCTGCACGCAATGTTGATGGTGAACAGATCAAAACACTGACAGAATCCATGGATGGCAGGCTTTTGAGTGTCCTTGCAAAGAAAGGTGGCTATATTGGTCACTGATTTGTTTTTGTTTTGTTTTTGAATGTCAGAAATGTATATTTGTGAATGTTGAGATGTTATATTGGTTTCACTGGTAAAAATAAATAATTGAAATGGGTATATATTTGTTTTTTGTTAAGTTGCTTAATAATTATGCCCAGTAATAGTCACCTGCCCACACAGATATCCCCCTAAAATAGCTATAACTAAAAACAAACTAAAAACTACTTCCAAAACTATTCAGCTTTGATATTAATGAGTTTTTTGGGTTCATTGAGAACATGGTTGTTGTTCAATAATAAAATTAATCCTCAAAAATACAATTTGCCTAATAATTCTGCACTCCCTGTAGATGCTCCCACCTCATTTACCCCACCTTCCCTTGCAAGATCTTTCCCCCTTCCATCTATCCCCCCTCTCCACTCTAGGACCCGCCCTCCCTCCCTCTCCCTCCCTCCCTCCCTCCCTCTCCCTCCCTCCCTCCCTCCCTCCCTCCCTCCCCCTCTCAGCATGGATTTTTGCTGCAGTGTAGCTGTCCCACCCATTCCTTCCCCTCCCTCCCTCCCTCCCTCCCTCCCCCTTCCAGCAATGGGCCACCCACCTCCCTCCTAACCCTCCAACACCACCAACGATCAGCACCATCGCTACCTGATGCAGAGAGGGACACAGAGTGTCTCTCTCTGCATCGGTCACTTTCTACGTCTTTTTCTGCACTGCCCCACTTTAGTTATTACAGCTGTAACAAAGTGAATTGTGTTAATAATTGTGTAAATAGTCAGCTAGATTACGAGTTTTGCGTTATGAGTGGCTCGGTACTAACTTGCAAGTTATTTCCACCACTCACCTCCCATATTGCAGCGTAAAGCAAAATTGAGCTCCATACCGCACTCCAATACCGGCGCTGCTGTGAGCTGGTTTTACGTGCTCGTGCACGATTTCCACATAGACATCAATGGGGAGAGCTAGCTAAAAAAAAGCCTTACACCTGCAATAAAGGAGCATAAAGCTCCGTAACGCAGCCCCATTGATTCCTATGGGGAAAGAAAAGTTATGTTTACACCTAACACCCTAACATAACCCTGAGTCTAAACACCCCTAATCTGCCGACCCCTACATCGCCGACACCTACATTACACTTATTAACCCCTAATCTGCCACCCTCAATGTCATTGCCACCAACCTAAACTTATTAACCCCTAATCTGCTGCCCCCAATGCCGCCGCCACCTACCTACACTTATTAACCCCTAATCTGCCGCCTCCAACGTCACCACCACTATACTAAAGTTATTAAAACCCTAAACCTAACCCTAAGTCTAACCCTAACACTTTCACAAACATAGCATGAGAGTGGATTCCCCAAATTGAGGGGTTTCCAAAAGTCTAGGCTTAATCAGCACAACCGTTAGTAATAACAACTCAAGAGACATAAGTGTCAAAAATATAAAAATATCCTTTAATAAATCACACAATTCACAGACATACCACATTCATGCATGGGATCCCAGTAATAAAAAAGTCAATAGACTGAGAGCAAACTTCTGGTGCACCAGGGTGAACTGGATACGTATATATATTAACCAGTGGTATTAGATATTTGTAATCCACAAAAGAGATAGTTCCATATCTTTAGAGTCCCCAAAGTGCCGCTCTGCTGAACTAGCCAGACCAAACCCTCGACCCAAAAACAGTGATCGAATCACCTTTCAAAGCATACTTTTTCAAGCCGTGTGTGTTATTCACAGGTGCATCAATTGATATTTCCTTCTTGACCACATTTGGTAAATAGTACTACCTGTGTTTGTAGTGCCAACGGCAGGATCTTCAATGCTTACATGGAGCGCGGTCTTACAGGGCAGGTCGGGGCTAGTCGGGATCCAATGCTGTGGAAACAAAAAAGAGAGGCTGCAAAGCACCGTTTCACTCCTTCACATAGTGCAGCGTGGCACCCGGAAGAAGCTCCACGCTGCACTATGTGAAGGAGTGAAACGGTGCTTTGCAGCCTCTCTTTTTTGTTTCCACAGCATTGGATCCCGACTAGCCCCGACCTTCCCTGTAAGACCGCGCTCCATGTAAGCATTGAAGATCCTGCCGTTGGCACTACAAACACAGGTAGTACTATTTACCAAATGTGGTCAAGAAGGAAATATCAATTGATGCACCTGTGAATAACACACACGGCTTGAAAAAGTATGCTTTGAAAGGTGATTCGATCACTGTTTTTGGGTCGAGGGTTTGGTCTGGCTAGTTCAGCAGAGCGGCACTTTGGGGACTCTAAAGATATGGAACTATCTCTTTTGTGGATTACAAATATCTAATACCACTGGTTAATATATATACGTATCCAGTTCACCCTGGTGCACCAGAAGTTTGCTCTCAGTCTATTGACTTTTTATTACTGGGATCCCATGCATGAATGTGGTATGTCTGTGAATTGTGTGATTTATTAAAGGATATTTTTATATTTTTGACACTTATGTCTCTTGAGTTGTTATTACTAACGGTTGTGCTGATTAAGCCTAGACTTTTGGAAACCCCTCAATTTGGGGAATCCACTCTCTGGCTATGTTTGTGAAAATATTATTTTCTAGGCAGCACCTGTTTCCTTTATAATAAGTATTTGAGTGCAGCTACTCTGTCTTGTTTTGTATACTAACCCTAACACCCCCTAACTTTAATGTAATTAAAATAAATATGAATAAAACTTACTATCATTAACTAAATAATTCCTATTTAAAACTAAATACTTACCTGTAAAAAAAACACTAAGATAGCTACAATATAACTAATAGTTACATTGTATCTATCTTAGGTTTTATTTTTATTTCACAGGCAAGTTTGTATTTATTTTAACTAGGTAGAATAGTTACTAAATAGTTATTAACTATTTACTAACTACCTAGTTAAAATAAATACACATTTACCTGTAAAATAAAACCTTACCTGAGTTAAACTAAAACCTAACCTTACACTACAATTAAATAAATTACATTATTTAAATACAATTAACTAAATTACAAAAAACCCCCACTAAATTACACAAAATAAAAAAGAAATGATCAAATATTTAAACTAATTACACCTAATCTAATAGCCCTATCAAAATAAAAAAGCCCCCCCAAAATAAAAAAAAACCTATCCTAAACTAAACTACCAATAGCCCTTAAAAGGGCCTTTTGCTGGGCATTGCCCCAAATAAATCAGCTCTTTTACCTGTAAAAAAAAATACAAACACCCCCCCAACAGTAAAACCCACCACCCACACAACCAAACCCCCCAAATAAAATCCTATCTAAAAAACCTAAGTTCCCCATTGCCCTGAAAAGGGCATTTGGATGGGCATTGCCCTTAAAAGGGCATTTAGCTCTTTTTTGCCCAAACCCTAATCTAAAAATAAAACCCACCCAATAAACCCTTAAAGAATCCTAGCACTAACCCCCCGAAGATCCACTTACAGTTTTTGAAGACCCGACATCCATCCTCAACGAAACAGCAGAAGTCTTCATCCAAGCGGCAAGAAGTCCTCAATGAAGCCGGGAGGAGTCTTCATCCAAACGGGCTAAAGTCTTCATCCAAGCCGGCAGAAGTCTTTATGAAGACGACATCTGATTGGAACAGCCAATAGAATGCGAGCTCAATCCTATTGGTTGATTTGATCAGCCAATAGGATTGAAGCTCAATCCTATTGACTGATTGCATCGGAAATCAAGGGACGCCATCTTGGATGACGTCCCTTAAAGGAACCTTCATTCTTCAGTCGCCGTGGAAAGAAGAGGATGCTCCTAGCCGGATGTCTTGAAGATGAAGCTGCTCTGCGCCGGATAGATGAAGATAGAAGATGCCATCTGGATGAAAACTTCTGCCGGCTTGGATGAAGACTTTGGCCCGCTTGGATGAAGACTTCTCCTGGCTTCGTTAAGGACTTCTGCTGGTTCGATGAGGACTTCTGCCGCTTCGTTGAGGATGGATGTTGGGTCTTCAAAAACTGTAAGTGGATCTTTGGGGGTTAGTGTTAGTTTTTTTAAGGGTTTATTGGGTGGGTTTTATTTTTAGCTTAGGGTTTGGGCTGAAAAAGAGCTAAATGCCCTTTTAAGGGCAATGCCCATCCAAATGCCCTTTTCAGGGCAATGGGGAGCTTAGGTTTTTTAGATAGGTTTTTATTTGGGGGGTTTTGTTGTGTGGGTGGTGGGTTTTACTGTTGTGGGGGTGTTTGTATTTTTTTTACAGGTAAAAGAGCTGTTTTCTTTGGGGCAATGCCCAGCAAAAGGCCCTTTAAAGGGCTATTGGTAGTTTAGTTTAGGCTAGGTTTTTTTTATTATTTTGGGCTTAGTTTTTATTTCACAGGTAAATTTGTATTTATTTTAACTAGGTAGTTAGTTAATAATTAATAACTATTTAGTAACTATTCTACCTAGTTAAAATAAATACAAACTTGCCTGTGAAATAAAAATAAAACCTGATAGATGCAATGTAACTATTAGTTATATTGTAGCGAGCTTAGGGTTTATTTTATAGGTAAGTATTTAGTTTTAAATAGGAATTAGTTCAATTAAATATATTTAGTTAATGATATTAATTTTTATTTAGATTGATTTTAATTATATTAAAGTTAGGGGTGTTAGGGTTAGACTTAGGGTTAGGTTTAGGGGTTAATAACTTTAGTATAGTGGCGCCGATTTTGGGGGCAGCATATTAGGGGTTAATAACAGTAATATAGGTTGCGGCGATGTTAGGGACAGCAGATTAGGGGTTAATAATATTTAACTAGTGTTTACAATGCAGGAGTGCGGCGGTTTTGGGGTTAATATGTTTATTCTAGTGACGGCGATGTCCGGAGCGGCAGATTAGGGGTTAATAATTTTATTTTAGTGTTTGCAATGCGGGAGGGCCTCGGTTTAGGGGCTAATAGGTAGTTTATGGGTGTTAGTGTACTTTTTAGCACTTTAGTTATGAGTTTTATGTTACGGCATTGTAGCATAAAACCCATAACTACTGACTTTCAGGTGGCGGTACTTACCTTGTGGTTATGGGCTGTATCGCTCACTTTTTGGCCTCCCAGGCAAACTCGTAATACTGGCGCAAAGGAAGTCCCATTAAAAAAGGACTTTTTGAAAGCTGCGGTAGTTACATTGCGTTACGGCCAAAAAAGTGTGTGGTGCCCCTAAACCTGAAAGACTCGTAATAGCAGCGGTAGTGAAAAAGAGCCATAACGCTGCTTTTTCACTCATACTGCAAAACTCGTAATCTAGCCGAGCGTTTGTTAGGATAAAGTAGTCTGGCTGGATAGAACACACATTTTGGAGTATTCTAGAGATGTGTTTTTTTTTTTGTTTTTTTTTGCTACAGCTTGGCTCAGCATGTGGAATTCATAAAGATCTTGTGAATAATTTTGTCTCACGGTCATGTCTTGCTATTTTAAAGTTGTCAAGGTTGTCAAAATTTTCTTTTTTCTTTTATTTCTCTTAAGCGGTTTTAGGTTTCTTTTTTTGCATATCTTAGAGTGTGCTGTTTTAAAGAAGTTGTTATGCAGCTGTTGATATTGTTACTAAGTGTTGCAGTAGCTGCTTTGCTGTCCAGGAATTGTGCAGTTTTTACTGTTTAGTTACTGCACACAAGTAATGCTAATGCATTTTTTGTACATTTTTGATTGATTGCATGTTGGCTGTGTTGCTAGATGTCCATTTGTCAAGCTCTATGTGGGTAAAACAATTGGCTAATTTCATATTAGCATACAGGAACATGTGGTTTGATTTAAAAACAAACACTTGGTCCCTGTGGCTTAACAAAACAATATATTTGATTTTGTTGTCCAAAATATGCTTAATTGTGACTAAATAATGTAATATTCAACAAAAGATTTATTTTTATGGAAAGTTCAATTTTTCAAAACTATAAGAGCCAACCATTAAATCAGAACAGCAGCTGTAAGAGTTCTTTGAAATTATAAATTAGCCACACATGACATAAAAGAGTTGTAAATATGATATAGGAGTGGCTCCAATACTAACTGGTAGCAATCATTTATAAGGTCACCAGTCCCGTACTTGCTGCTAAGTAGCATCAACTATTACCTTACGTCTATTCTCACCAGAAGAAAAATGATTTGATGCTTCAGTGTTTAGCAGAACGGTTGTTGCATAATCTTTGATGTAAAACATTTATAATTTTTATTTTTGTTTTTATATTGACTGTGATGCCTTTATGCTGCTATTTTACTACCACACAAAATATATTGTTATAAATATGTCAGAATCACATTGCATTTTATTGCTACTTTTGTTTTTTTGGTCATCAGAACGATGCATGTTACCTATACCCCAAAGCAGAACACGCAGTGATCTGAGATGTCATCGCAGAAAATGCAGCATGTCTGCAGAAAGAATAGGACTCATGCAGGAACTGTTACTGCTTTAACTTTGCAGCGCTGCTCCACATCAGGCTGTTCTTAACATAGTGCATCCACAGCAAAGTGCTGTTTGAAGTGAACAGTCAAATATGCAGTAGAGCATTGATTGTGGACCGGGTCTCAGATTTTTTCAGCCCGCCCCCTAGCCTTTCCCAGTTTGCAAAGCAGTTTTTTTCTAAATGTAAGACATTCTTATGAGCAATGCATCTTTTTGTATTACTACATTTCGATGTAAGACTAAGAGAAAAGGAAACAAATGTATTCAAGGGACATTTTAAAATTTGTTTGTCTGCAGCTAATTTGCAATCCAATATTCAACTGCTGCAATATATTATAAAACTTTTAAAATTGCTTTATCCTCCAGTTAACCAACACACTGCAATTGAACCGGTGCTTTAGTGTAACTGCATATTTAAAATTTAATTATATTTAAAAATAACCTGCAGAAAATTTTTCACTAAAAAAATCTCATTGCAGAAAATGAAAACAAGTTCTGCCTCTGGTAATTATATATTTGAATTGTAAGAGCACTGATCATCTTTATTTGTAGATTAACAACTCAATTATTAACCTTAGTTGACTTTAAAATATGATGTTTATGTCGAACATGTAAAAATGCATCTATTAAAATATAGGCAAAATAAAATGGAATTTCTAGCTTGCTAAATAATTTATTTATTCCAGAACTTTTAGAGAGATGTTCAAGTTTGATGTGTTGTGAATTATTTAAAATAATGTGAATAACTCAGAGAAAATGGAGTATTTAGCTAAAGATGGCTAATTTGACCATATTTCACATTAGGTTCCATATTCATTCATATTAAATATTTGTGTAAGCTCTGTCTCAAGCAGTTTAAAGTATGTGTTGTTTACTTTACTGCCTATATAATGAGTCACCAAAATCACAGAGGGGATTATTTAGGAAGCTTCTGCTGTTCTGTGAATTATTGTGTGCTTTGAATAGGCTTCAATGTTTTCAGACAAATGTATTTTTTGTTTTGCATTCCTTAATATATAAATAGAATCTTTTCAGACTATGGGGTATATTTATTAATGTGCGAGCGGACATGATACGATGTAGTGTATCATGTCCGCCGCACATCGATAAATGCCGACAGCATAGGCAGTCGGCATTTATCATTAAACAAGCAGTTCTTGTGAACTGCTGGTGCAATGCTGCCCCCTGTTGCTAGAAGGGGGTGTCAATCAACCCAATCATATTCAATAGGGTTGATTTCTGTCCGTGGCCTCAGAGCAGGCGGACAAGTTATGGAGCAGCGGTCTTTAGAGGGGCATCAAGAGGCATCAAGCTGCTGTAAAAAGTATTTTAAAAAAAATGAACAGAAATGTTTATTTACATCTAAATGTACTAATAGCTAAACACAATTTATGTATACAAATTGCATCTTCAACAGAATGCAAGAAGATTTCTGGCAGCTATTTGATACTTAGTTAAACATACAGATTATGTAGAGACTATCTTTGCTTATCATAAAAGCCCTCGGTTGCTACATGTTAAGGGGACAGACAAAAAAACAAAAGCGTAAAACCCCATTTATTTATCTGGCCATGTCCTAGTTCCCCCTTATATTTAATGCGTTTTGAGCCAGTCAGCTATAAAATACTTTGCCAGAAATGTATTATATATATTCTTGAGTTAACACACACCTGGATTACGAGTTATGCGCTCGTGTTTTAACGCTGAAAAAATGGTCATTTCAGCTTTAAAACAGCAATGCAGCCATTACAAGACTTGTCGGCATAGCTGTACCACAAGCTTTTTAGCCTGTAACGCAACGTCAGTCCAGCACTCGTAAAAATGACGTTTTTTCATGGGACTTCCATAGCGCAGTCATTACAAGTTTTGTGGTGAGGCTAAAAAGCTTGCGTTACACCCGATAACGACAAGATCCGTTTCGCAATCTGAGAGCAGTAGTTATGAGTTTTACGCTACAAAACTGTTACATAAAACTCATAACTAAACTGTCATAAAGTACACTAAACACCCATAAACTACCTATTAACCCCTAAACCGAGGCCCTCCTGCATCGCAATTACTATATTAAACTTATTAACCCCTAATCTGCCACTCCCGACATTGCCGCCACTAATAACATTTATTAACCCTTATTCCGCCACTCCCCGACATCGTCACCACTATAATAAAGTTATTAACCCCTAAACCGCCACCCCCCACATTGCAAACACTATTTAAATATTATTAACCCCTAATCTGCCGTCCGCCCACATTGCCCCCACTATACTAAAGTTATTAACCCCTAATTCCGCGCGCCACTATAATAAATTTATTAACCCCTAAACGGCAAGCACCCCACAATGAAATATACTTAATACACCTATTAACCCCTAAACCAAAAGCCCCCCCACATCGCAATAAAATAATTTAAACTAGTAACCCCTAAACCTAATGCCCCCCTAACTTCATATTAAAATTACAATTTCCCTATCTTAAATTAAATTAAAACTTACCTGCCAAATTAAAAAAAAAAGTTTAAACGAACAATTAAACTAATATAACTATTAAACTAAAATTAAACTAACTACCAATTAAATAAACTATATTACACATTAAAAAAATCCTAAAACTACTCTAAAAATTACAAAGTATCTAATTACAAAAAATAAAAAATACTAAATTACAAAAAAAATAACAAAAACTAAATTACAAAAAATGACAAACGAAATTATTAAAAATAAAAAAGAGTTACACCTAATCCAATAGCCCTATAAAAATAAAAAAACAAACAAAACCTAGCCTACAATAAACTACCAATAGCCCTTATAAGGGCCTTTTGTAGGGTATTGCCCTAAGTTAAACAGCTCTTTTACCTTTAAAAAAAATTACAAAGACCCACCCAACAGTAAAACCCACCACTCAACCAACCCCCCAAAATAAAAAACCTAACTCTAACAAAAACCTAAGCTACCCATTACCCTGAAAAGGGCATTTGTATGGGCATTGCCCTTAAAAGGGCATTTAGCTCTTTTGCATTGCCCTAAAAAGGGCATTTAGCGCTTTTACAAAAAAACAAACCCTAAACTAAAAAAAAAAACACCCAAAAAAGTTAAAAAAATCCTAACACTAACCCCCGAAGATCCACTCAGAGTAGCTGAAGTCCCACTTGAAGGATCTTTATCCCAGCGGCTCCATCTTCATCCAGGCGGCATCTTCTATCTTCATCCCGGCGGTGCGGAGCGGGTCTATCCTGAAGACATCTGGCGCAGAGCATCCTCTTCATACAGTCAACGCCGTTTACTGAATCTTCAATGCATGGTACGCAATTCAAAATGGTGTCTCTTGCATTCCTATTGGCTGATTTAATTTTGGAAATTCAAATCAGCCAATAGGATGAGAGCTACTGAAATCCTATTAGCTGTTCAAATCAGCCAATAGGATGAGAGCGATTGAAATTCTATTGGCTGATTTAAATAGCAAATAGAATTTCAGTAGCTCTCATCCTATTGGCTGATTTGAACAGCCAATAGGATTTTAGTAGCTCTCATGCTATTGGCTGATTTGAATTTCCAAAATCACATCAGCCAATAGGAATGATATGGCAGCGACCGTATGAAGAGGATGCTCCACGCCGGATGTCTTCAGGATGGACCTGCTCCACGCCACTGGTATAAAGATAGAAGACGCCGTCTGGATGAAGATGAAGCCCACTGCCGCCTGGATGTAGATGGAGCCACCTGGATGAAGATGGAGCAGCCCGGGATGAAGATGGAGCCGCCGGGATGAAGATCCTTAAAGCGGAACTTCAACAACTGTGAGTGGATCTTCGGGGGTCAGTGTTAGGATTTTTTAAGCTTTTTTGGGTAGTTTTTTTTTTTAGATTTTGTGGGTTTAGGGGGGTGGGGGTTTGCAATGTTAGTGGGTCTTTGTAATTTTTTTCCAGGTAAAAGAGCTGTAAACTTTGGGCAATGCCCTACAAAAGGCCCTTTTAAGGACTATTGGTAGTTTATTATAGATTAGGTTTTTTATTTTGGGGTGTTTTTTTTTAAATGGGTAATAGAATAGGAATAATTGTTATTATTTTTAAAAATTATTTTGTTATTTTGTGTAATGGTTTTTTTTTTCGTTTTGGGGTGAATTTTTCTTTTAAGAATAGACATTTTTTATTTTTTATGGGCAGTAAAAAAAGCTGAATGCCCTTTTAAGGGCAATGCCCATACAAATGCCCTTTTCAGGGCAATGGGTAGATTAGGTTTTACTTTATTTTTATTTTGTGGGTTTGGGGGGTCGGGGTTTGTATACTGTTAGGGGGTGTTTGATTTTCTTTTTTAGCAAAAGAGCTGTTAACTTTAGAGCAATGCCCTACAAAAGGCCCTTTTAAGGGCCTTTGGTAGTTTATTATAGATTAGGGTTTTTTTTTTTTTTTTTTGAGTGGTTTTATTTCTTTTAAAGGGTATTAGAATAGGAATAATGTTTATTGTTTTGGATACTTTTGTTTGTTATTTTTTGTAATGGTAGTTTTTTTTTATTTTTTGTAATTTTAGTGTTTTTTATTTTTTGTAATGTTAGGTTTTAGTGTAAGGCAGCTTAGGTTTTATTTCACAGGTAAGTTTGTATTTATTTTAACTAGGTAGTTAGTAAATAGTTAATAACTATTTACTAACTAGTCTACCTAGTTAAAATAAATACAAACTTACCTATGAAATAAAAATAAAACCTAAGCTAGCTACAATATAGCTATTAGTTATATTGTAGCTAGCTTAGGTTTTATTTCACAGGTAAGTATGTATTTAGTTTTAAATAGGTATTATTTAGTTAATAATTGTAACTTTAAAGTGGTCAACTTAAAAGTACAGCCTCACGACATTGCATAGACTTCTAAAAATGAGCAGGAGATTAAGTCATGAATTTTTAATATCTATTTATTTTCTTATATATTTACCTTTAAACTGCTCCACCAATAAGCACAGCACTCCCGAACGCCATCTTGTCTAATTGATTAACAGATGACGATTCTTAAACCAACTAATCCTTGTTTCCCCCCTGGGGCGTTCAGCCCCTTTGCGTAAATGTCACGGCACGGGGGGAAACAAGGATTCGTTGGTTTAACATCGTCATCTGTCAATAAATTAGAAAAGATGACGGTGGGGAGGGCTGCGCTTATTGGCAGGGCAGTTTAAAGGTAAAAATATAAGAAAATTAATAGATTTTAAAAATTCATGACTTAAACTCCTGCTCATTTTTATGTCTATGCAGTGCCGTGAGGCTGTACTTTTAAGTTGACCTTTACTTTAATTTAGCTCTATTTTTAATTATGTTAAAGTTAGGTGGTGTTAGGGTTAGGGTTATGTTAGGGTTAGGTTTAGGGGTTATTATAGTTTAATTTAGGTTGTTGCGATGTGGGGGGCTGGCAGTTTAGAGATTAATAGCTTTATTTAGTTGCGGTGATGTCGGGGAGCGGCGGAATAGAGGTTAATAGATTTATTATAGTGTGGGCGATGTTGGGGTGCAGGGGAATAGGGGTTAATAACTTTAGTATAGTGGCAGAGATATTGGGAATGGCAGATTAGGGGTTAATAGATTTATTTTGGTGGAGGCGATATCGGGAGCAGCAGATTAGGGGTTAATAAAATGATCACAAAAGTAGAAAAATCCAGAAATCTCCTCTATAGTGATACAAGTGCTGAAAACTGGTATATAAAAGAAAAAACTTTATTAAATATCCATAAAAAAGGCAGGATCTCCCTCTTAAGTAAAACTGGTAAAGGGAAGTGTTTGACCGGTTTCGGTCACTGGGACCGTAGTCATAAACATACAATGTATATTCCCTTTACCAGTTGATTTTTACTTGTGGAGTACAGGGACTCCATACACCACTACCCGACTCACTCGCAAGGACTTTCAAAGGATACCCTTGACCCGGAAACCAGAGGGAGGAGCCCTTGAGCTGTGCAGCGTGAGTGATAGAGTTTTTCACTAACAAGACGCCGTAGAGCCGGATTGCCCGGGAGCTACAGATGGATACTGCCGAGTGAGTGAACCCGGGAGGAGGAGTCCCGGTTGGCAGCAACAGCTAAGTGCGGATGGAATTGAAGAGGCTCATACGGATCATTGCTACACGGCAGTAACGGTATAGTACACAGGGACTGGTTAAGTCGAGTTGGAAGTTATAGCCCCTCTAACCCTTATGTGAATCGTTGGGATAGATTATGACTGATGGTGCTAAGCTCTGGTTTTAACCCTTCCTATGTGTGACCTTTAAAACATACTGCCTAAGAAGGTGTAGCATACAGTGGATGTATAAGCACATAGCAACACAATATATTATAGCTTGTGATACAGGGGGTAAGTGAGTATCTTTAACCCTATCTCTTGCATATTATTAACACTAGCAATATATAGTTGTTAGACTTATATACATATCCATCTACAAGCTCTATCACTAGCTGCATTTTGCAACATTTACGGCTCAGGACACGGCTCCTAGACTATATAGTATAGTTCTGGAGATTCTATAGCATATATCCAAATAACTTCTTTCTATTTTACTTAATAAAATGATGTAGGTGGCGGCGATGTTGGGGGCGGCAGATTAGATGTGTTAAGACTAAGAGGCCTATTTATCAAATGTCTGTCGGACCTGATCCGACAGTGCGGATCAGGTCCGACAGACATCGCTGAATGTGGAGAGCGAGACACTCTCCATATTCAGCATTGCATCAGCAGCTCTTGTGAGCTGCTGGTGCAACGCTGCCCCCTGCAGACTTGCGGCCTATCGGCCACCAGCAGGGGGGTGTCAGTCAACCCGATCGTACTTGATCGGGTTGAATTCCGGCGATGTCTGTCCGCCTGCTCAGAGCAGGCGGACAGGGTTATGGAACAGCGGTCTTTAGACCACTGCTTCATAACTGCTGTTTCTGGCGAGGCTGCAGGCTCACCAAAAACACGGGCCCTCAAGCTCCATTCGGAGCTTGATAGATAGGCCCCTTAGGGTTTATGTTAAGTTTAACTGTTACTTTTTTCCCCATAGACATCAATTGGGCTGCGTTACGGAGCTTTTCATTCCGCTATCGCAGGTGTTAGGTTTTTTTCTAACCCACTCTCCCCATTGATGTCTATGGGGAAAGCGTGCACGAGCACGTCAAAACAGCACTTGTATTTTGTGCGGTATGGAGCTTAAAACCACCATATTGCACGCACAAGCTGACTTGTAATGGCTGCGCTATAGAGGGTTAAATAACGCATATTTTGTTACGTTCGTTAAATTCCCTATAGCGCGCATAACTCGTAAAATACCTGAAAGTTTTTTACTAGGCTTAATAATAACTCAGTATGTACTGATATATTTACATAGAAATGGTAAAAAAAATGATTGTTAGAGTTAAAGTTTTTGTTCAATCAAGGGAAAAGAAATAAATTCCAATTGTCTCCTAATAGAAATTAAAAACTTAAAGGGACAGTCTACTCCAAAATATTTATTGTTTAAAAAGATAGGTAGTAAAGGCATTATCTATTTTTTTAAAACAATAACAATTTTGGTGTAGACTAACCCTTCCAACTATAAATTTCTATTTCCCGTATACTTAATGCAAGCACAGCTAGAAAAAAAAACTGTACCACATTGACTAAAGAGATCTTAACTTAGCAGATTTAGTTTTTTATATGGCAACATAGATTACCTGATAAACAGAGAACAGTGTGGTCGAATTCATTCGAGCACACGCTATGGGGACGATTTATTAAGATGCGGACTGTAGCGGGTCATGTCCACCCATCGTCGCATACGCTGTCGGCATTTAACATTGCACAAGCATTTCTAGTGAAATGCTTGTGTAATTCCACCCTCTGCAGATCGCGGCCAATCGGCCTGTTAGCAGGGGGTGTCAATCATCCTGAACGTACCTAATCAGGATTGCTGTCCGCCACCTCAGAGGTGGCGGATAAGTTAAGGAGCAGGGGTCTTAAGAACCTTAAGGCTTGTGCGGAAACTGCTGCATTTGCAGAATGTTTAATCGGCCCCTATATTTTCAATGGATATCGCAACCGAGCTAAATTTCGCTGGTATTAAAAGTTGAAAATTATAGTTTGCCTTGCCTAAATGTTTTGATGGCTAAATCTATTTTTTTCTAAAGAATATATTGTATTGATCCTAAAGATATGAAATTAGAGTATCTTTGTGATGCATTACAGCTACATTGTAAAAAATTAATTTATTTGGAAATTTTTAGAAAATATTGTTTAAAATGTTGTTTCAGATATTAAGGGATTTGTCTTCATTTTTTTGTTCAAAGTTATAAAACAGTTATTTTCACATTTTATGGTCACATCTGAAGAAGCAAACAATTTGTCCTCAGATGCTTGCTTGCCATAAAAAGTGTATGTGAACTTTATGATTCTCACATAAATGGTAAAACAATGTGCAAAATCAATTTTCAAAAATAAAAATGACTGGATGCCACTTTATTTAGAGTGATATGTTACAAATATCAATTTGCACTGCATCTCTCAAGCACACAATGTTCTAGAGAGTAAATGGTCCCTTCTAATGTAAACAGTCAAACACCAACAAAATAGCTATAT
Source organism: Bombina bombina (assembly GCF_027579735.1). Lineage (NCBI taxonomy): Eukaryota > Metazoa > Chordata > Amphibia > Anura > Bombinatoridae > Bombina > Bombina bombina. Next base: position 948,558,502 of record NC_069501.1, read on the forward strand.
AATGCACAAAATGCACTTACCTATTTGCTTAATTACCATTAAATCATAAGGCACCATACTTATATAACAGTGGTAATATTTGGGGGAATCTAAAATAGCCCCAATAGTTGAGTGCCGTATGACTAGCATGGCTATTGGATAAGAGGTGGACATATCACCTAATTAAAAATTGTTTTGCGGTGGCCAGTCAGAGGGGGTTATTTTAGTAGAGCTATACAAAAAAATAAAGGTATGTTTAAGCAAATAATCCCTTTAAAAACATGAAATAAGGTTTATTTAAAGAGACAGTCTACATCAGATAATTTATTTTTTTAAAAGATAGATAATCCCTTTATTACCCATTCCCTAGTTTTGCATAACCAACATAGTTATACATGTTTTACCTCTGTGATTACCTTGTATTTAAGCCTCTGTAAACTGCCCCCTTTTCTCAGTTCTTTTGACAGACTTGCATTTTAGTCAATCAGTGCTGTCTCCTAGGAACTCCATGTGTGTGAGCTCAGTGTTATCTATATGAAACACATGAACTAACACCCTCTAGTGGTGAAAAACTGTCAAAATGCCCTGAGATGAGCGGCGGCCTTTAAGGATTTAGAAATTAGCATAGGAACCTCCTAGGTTTAGCTTTAAACAAAGCAAAATTGGTGATAGATATACATTTGAATTTTTTTTAAAATTGCATGGCCTATCTGAATAATGAAAGTTTGTTTTGGACTAGACTGTCCCTTTAATTTAGATTTAGGCTTGCTAAAATGTACCATCACTTTAAGGAAAGAAAGAAAGATAAATATAACACACTACTAAAGTATGGAGAATGCTGCATTCAAATTAAATTTAAATCCATATTTTTTATTTACTGTACAGCAAAACATTCACTGTTACACTTTTCATACTGTACTGCAATATATTCTCCCAGAACCACAGTGGTCAAATTGTGTGTCAAGTACAGTCAAACGTTCTCATGAGGACACTCGGGCACAAATACTGCAGTGGTGTATCTTGTCTATATGTCACCCACCCATTATCACAAACGTTTGAGCTTTGGACAGTATATGACACATTTGGATGATAGTGTTGTAGTGAAGTATTGCTCTCAGTTTTTATGATAACAATATACTTTTATGTAAGTGAGGTACCTTGCTCATTTTAATATGTTTAACAATTTTCTAAAATGTGTAACACTGAGGGCTAGATTACAAGTGGATTCTGCGTTTTTGCTATAGCGAAATCTCAGCTAGTATTTTAATTTTTGCGCTTATCGGGTTGCATTGGTTCTACAAGTTGAAAGTAAAAAATTTTCTCCAGCGGTAACCCAAATCACGCTTAAATTTGAAAGTAGAAAAATAGTGGAAAAAACCCTAACACCCACTCTCTCGCGCAAACACTATAGCATTTTTGCAAATGCGCTAACCCGACATGAAAATATGAATATTCCAAAGTTCTTAACATAACGGAGTATGTTCTATTTATTCATAAGTAAATATTTCTACACATATCTGATGTTTTTTAAAATAAATATATATTTATACCTATATATATATAAAGCCCTGCAGAAACCCCGTCTCCCTAGTGACGAGGGGGTGAAACGCACGTCGGCAATTGGCTGGCCGCTCCATGTGACTTGACACGCTTGCTTGTGGATCGTGTGCAGAAAAGTTTGTGTATACAACAAAACCTATGAGTCTTAACAAGTCTATTCTCCCGGGTAGATGTCTCAAAGGATATGGACATTATTCTGATGATTCATGCAGCGGATTGTTTGCTCCAACAGCATAAGTTCATTCACGTCAAGTGGAAAGAGGAGTGGGGAAGCCCGGCAAGCAATCAGGTGTAGTCGACAGAGGGATACTGACACATACACGTTGTATCCTCCTGCATCTTTGCTTTTGTGCTAATACTGTGTTGACTAACTTTGCTTCTACTCCAATCTAAATAACTGTTGGGGACTTACACAAGATGGGTGCAGTTGACAGAGGGATACTTTTACTAATATAAGATATCCTCCCGCATCTTTGTCCATGTTATTGCTATTTCTTAATGCTGCAATATTACCATCTATGCTTCATATGCTTAACCATCTGCTTCATATCCACGTATGCTTTTGATTTAAGATGTTCAACATAACCTACTACAAATTCTACTCTTGGTTATAAAGGACATTTGTCATCTACAAAGAGACTATTTAGTCTACCTGGTTCTCAATTTTTGATATCATTATAATTGCTGTTTATCTTGGTCTTGATATAACTGAAAATACTCGCTTGTTCCGCTCTCCACATTATACCCTATATATGTGTAGATTCTTTGAATGTAGGCTATGTTACGTTAAGCCTTGATTGAATATACTAATGTATGGTAGTTATTTTTACCCTCATTAAGGATATGGATGTCCATGCACATATGTATTATTTTACATGCTCAGTTGCATTAAAACCTGTTTAGGTCTGCTCATATTCTGTGAAATTACATTTTTGTGCTGGGACACCTTATGATCCACAGTTCATCATCATATATTTTGGTACATCTACTACAATATACGTAAATGCATGTCTTTTCAAATGGACCGGTCCTAATTTATTTTTGTTAATATGTATATATTGGATACAATGGCCTCTATTTATCAAGCTGTCTACTTTCTAGCATTCGCCGGCCCCAATACGCTCGCCTAAGATCGCCTAACATCGCCGCCGCGGTCCTGAATACGTTTGCCAAATTTATCAAGAAAGCTGTCAAAAAGCCGCGCACCAAGTACGGTGTGATGAGCAGCGGACTGTTGTTAACTAACAGTCATCGATCTCGCTGCTCATCGGCTTATTCACAGCTTTCTTGCTAGCCTGTCACTAAGCACCCACACTATACTATACTGTTATACCCCCTAAATCGACGCTCCCGGAGCCCCCCGCAACTAAATAAACTTATTAACCCCTAAACCAATGCTCCCGGACCCTGCCTGCAACTATAATAAATATATTAACCCCTAATCTGCCGCTCCCGGGCCCCGCCGCAACTATAATAAATATATTAACTACTATCCTGCCGATCCCGGACCCCGCCGCAAATAAATAAAATGTTTAACCCCTAAACCGCCGCTCCCGGAGCCCACCGCCACCTACATTACATTTATTAACCCCTAATCTGCCCCCCGATACACCGCCGCCACCTACATTATATCTATTAACCCCTAAACCTAAGTCTAACCCTAACACCCCCCTAACTTAAATATTATTTAAATTAATCTAAATAAATATTCCTATAATTAAATAAATTATTCCTATTTAAAACTAAATACTTACCTATAAAATAAACCCTAAGATAGCTACAATATAACTAATAGTTACATTGTAGCTATTTTAGGGTTTATTTTTATTTTACAGGCAACTTGTATTTATTTTAACTAGGTACATTAGCTATTAAATAGTTATTAACTATTTAATAGCTACCTAGTTAAAATAAAAACAAATTTACCTGTAAAATAAATCCTAACCTAAGTTACAATTACACCTAACACTATACTACAATTAAATTAATTAAATACAATTACCTACAATTAACTAAAATTAACTAAAGTACAAAAAAAACAAACACTAAGTTACAAAAAATAAAAAAAAATTACAAGAATTTTAAACTAATTACACCTAATCTAATCCCCCTAATAAAATAAAAAATTCCCCCAAAATAATAAAATTCCCTACCCTATACTAAATTATAAATAGCCCTTAAAAGGGCTTTTTGTGGGGCATTGCCCCAAAGTAATCAGCTCTTTTACCTGTAAAAAAAGAAATACACCCCCCCAACATTAAAACCCACCATCCACGCACCCAACCCTACTCTAAAACCCACCCAAACCCCCCTTAAAAAACCTAACACTAACCCCCTGAAGATCACCCTACCTTGAGCCGTCTTCAACCAGCTGGGCCTAAGTCCTCAACGAATCCGGGCGAAGTGGTCCTCCAGATGAGCAGAAGTCTTCATCCAAGCGGCATCTTCTATCTTCATCCATCCGACAAGGAGCGGCACCATCTTGAAGACATCCGACGAGGAGCATCCATCGATCCAGACGACTAAACGACGAATGACGGTTCCTTTAAATGACGTCATCCAAGATGGCGTCCCTTGAATTTCGATTGGCTGATAGAATTCTATCAGCCAATCGGAATTAATGTAGGAAAAATCCTATTGACTGATGCAATCAGCCAATCGTATCGAAGTTCAATCCAATTGGCTGATCCAATCAGCCAATAGGATTGACCTCACATTCTATTGGCTTATTGGAACAGCCAATAGAATGTGAGGTCAATCATATTGGCTGATTGGATCCCCAGCTATACATATTTAGGTCATTGAGCCTATCCTGGTAAGTTTTATTTTTTAGACCATGTACCATTTTGGTAGCCCTCCTTTGCACAGATTCAAGTTTGTTAATATCCTTATGAAGATATGGCCTCCAGAACTGCACACAATACTTAAGATGAGGCCTAACTAATGATCTATAAAGTGGCATAAGAACCTTACTATTTCTGCAGCAAATACTTCTACCAATACAACAAAGTTCAAGAGGTACAGCACATTGGTGATAGGTGGTGCAAACTGCAGAGGGTTCCACAAAATTCCCCCAAACGATAATGTAAAAATACAGCAGCACTCACCCTGTTTAACAAAACTTCCATCTTTATTGGGACATCAAGGTAAAAAGATAGTCAACGTTTCGGACCTCTAGTCCTTAATCATGTCAGTACATCCAAGCATTCTGCTGACCTTACTCGCTGCAGTACTACATTGTTTACCAAATTTTAAATCATCTAAAATAATAATTCCCATGTCCTGTTCCTCATTTGTAACAGTCAGTAAAGTGTCATTGAGTTTGTAATTAACATTTGGATTTTTCTTCCCTAAATGCATAATTTTACACTTTGCTGTGTTAAACTTTAGATCTCAGTCATTTGTCCAATTCTCCAATTGTTGTATATCACTTCTCATTTTGTCTACCCCCCTGGAACATCCACTCTGTTACAAATGTTTGTATCATCTGCAGACAGACATACTTTCCCCTGTAGCCCTTTGCTGATATCACAGGTTAATGTGTTAACCAATACAGGCCCCAGAGCTGACCCCTGAGGAACACCACTAGTAACAGCCCCCTCTGCTGAATGTACTCCATTTACTAAGACACAATCGGTTAGATTACGAGTTGTGCATTAAGGTAAAAAAGCAGCGTTAAGATGTCCTAACGCTGCTTTTTTACGCCCGCTGCCATTACGAGTCTTGAAGGTTTAGGGTCACCGCACACTTCTTTGGCCTTACCGCAAAACGACTTACGTAAACTTTGTAAAGTCTTTTTTCTATGGGACTTCCATAGCGCCGGTATTACGAGTCTGTCCTGGGAGGCCAAAAAGTGAGCGGTACACCCTACCCTGTGAAGAGTCCTAACGCATTTAAAAGTCAGTAGCTAAGAGTTTTATGGTACAACGCCGTAACATAAAACTCATTAATAAAGTGCTAAAAAGTACACTAACACCCATAAACTACCTATTAATCCCTAAACCGAGGCCGTCCCGCATCGCAAACACTAAAATTAAATTTTTAACCCCTAATCTGCCGCTCCGAACACTGCCGCCACCTACATTATATTTATGAACCCCTAATCTGCTGCCCCCAACATCGCCAACACCTATATTATATTTATTAACCCCTAATCTGCCGCCCCCAACGTCGCCGACACTATAATAAACATAATAACCCTTAAACCGCTGCACTACCGCCTCACAAACATTAGTTAAATATTATTAAGCCCTAATCTGCCATCCCTAACATCCCTGCCACCTACCTACATTTATTAACCCCTAATCTGCTGCCCCCAATGTCGCCGCCACTATATTGAATGTATTAACCCCTAAACCTAAGTCTAACCCTAGCCCTAACACCCCCTAACTTAAATATAATTTAAATAAATCTAAATAAAATTACTATCATTAACTACATTATTTCTATTTAAAACTAAATACTTACCTATAAAATAAACCCTAAGCTAGCTACAATATAACTAATAGTTATATTGTAGCTAGCTTAGGTTTTTTTTTATTTTACAGGCAAGTTTGTATTTGTTTTAACTAGGTACAATAGTTATTAAATAGTTATTAACTATTTAATAACTACCTAGCTAAAATAAATACAAAAGTACCTGTAAAATAAAACCTAACCTAAGTTACAATAACACCTAACACTACACTATAATTAAATAAATTTACTAAATTAAATACAATTAAATAAATTAAATTAGCTAAAGTACAAAAAACCACTAAATTGCAGAAAATAATAAACAAATTACAGATATTTAAACTAATTACACCTAATCTAATAGCCCTATCAAAATAAAAAATCCCCTCCAAAATAAAAAAAACCCCTAGCCTAAACTAAACTACCAATAGCCCTTAAAAGAGCCTTTTGCGGGGCATTGCCCCAAAGTAATCAGCTCTTTTACCTGTAAAAAAAATACAAACAACCCCCCCAACAGTAAAACCCACCACCCACACAACCAACCCCCCAAATAAAATCCTAACTAAAAAAAAACTAAGCTCCCCATTGCCCTGAAAAGGGCATTTGAATGGACATTGTCCTTAAAAGAGCAGTTAGCTCTTTTGCGGCCCAAAGTCCCTAACCTAAAAATAAAACCCACCCAATACACCCTTAAAAAAACCTAACACTAACCCCCTGAAGATCGACGTACTGTTCTGAAGATCTGACATCCATCCTCAAGAAAGCGGCCATCTTCAAGACATTGGACGCGGAGCATCCTCTTCATCCGACTACTACTCGACGAATGAAGGTTCCTTTAAGTGACGTCATCCAAGATGGCGTCCCTTAGATTCTGATTTTCTGATAGAATTCTATCAGCCAATCGGAATTAAGGTAGAAAAAATCCTATCAGCCAATAGGATTGAGCTTGCATTCTATTGGCTGATTGGAACAGCCAATAGAATGCGGGCTCAATCCTATTGGCTAGGGTTTTAGAGTAGGGTTGGTTGTGTGGGTGGTGGGTTTTAATGTTGGGAGGGATTTGTAATTTTCTTTACAGGTAAGAGAGCTGATTACTTTGGGGCAATGCCCCTCAAAAGGCCCTTTTAAGGGCTATTTGTAATGTAGTGTAGGGTAGGGTTTTTTTATTTTGGGGGGGGCTTTTTTATTTTGTTAGGGGGATTAGATTAGGTGTAATTAGTTTAAAAACATTGTAATTTGTTTATTATTTTCTGTAATTTAGTGTTTGTTTTTTTGTACTTTAGATAATTTTATTTAATTGTATTTAATTGTATTTAATTTAGTTAATTTATTTAATTATAGTGTAGTGTTAGGTGTAATTGTAACTTAGGTTAGGTTTTATTTTTCAGGTCAATTTGTATTTATTTTAGCTAGGTAGTTATTAAATAGTTAATAACTATTTAGTAACTATTCTACCTAGTTAAAATAAATACAAACTTGCCTGTAAAATAAAAATAAACCCTAAACTAGCTACAATGTAACTATTAGTTATATTGTAGCTAGTTTAGGGTTTATTTTACAGTTAAGTATTTAGTTTTAAATAGGAATAATTTCGTTAATTATAGTAATTTTATTTAGATTTCTTTTAATTATATTTAAGTTAGGGGGTGTTAGGTTTAGGGTTAGACTTAGGTTTAGGGGTTAATAACTTTAATATAGTGGCGGCGACATTGGGGGCAGCAGATTAGGGGTTAATAAATGTAGGTAGGTGGCGTCGATGTTAGGGCCGGCAGATTAGGGGTTAATAATGTTTAATGTTTGCGAGGCGGGAGTGCGACAGTTTAGGGGTAAATATGTTTATTATAGTGGCTGCGACGTTGGGGAGACATAGGGGGCAGCAAATTAGGGGTTAATAAATATAATGTAGGTGTCGGCGATGTTGGGGGCAGCAGATTAGGGGTTCATAAGTATAATGTAGGTGGCAGCGGTGTCCGGAGTGGCAGATTAGGAGTTAATAATATAATGTAGGTAGTGATGATGTTGGGGGCGGCAGATTAGGGGTTAATAAGTGTAAGATTAGGGGTGTTTAGACTCGGGGGTTCATGTTAGGGTGTTAGGTGTAGACATAAAATGTATTTCCCCATAGGAATCAATGGGGCTGTGTTAAGGAGTTTTACGCTGCTTTTTTGCAGGTGTTAGACTTTTTTTCAGCTGGCTCTCCCGGTTGATTCCTATGGGGAAATCATGCACGAACACATTACACCAGCTCAACGCTAACGTAAGCAGCGCTGGTATTGGAGTGCGGTAAGGTGCAAAATTTTGCTCAATGCTCACTTATTGTCTGGGTTGTAAAAACTCGTAATACCAGCCCTGTCTGTAAGTGAGCGGTGAGCATAAACTGCTCGTTAGCACTGCACAGCCTCTAACGCCAAACTCGTAATCTAGCCATAAAACTTTTGTTTTAGTCTGGGTGGACAGTTTCTGCACATGAATACTAAACCAAACAGAATGATGATCACTAGATCCTAAGTTCTCACCTACAGATACATCTGAAACTGTATCACTGTTTGTAAGTATTAGATCTAATATAGCTTCCTTATGAGTTGGTTTCTTAACTAATTGCTCAAGTGATTCCCCTAGCAGAGATTCAAGAATATACCTGCGTCTAGTTGATCTAGCAGAAGGAATCTTCCAGTCTATATCTGGCAAATTAAAGTCCTCCATTACTATAACCTTACCCTTCATGGTCATTTTGATTATTTCTTCTAATAACAGATTATCCAGTTTTTCATCCTGCAATGGAGGCCTATATACAACCCCTTTTCTAAACACATTTTTATCTCCAATTTCCAGTCACCCAAATACTTTCCACCTCATCATTTGTTCCTACAATTTCAGTAACCTTTATATTTTATTTTACACACAGAGCAACCCCTCCACCTTTCTTTCCTACTCTGTTATTTTTAAATAACCTGTATCCAGGTATGAATATGTCCTAGTCATGCAAATCATTGTACCATGTTTCTGTTATAGCTACTAAATTCAAGTTGTCCCTAGACACTATTGAAGTGAGTTCAGGTCATTAATTACCTAAGCTGCGAGCATTAATAATATAATGTAGGTAGTGATGATGTTGGGGACGGCAGATTAGGGGTTAATAAGTGTAAGATTAGGGGTGTTTAGACTCGGGGTTCATGTTAGGGTGTTAGGTGTAGACATAAAATGTATTTCCCCATAGGAATCAATGGGGCTGTGTTAAGGAGTTTTACGCTGCTTTTTTGCAGGTGTTAGACTTTTTTTCAGCTGGCTCTCCCGGTTGATTCCTATGGGGAAATCATGCACGAACACATTACACCAGCTCAACGCTAACATAAGCAGCGCTGGTATTGGAGTGCGGTAAGGTGCAAAATTTTGCTCAATGCTCACTTATTGTCTGGGTTGTAAAAACTCGTAATACCAGCGCTGTCTGTAAGTGAGCGGTGAGCATAAACTGCTCGTTAGCACTGCACAGCCTCTAACGCCAAACTCGTAATCTAGCCATAAAACTTTTGTTTTAGTCTGGGTGGACAGTTTCTGCACATGAATACTAAACCAAACAGAATGATGATCACTAGATCCTAAGTTCTCACCTACAGATACATCTGAAACTGTATCACTGTTTTTAAGTATTAGATCTAATATAGCTTCCTTACGAGTTGGTTTCTTAACTAATTGCTCAAGTGATTCCCCTAGCAGAGATTCAAGAATATACCTGCGTCTAGTTGATCTAGCAGAAGGAATCTTCCAGTCTATATCTGGCAAATTAAAGTCCTCCATTACTATAACCTTACCCTTCATGGTCATTTTGATTATTTCTTCTAATAACAGATTATCCAGTTTTTCATCCTGCAATGGAGGCCTATATACAACCCCTTTTCTAAACACATTTTTATCTCCAATTTCCAGTCACCCAAATACTTTCCACCTAAGTCCTCAACGAATCCGGGCGAAGTGGTCCTCCAGATGAGCAGAAGTCTTCATCCTATCCGACCAGAAGAGGTCCTCCAGATGGGCAGAAGTCTTCATCCAAGCGGCATCTTCTATCTTCATCCATCCGACAAGGAGCGGCACCATCTTGAAGACATCCGACGCGGAGCATCCATCGATCCAGACGACTAAACGACAAATGACGGTTCCTTTAAATGACGTCATCCAAGATGGCGTCCCTTGAATTTCGATTGGCTGATAGAATTCTATCAGCCAATCGGAATTAATGTAGGAAAAATCCTATTGACTGATGCAATCAGCCAATCGTATCGAAGTTCAATCCAATTGGCTGATCCAATCAGCCAATAGGATTGACCTCACATTCTATTGGCTGATTGGAACAGCCAATATAATGTGAGGTCAATCCTATTGGCTGATTGGATCCCCAGCTATACATATTTAGGTCATTGAGCCTATCCTGGTAAGTTTTATTTTTTAGACCATGTACCATTTTGGTAGCCCTCCTTTGCACAGATTCAAGTTTGTTAATATCCTTATGAAGATATGGCCTCCAGAACTGCACACAATACTTAAGATGAGGCCTAACTAATGATCTATAAAGTGGCATAAGAACCTTACTATTTCTGCAGCAAATACTTCTACCAATACAACAAAGTTCAAGAGGTACAGCACATTGGTGATAGGTGGTGCAAACTGCAGAGGGTTCCACAAAATTCCCCCAAACGATAATGTAAAAATACAGCAGCACTCACCCAGTTTAACAAAACTTCCATCTTTATTGGGAAATCAAGGTAAAAAGATAGTCAACGTTTCGGACCTCTAGTCCTTAATCATGTCAGTACATCCAAGCATTCTGCTGACCTTACTCGCTGCAGTACTACATTGTTTACCAAATTTTAAATCATCTAAAATAATAATTCCCATGTCCTGTTCCTCATTTGTAACAGTCAGTAAAGTGTCATTGAGTCTGTTTCTTCCCTAAATGCATAATTTTACACTTTGCTGTGTTAAACTTTAGATCCCAGTCATTTGTCCAATTCTCCAATTGTTGTATATCACTTCTCATTTTGTCTACCCCCCTGGAACATCCACTCTGTTACAAATGTTTGTATCATCTGCAGACAGACATACTTTCCCCTGTAGCCCTTTGCTGATATCACAGGTAAATGTGTTAACCAATACAGGCCCCAGAGCTGACCCCTGAGGAACACCACTAGTAACAGCCCCCTCTGCTGAATGTACTCCATTTACTAAGACACAATCGGTTAGATTATGAGTTGTGCATTAAGGTAAAAAAGCAGCGTTAAGATGTCCTAACGCTGCTTTTTTACGCCCGCTGCCATTACGAGTCTTGAAGGTTTAGGGTCACCGCACACTTCTTTGGCCTTACCGCAAAACGACTTACGTAAACTTTGTAAAGTCTTTTTTCTATGGGACTTCCATAGCGCCGGTATTACGAGTCTGTCCTGGGAGGCCAAAAAGTGAGCGGTACACCCTACCCTGTGAAGAGTCCTAACACATTTAAAAGTCAGTAGCTAAGAGTTTTATGGTACAACGCCGTAACATAAAACTCATTAATAAAGTGCTAAAAAGTACACTAACACCCATAAACTACCTATTAATCCCTAAACCGAGGCCGTCCCGCATCGCAAACACTAAAATTAAATTTTTAACCCCTAATCTGCCGCTCCGAACACTGCCGCCACCTACATTATATTTATGAACCCCTAATCTGCTGCCCCCAACATCGCCAACACCTATATTATATTTATTAACCCCTAATCTGCCGCCCCCAACGTCGCCGACACTATAATAAACATAATAACCCTTAAACCGCTGCACTACCGCCTCACAAACATTAGTTAAATATTATTAACCCCTAATCTGCCATCCCTAACATCCCTGCCACCTACCTACATTTATTAACCCCTAATCTGCTGCCCCCAATGTCGCCGCCACTATATTGAATGTATTAACCCCTAAACCTAAGTCTAACCCTAGCCCTAACACCCCCTAACTTAAATATAATTTAAATAATTCTAAATAAAATTACTATAATTAACTACATTATTCCTATTTAAAACTAAATACTTACCTATAAAATAAACCCTAAGCTAGCTACAATATAACTAATAGTTATATTGTAGCTAGCTTAGGTTTTTTTTTTATTTTACAGGCAAGTTTGTATTTGTTTTAACTAGGTACAATAGTTATTAAATAGTTATTAACTATTTAATAACTACCTAGCTAAAATAAATACAAAAGTACCTGTAAAATAAAACCTAACCTAAGTTACAATAACACCTAACACTACACTATAATTAAATACATTTACTAAATTAAATACAATTAAATAAATTAAATTAGCTAAAGTACAAAAAAACCACTAAATTGCAGAAAATAATAAACAAATTACAGATATTTAAACTAATTACACCTAATCTAATAGCCCTATCAAAATAAAAAATCCCCTCCAAAGTAAATAAAAACCCTAGCCTAAACTAAACTACCAATAGCCCTTAAAAGAGCCTTTTGCGGGGCATTGCCCCAAAGTAATCAGCTCTTTTACCTGTAAAAAAAATACAAACAACCCCCCCAACAGTAAAACCCACCACCCACACAACCAACCCCGCAAATAAAATCCTAACTAAAAAAAAACTAAGCTCCCCATTGCCCTGAAAAGGGCATTTGGATGGACATTGTCCTTAAAAGAGCAGTTAGCTCTTTTGCGGCCCAAAGTCCCTAACCTAAAAATAAAACCCACCCAATACACCCTTAAAAAACCTAACACTAACCCCCTGAAGATCGACGTACTGTTCTGAAGATCTGACATCCATCCTCAAGGAAGCGGCAGAAGTCTTCATCTAACCGGGTCGAAGTCCTCAACAAAGCCGGGAGAAGTCTTCATCCAAGCCGGGCGAAGTGGTCCTCCAGATGGGCAGAAGTCTTCATCCAGACGACATCTTCTATCTTCATCCATCTGACGCAGAGTGGGTCCATCTTCAAGACATTGGACGCGGAGCATCCTCTTCATCCGACTACTACTCGACGAATGAAGGTTCCTTTAAGTGACGTCATCCAAGATGGCGTCCCTTAGATTCTGATTTTCTGATAGAATTCTATCAGCCAATCGGAATTAAGGTAGAAAAAATCCTATCAGCCAATAGGATTGAGCTTGCATTCTATTGGCTGATTGGAACAGCCAATAGAATGCGGGCTCAATCCTATTGGCTAGGGTTTTAGAGTAGGGTTGGTTGTGTGGGTGGTGGGTTTTAATGTTGGGAGGGATTTGTAATTTTCTTTACAGGTAAGAGAGCTGATTACTTTGGGGCAATGCCCCTCAAAAGGCCCTTTTAAGTGCTATTTGTAATGTAGTGTAGGGTAGGGGTTTTTTATTTTGGGGGGGGCTTTTTTATTTTGTTAGGGGGATTAGATTAGGTGTAATTAGTTTAAAAACATTGTAATTTGTTTATTATTTTCTATAATTTAGTGTTTGTTTTTTTGTACTTTAGATAATTTTATTTAATTGTATTTAATTGTATTTAATTTAGTTAATTTATTTAATTATAGTGTAGTGTTAGGTGTAATTGTAACTTAGGTTAGGTTTTATTTTTCATGTCAATTTGTATTTATTTTAGCTAGGTAGTTATTAAATAGTTAATAACTATTTAGTAACTATTCTACCTAGTTAAAATAAATACAAACTTGCCTGTAAAATAAAAATAAACCCTAAGCTAGCTACAATGTAACTATTAGTTATATTGTAGCTAGTTTAGGATTTATTTTACAGTTAAGTATTTAGTTTTAAATAGGAATAATTTTGTTAATTATAGTAATTTTATTTAGATTTCTTTTAATTATATTTAAGTTAGGGGGTGTTAGGTTTAGGGTTAGACTTAGGTTTAGGGGTTAATAACTTTAATATAGTGGCGGCGACATTGGGGGCAGCAGATTAGGGGTTAATAAATGTAGGTAGGTGGCGTCGATGTTAGGGCCGGCAGATTAGGGGTTAATAATGTTTAATGTTTGCGAGGCGGGAGTGCGACGGTTTAGGGGTAAATATGTTTATTATAGTGGCTGCGACGTTGGGAAAACATAGGGGGCAGCAAATTAGGGGTTAATAAATATAATGTAGGTGTCGGCGATGTTGGGGGAAGCAGATTAGGGGTTCATAAGTATAATGTAGGTGGCGGCGGTGTCCGGAGCGGCAGATTAGGAGTTAATAATATAATGTAAGTAGTGATGATGTTGGGGACGGCAGATTAGGGGTTAATAAGTGTAAGATTAGGGGTGTTTAGACTCGTGGTTCATGTTAGGGTGTTAGGTGTAGACATAAAATGTATTTCCCCATAGGAATCAATGGGGCTGTGTTAAGGAGTTTTATGCTGCTTTTTTGCAGGTGTTAGACTTTTTTTCAGCTGGCTCTACCGGTTCATTCCTATGGGGAAATCATGCACGAACACATTACACCAGCTCAACGCTAACGTAAACAGCGCTGGTATTGGAGTGCGGTAAGGTGCAAAATTTTGCTCAATGCTCACTTATTGTCTGGGTTGTAAAAACTCGTAATACCAGCGCTGTCTGTAAGTGAGCGGTGAGCATAAACTGCTCGTTAGCACTGCACAGCCTCTAACGCCAAACTCGTAATCTAGCCATAAAACTTTTGTTTTAGTCTGGGTGGACAGTTTCTGCACATGAATACTAAACCAAACAGAATGATGATCACTAGATCCTAAGTTCTCACCTACAGATACATCTGAAACTGTATCACTGTTTGTAAGTATTAGATCTAATATAGCTTCCTTACGAGTTGGTTTCTTAACTAATTGCTCAAGTGATTCCCCTAGCAGAGATTCAAGAATATACCTGTGTCTAGTTGATCTAGCAGAAGGAATCTTCCAGTCTATATCTGGCAAATTAAAGTCCTCCATTACTATAACCTTACCCTTCATGGTCATTTTGATTATTTCTTCTAATAACAGATTATCCAATTTTTCATCCTGCAATGGAGGCCTATATAAAACCCCTTTTCTAAACACATTTTTATCTCCAATTTCCAGTCACCCAAATACTTTCCACCTCATCATTTGTTCCTACAATTTCAGTAACCTTTATATTTTATTTTACACACAGAGCAACCCCTCCACCTTTCTTTCCTACTCTGTTATTTTTAAATAACCTGTATCCAGGTATGAATATGTCCTAGTCATGCAAATCATTGTACCATGTTTCTGTTATAGCTACTAAATTCAAGTTGTCCCTAGACATTATTGAAGTGAGTTCAGGTCATTTATTACCTAAGCTGCGAGCATTTGTGCTCATGGCATGAATAATTTTTCAACTAGACATTCTAGAATTGTTACTTGGACTAACAGTTTTGGCATTGTTGGTGATATTCACTCTGGACTGAATAACTCTTCAGACCATGACAGGTTAAAGAGGGTTCGTTTATTGAAAAACACACTGCAGTGAGGAGAGAACGAATACAAGGTTTTCTCTGGGGGGGTCAGTCCCCATCCCAGGTATTTATACACTCCACATCTAGGCTATTACAGTTTATGATTGGCTAGCTAACAAAATGCAAGTTTTTTTTTTTACCAAATATGGTTATAACATAGTTATACAAAATTTTAATCACTAAGTTCTATTCATCAGAGTAGCTGGTTTGACTGTGTTTGACTGTATATCAAAACAGGGCAAAGGTCAGGGATGAACTAATGTCTGCTTTTTCTGAGACATTCCTTATGTTTACAAAGAGAGTTGTGTAAAAAGCATATCATGCTTACTAATTTAGGGTATACATACATTAATATACACACATATATTTGGCCTACCAGGATACCAAGGAACTTAAGTGATTACTGTTACAAGGATAGAAAGAGATTAGATTTAGAAAAAAATAAACAGACAAACACTAGCTACCATAAAACATTCTCCTGACTAACAATGCCTGCATAAAATTAACCCATTCAGACCTCACAAAGCACTTCAAAAAGCAGTTACAGATATTGCTTATTATTTTCAACAGTCCCTCCTCTAATGCTGTTAAACTCTGTGACAAAAGCATCAAACAGCAATATGATTTAGTCGGGTGAATTCCATCTCAAACTGCAGTGCAGAGTTGCCGTGGTCATAGCAATGGGACACAAGCGAGGCTGGAGCTTCACAGGAGAACATCAGTCAGCTGGTTGCTGGGCTGACAAGGTTACAGAGCTTGTGTAGCATTAATTTGAGAAAGATTACTATGAGAGAAAGAAAAACAATTAGCACGACAAAGATTAGCAAACCTTGCAGTATCTGTACCCCTAATTTACCCAGCCATCCTGACAGGCCAAAAGTTAAATCAACATCAAAACCATTGAACTTAATGTCATGCACTTTTCTCATGTTAACCTGTAATTTAGTAATTTGATCAAGATCATCTTGTACTGCTACACTGGAATCATTAATAAAAACACAGCATTGAGCCCCTATTAAAGAGCATGCTCCAACCTTAGCAGCTAACATGATATCTAAGGCTTGCCGGTTTTGCAGGGCCACAAGACATATTTGTTTCTGTTCCTGGTTTAACAACTGTAAAGAATGGAGTGTTGAGTTAAAAATGTCATCTAATATGTCCATGAGGAGATTTAATTTGTACTGCAGTTGGACAGTACCATACCAGGGGAATATGCCCATGTAAACTCTATCACCTATGCCAGTACGGACATTAAGATCAGAGTTATCTAAATTTTTTACCTTGGAATCTGCAATCTCACGTTTATTACGCAAACACCCTTCAGGTAGGGATTGTGTGCTATATAGGGCTGAGATAATAACACCTAAGTAACAAGTACCCCTCCATGCACATGGCATATTCTTGTAGGCCCAGCGGCCGCATAGAAAATACAAATTGTCAATTAACATCCATGATTGGGAAGGATTACAGTTAGGATTTGAAAAAGGAAATTTGAATGGGATTGCGGAAAACCATGATATAAGTAGATCTCTGTAGAGAGTGGAGTTCCCTATGGTTGAATTATATCGCCAGTTGTGGAAATCATTAGTGACATAGCCCTCAGAGACATTGCAACAATGATTTAGAAGGGGGAAATAATCAGGTTTGTTAGGGCAAAGAATTCTGCGGTGGTAGTACTGTACAGTAAAAATACCCTTTGGTGCGTCTATGAGGGGCAGGAGTGGGGCCCCAAGTTTATGGTTAGTAATCTGCAGGTCCCCATGTCTTACAAAATCTGCTAAAGGAATTCTTTCTATTTTCCCTTCATGGGGTATATAAAAAGAATGCAATTTACCAACACTCTTTTTAATTAAAGCTTTAAGAGTTTCATTAACTAGAGGGACACCAATATAGGGATACCCAGAATCATGGCTATGTGGTATGAATCCACATATCCAGCAGGCACCTGTACCTTTAGTGTGGCAGTAATGGGCTTTGGCAGTAGCAATGAATTAATTGTCCTGTTCCCATGGGGTAGTGTGGAAGACATAATTGGGAATAGTGAGAATATCCAAAAGTATGAAAGGGTACATGATGAGATTGATACACATATAACACAATTAAACAGTGATAGAATAAACAAATTTATACCAAAATGAACTGCTATTATCTGAGTGATTATTAAAAAGGTTTATAAATCAGGGAACTTTCTTTACACTCTAGTAACATCACCAGAGTGTAAATGCAGCATACAGGAATAATAAGTAAAAAAATGAGTCCGAACTCAGGAAATAGCCAAACACTGTCAAATAATAATACTTCCCAAAGGCTCAGTCTTTTTGGATTTCCTTGCCAGTGATAGGATCAGTCTGTGGTGGCACCAATTTACAATGAGATACGTGGATCCACGATTTAACTTCTGCAACTTTAATGGCTGTATGCGTGATAAGTAGTACACGGAAAGGTCGACTTTGGCTCTAGAGCTGTTTTTCTGGAAAAACTTTTAACCATTACGAGATCACCAGGTGAGATGGCATGCACTGCACGATTAGCATCCTGTGGCTGCGCAGCACGTACCTGGAGATGGAGAGAATTAAGTATCGATGTTAGTTGCATGCAATAGCCTCTAATAGCATCATCACATATATATTATATATTATTATCTTTACAGCCTATTTGTTTCTGAGCAAATGTTAAACCAGTATTCATTAGGGGGCGGAGCCAACTGCCGGTGAAGCTGGACGTGTTTCAACAGAGCTCCTGTCTTTTGGGCTATAATATGGATAAACAAGTACTTTTATAATCCTCAATTCTCCTACTATGCCACTCAAGAGTTCCTTGGCACCTACATGGGAACACAAGACAGATTGGTACTCTGCATAATGGCTACGCACTAAGTTTGAGCCCTTCAATTTCACCCCACGAAGTGCAGCGCCATCTTAACTACCGGGCCCATTTCCTTTAGAGCCTAATGTAGATTGGGAAATCTGTGGACTATAAACTACCAGGTCCCAGACACCCGATCCTAATTAGCCTTTCACACTTTGCAACCCTAGGGGTTCTGGCAAGCAATTGGTTCGGGGTGCAGCCCCAATATGGAGGCCTGGGAGCAGTCTACACGTCGCCTCATAGCTGAGTACTTTCAGTCTCTGGAGACTGACCTTACCGCATTTGTGTTAGCTCTGATGCGACGATCAACGCAGGATTCAGAAACTTTGCATTGTCCGCGGTACGAGGATGCCGGTTCCACATCTGTATGCGCATCTCAGAGCTTTCAAGAAAATATCCCAGGTGGTCTATATTTGGAATCCCTGTGTTCCGGTCCGGAGGAGATAGTGGATGTGATGGGTCCTCCTCTATGTGATCCGATAGTGGATCAAAATGGAGATGGGTTGCTAAATCTGCGGGAACCACTGCCACAGAGCGCTTCATCAACTGGCAAGTTTGCAGGCACACAGCATGTTTTCTCACAGAACTCCGGTCAGTTGGAGACCCCTGCCCGGATAGCATATGTGACACCCTATGAATCAACGGACACTGTCAACCTTAAAGAGACACCAGGGCCCAAACATGGTCCTCTGCACTCGTGGAGAATGTTTCCTTGTGATGGAACAGTCATGATATACGTATTGAGCCTGACTTATTATGAAGTGGGTTAAACATGCTAACAGTTAATTTCACTTCCTATGATATTGGACAATTTGCTTGACACGGACAATTGCCTCATCCTACTGTTCCATGTACGCAAGTTGGTTTACTAAGTTGATATTTCAGCAAAACATTATGCTAGTTATTAACCTGATATATACGTGTGTATGGTTAGCAGTTTTATCTTTTCTGCTTATTCTATTAACAAGGTTCAGTTTGACTGTTTTTTGTCAGATACTTTACACTGTCTTCAATTACTCTAAAATACAAAATGTGGTTCATCTACCCTTTGATATGTAATATCTGGCTATGTCTATATGTATTATATGGGACAGCAGTGTTATCTGTCATGTTATTCAATTACCCACTCCATACTCCACTGCATGTCCCTACCTGTTATATATATTTATTATTTTACCTTAGTCTTTATTTTGTAACACAGCTATTTGGGTATAAGGGAGGTTTAGAATGAATACACCTTATTGTTCACCTCTTAGGGACTTCCACAGCTACAGTTTTATCCACATCCCCTGTGTATTTTACTGATATTCATAGCTGGGAACCCCCATATCCTCCCACAACCCCTACTAGCACTTAGCACACCTTAGCTGAAGTAAAACATATAACTGTAATTCTGTAAACAGAGACTTCTGAACATCCTTTTGCACCACCTATACTGTCAGCTCTAGCTAGCCTAATCTACACATAGCTTTATTATGTTAGTGCTTCCCACTGTCTCATGCACTTTCACGGTTTTATGAAGGGGCTTTGGAGTACTAACTTCTTGCAGCACTCCTGCAATACACAACTTTAGGAGTCATAGTGTGCTTAGAGAACTGTTGTTTGCCTAAATGTTCTGAGGGCTACCCCTCAAAATAATTCTCTCTTACTGTTTAGAATAGGCTCCTGTTGTGGGGTATAGGGCCCATACCCTACCGACAGGTCCAATAAACCCATATTGAGATTACAATACCTCGTTAAGAGGGAACTCTAGCCCTATGTTACATCTTGAAATTACACATGTGTTGATTTTATTAATCTATACACAGAGATGGCATAACTAATCCACCAGCACCTCTTGTCCCAAAATAGAAAGTAAGCGCTGGATGTTGTGGAGATAAACACCAAAGTTTTTTCCCACTGAGGTAACATCTCCCGTTTTCAGGAAACTCCAGCCCTACAGTATCTCTCGAGACTCTACCTATTATGACTCCATTAGTCTGCACACAGATATAGCACAATAAACTTTTTCCCCTTCCAGTGTACGCTACCCTGATAAGCTCACTCTTAAGTAAGTCTAACTCTACATTAGCGGCAAGATTGGTCCATGCTATTTCTAATCCCTAAAATTCATCATGTCCATTCTACACCCTTTTCCTCTTCCCCACGTAAAATCTAAATATTGACCTCACCAGGCGACCCAAAAGTTTACTAGCTTACTATCTCATTTCTTGCCCTTCTCGTTAGTTATTATATGGCTGTTAGGATCTCACTGTAGGCATGTATGTTTCTCATAACAACATTCCCCTCACCTAACCTACTGTCATATCATAAGCTTCAATCATCCCAGGTATACCCATCATCTAGTTAGGTCAGCAGGACTGACCATCATTATTAGCCAGATGAGTCTATAATTTTACTTTATTTTTCTGCAGCCTCACTAGTTCTTTTCCCTAACAGGGCAATATAATTATTGATACCACGTATTCTAAAAGTTTTTTCTGGCATATACTCCATTCATCGCATTTATTTTACCACCTCCCCCCCCCTCTATGTAATGCATCTCCTAGTCCTAGGAGAACTAACTTAGCGGTTTCTCTTACCTATACCGCACCATCTTTCACTCCATTAGTATTCTCTCCTTCCTCACATAACATCACAATACGGTTCCCACTTATTTTACTCAGACCAGTAGGCCTCCTTAAATAGATCTTCTTAATTTTTTCTCCCTACAATATATTTGAGAGACCTTTGTGAGTCCAGATCATAAGTACCAAATGCCTTGATGTACTAGTCGGAGGGCTTTACTGTGGATCCTATTTTCTACTAAAGGAGTTTAAAACATATTATAGTATACTATTGTACCTTGATACTGATATTGTGCATATAAAAAGAAAAAATAGAGGTTTTTCAACAGGGACCCATAAGTGGTCCTCTTCAATTCATGACTACCTACTTTATATTCTGATTATGATAATTCTAGGTGGCCCAACAGCGGTCGCTTACATTAGGAAGTAGGTGATCAGTTAATTTGACATTTCTCGTATCCTATGTGAAAGTAATTTGTCAGTCAATGCTTATGTTTATTCATTTGACTTATGTTAACAGTTCATTCTGTGTTAATCTTTGTTTCTCATGATGTGTATTGGCAAGTACTGAGTGTTTGTTTTGACAAAAAAACCTCAATAAAATTATTATTAAAAAAAAAAAAAAAAAAAAAAAAAAAACAGTATTCATTGATCTACCTAGGAGAATCTTGTGAGGTGACAATTTGTGTTTACGGTTTGGAGTGGAACGCATTGCCATTAATGCCAGAGGCAAAGCATCCAGCCATTTCAATTTTGTTTCCTCACAGATTTTTGCCAGTTTGTTTTTCAGAATGCCATTAGCTCTTTCAACTACGCCAGGACTCTGAGGATGATGTGAGCAATGCAAATGATATGGGATGTGTAAGGCTTTGGCAACCTCCTGTACTATCTGTCCTGTAAAGTGTGTGCCCTGATCTGAATATATATGTTGGGGTAGGCCATACATAGGAATAACATCATGTAGCATAGTTTGCTACTGTCCTAGCATCAGCCGATGCACAGGGATATGCTTCTACCCAATTTGTGAATTTGCCTATTATTACTAATACATATTTGTAATGAAGTACTTTAGGCAGTTCAATAAAATAATTTGCAAATTGACAAAAGGTCCCCAGGGGCAAGGTGGGTGATTAAGCTGTACTGGTTTCACAGGTTTTCCTACATTATGCTGTAAGCATACCACACAGTCTGAACACACTGCATCTATTGCCTGCCTTAGCCCAGGTGCCCACCAATGGGAAGAGATGATACCATGCATAGCTTCTTTATTGACATGTGAGATACCATGAGCAAGTCGCACTATGTAGGACATGAGAGAAGTGGGAAGGGCTGGAAGTTTGTTAGGACCATACCAGTTATTACCTTCTAATGTGGGCCCTAGGTTACGCCACCTTTCTTTTTCTTCCTGCAACATGTTGTCATAATATGCATCTAAGCAAACTAGGGGACTGTCTCTCTCTTCTTGGTTGGGGATGCTGGGATAAACTGTTAGACTGTCTAGGGCTGCTGACTTGCCACCTTATCAGCATAAGCATTTTCCTTGCTTATTGTGTCAGTTCCCTGTGTGTGCGCTGCTGTTTTAATGACTGTGATCATTTTTAGAAACAAAAGAGCCTGTAAGAGCCCTCTCACATACTTAGCATTCTGAATAGGGGTACCTGCCGCTGTTATGAACCCTCTAAGTTTCCACAATGCTCCAAAATCATGCACTACCCCAAAGGCATAGCGTGAGTCTGTGTAAATGTTTACAGATTTATCTTTTGCAATTATGCAGGCGCGAGTTAAAGCTACCAGTTCTGCTACCTGTGCTGAGTTTATACCCATGGGTCCCATTTCTACCACCTTAGTGTCAGAAACAACTGCATAACCTTCTACTCTTGTTCCTTTTTCTGTACAATAACAAGAACCATCTACATATAACACCAAGTCAGGATTTTGTAAATGGGTTTCTTGTAAGTCTGGGTGAACTGTTTCTATTATGTCTGTAACCTCTACACAGACATGGTATTCACCCTCCTCTTGTAAGATGGGTAACAGTGAAGCTGGATTTAAAGGTGGACAGCGAGATATAGTTATATTCTCACTCCCGGTCAGTATGCACTCATATTTTGTGAGTCTGGGCATTAGATATTTGTGTTGGGCGTTGCGCATGAGGAGTGTCTGTACTGCATGTGGTACTTTTACATTCAAGGGATGTCCCAATACTAAATTCTAACATGAGTCTGTTAGTAAAGCAGCAGCTGCCACTGCGTGCATACAAGTGGGAAATCCCAAAGCCACACTGTCTAGTGCTGTGCTGAAATATGCTACAGGTCTTTGTTTGCCCCCATGTGACTGAGTGAGAACTCCTACAGCATGGCCATTATGTTCATGACAGTACAAGGTGAAAGGAATAGAGTATGCAGGCAAATCTAATGCTGAAGCACTGGAGAGACTTTTCTTTAGTGCTGTGAAAGCATTCTCACATTCCTTTGACCAAGGGAGGGGCTGTGTTACTCCTTTAAGTGTAAGTGCCTGCAGAGGTCCAGCTAGTTCTGAGAAAGCAGGAATCCACTGTCTACAATATCCTGCCATTCCTAGGAATGCTCTAACTCCCTTTACTGTGGTTGGACGTGGAGCTTGTAATATAGGTCCTATTCGGTCCTGAATCAACTTTCTTGTGTGATGGCTAATGAGGTGTCCTAAGTATTTTACCTCTGTCTTCGCTACCTGTAACTTTTTATTTACTTTATGTCCCTTGTCTGCCAAATTTTTAAGTAGTGTTAGTGTGTCTTCTAAACACTGCTTCTGTGTGGGTGCAGCGACCAGTAGGTCATCTACATACTGAATTAGGACAGTTCCTTGGGTAGTTTGGACATCTTTCAGATCCTCAGCTAAAATCTTAGTGAATATAGCTGGATTCTCAGTGTAACCCATTGGGATACGTTGATATGTATATTGTTTTGGGGGGCCAGACCCTAGGGTGTAGGTGAATGCAAATAGGTACTGGCTGTCAGGGTGCAATGGGATACTAAAGAATGCGGAGCTCAGATCTATCACTGAAAATATTTGGCATCTTCTGGTATGGATGACATTATGGTAGCAGGATTGGGCACAACTGGGAAAGATGCTTTTACAGCTGTATTCAATGCCCTTAAATCTTCTACAAACCTGTACACAGGGAGGTTAGTATGTGGTTTGTGAACTGGGAGAATAGGAGTATTATAGGGGCTTACAGTTTCTTTAAGAACTCCTTGTTTCAGCAATTGCTGTATTATAGGTTTAATACCTTCACTGGCCTCTTTACTTAGGGGGTACTGAGGAATGCGGGGTAATTTGGCATTGTCTTTAAATTCAATAACAATGTCCCCTGCTGATTTTATTAATCCCACATCATCACCCTCTTTAGCCCATAGGGATTCTGGCAATTGATCAAATTTAGGAGGGAGAGAAAAGTCACCATTGCTTTCTTATTGTTAGCGTATACGCTGTCTTGCTTCCCTCCAGGCACATCAAAGAAGACTCCATCTGGTGTACAGTACAATGTACACCCTAGTTTACACAATAAGTCTTTCCCCAGTAAATGTATTGGGCAGGTTGGACTTAACAAAAAGGCATGTTGCTCTGTTAAAGGACCTACAGTTACACTCATGGGGTTCTGATATGTGGTGTGGAATACTGTTATTTCCAACTCCAGTAATCATTAAGGGCTTTTCATCTGACATTTTTATATGAGAGGACAATTTACTAGACAAAGTGGATCGTGAAGCTCCAGTGTCAATTAAAAATGGATATTGCACCTCATTTATCGCTATATCTACAAGGGGTTCTGTGCCTTTTCTAACAGGAACGGAAACAAAAGTATGTGTGTCAACTAGTCATTTATAGTTTGCATATTTCTCAGGGTTAAACGGTCCCTTGTCCTCCTCTCCCCCTCCCTTTTGCATGCAGCTCTTGTGTCTGTGTTTTTGTACTGCTGGAGTGACCAGCAATCTTTTCTCATGTGTCGCACCTTCCCACAATTAAAACATTTTATTCTTTTACCTCTTTTCCTTATTTGTCATCTGAGTTTTATTTAAATCTGTCTGTTGGGCATAGTAAACTGTTTGCATTTTAGCTGCTTCTCCTGTGCCTGCCAGGGCCGGACTGGGAAATCAGACCAGCCCTGGATATTTGTATGGCCTGGCCCAGCACTGCCCCCTCCGACTCAGCACCGCCCCCCCTCCGGCTCATGGCCCAATTCGGCCCTGGTTGAGAGGAGGCAGGGGACATGAAAATGTTTATGTTAGTGACAAACAAAGCAGCAATACATTGGTGTCCCTACAGACTATCTGAAATAAATGTCTTAGGAGGCAAACTCTAGAAGGACGCACTAGCCAATGTCTTTGCTATTGAAAGTGAAAGAATAATAAGTGCATGGACCAGGACACCTCTCACAACAAGTCACATCTCACAATCATATAGGAAACAGAAATGGAACAGGTGGAAAGTATAAATATGAGCTATTACAACAAACTCAGTGGTTATTCTAGATACTAGTAAATAGATGTAAAACAAATGACGAAACTATTTTGTTGAAAGCAGTATAAGGGTCCCTATAAAATGCCACTGTCACCAAACACACAGATGTGACATAGAAGCCAGTTGTATCATGTTCACATATGTATCTTACAGATCAGATCAATACATTGGCAGGTATTTAAAACAAGAAAGGATTCCCAGAAAATCAACTATTTCAATCAAATTTAGCTGCATCACATTACGTAGGGGATAACAAGAAAAGGGTTTTTACAGTATCTAATAGGATTTCCTACCTGCAGCTTGGTGGTGTCGGTGTCATGAATTCGTGTCGTGATGATCTTCTAAGTTCTGGCTTGAACCGAATGTCTGCCTCTGCTCTGCTTTTTTGCTGCTGCTGCCCAAGTTGCCGCCGGTCCCGTTGTCTCTAAGGTCTCTTCAGTTCAGTCCCTGCTGCTCCTACTGTCCACATGTGACCCCATGTGGCCTGCTTCAACTTACAGACAGTACTGATACTACTCACTGACACTGCACGCAGCCGCTCCCAGGCTGAGGCTCCCTCCACTATGTCACGTGACATGGTGAGACAGAACAAGTCAGTCAACTCACAGTGACGTGATGTCACGTAAGCTGCCGGCCCGCCCATGATGATCCAGATCTTCCTCCTCCTTGGCAGCCCAGCCAGTGTGGCCCAGGCCCTGTCGCTCAGTGAGTGACACTGCTGTTACAGACAGACAGACTGACCCTGTGACTGTGTGAGACAGACACAGACTCAGTCACTGTCTGAGTGAAATTATGAATCATTCGCTCTATAATTTGGCTAAGGGCTATATTGGCTAAGTGAAGTGACAGTGAGGCGTTAACTTACTAGTTGCGGTAAGGTGAAGGCCTTAGGTTAGCGGTTAACTTGCGGAGGCAGCAGCAGAGAGGGGGTTAAGGTTAACTTATAAGTTTAATAACAACTTTTACTTTTACTGTACACAGTGCTGCAGCCTTAGTGGGGACTAAGTCAGTGTAACAGGTCAGGGACTGATTATACTACTGGCCGGCGGCCGCAATATTGCAACAAGAACTTAGCGAGCAAAGCTGCAAAAATATAATTTATACAGCAGCCAGCCAGCCCAGCTAAGCTGCCGCCCGGCTTCCCACCGGGATTTTTCCCGGTATCCCGGCTGCCCAATCCGGCCATGGTGCCTGCATCAGTTTATGTGTCTTATTCTGTTCTTTTTCCTCTAGTTCTCTATATACTTGACCAACTGCTGTTCTCACTATTTGCAAGGACTGACTCTTCCAACCCAGCAATGATACCTGCAATTGTTGTGCCACCTTTGGAAGTAAACCCTGCACGAAAGCACTCACAACTAGTGGGGTGGCATTTCCCTCAACATCTTCAATGCCCCCATACTGTTTTATAGCTTCTAGAATCTCTTCTGCAAATTCATCTGGGGTCTGATCCTTTCTTTGTTTCATACTATTAATTCTGCCCCAGTTCACCTCAATTTTTAAAGTATTTTGAATTAGAGTTTGCAAATGCAACTGCAGCTTTAAGAAATATTGTAAATGTAGTTAGGCAGATATCAAATACATATATGTAACAAGGGCGCAACTGTTGTTTGATATGTAAGAAGATATATGTCTGTCAGTTAATATAGGGTTAAATCTGAAACTGCAGCTAAGCAACAATTGTGGGAATGCAAAGTGCAGTTCCATGTACCAAAAGCAATAATAAAGTTGAGATAATGAAAGATGTAGAGGCAAATTATATAGAAGGAATTTTAGCAGAGCAGAAATAATATCAGCATAATAAACTCATGAATGGTGTTTACTAGCGGTAAACTTTAGTTATAGAACTTAGCAGGAATATGTGACAGAATATCAGTGTCTTTGTAATTTCCTTTCATCTACTTGTTTGTTATTCAAATTACATTAGACTTTAAGAGGAGGCTTTTGAAGAGACAAGGTTCGCTATTTAGGAGAAGTTCAGTATAGACTCAGGATTGCGGTGTACAATAACGGTAAGATGCAATGTTGAAATCTTACTGAGTTGTAGGAAGGGTAAGTCCGTTTTGGTAGGAAGGTTCACTGGGAACACGGAGGTCCGGTACCGGTAAGTGCTTGCAGGGAAGATGCGAATAGCAAGTATGAGTTCCTGTGGCGTGTGACGTCACAGCCGGCTCGGTTTGAGCAGGGATCCTGTGTCAGGCGCAGCAGCTGCTGAGGAGTATGAATCCTGAGTAGATCGGTTGCGGCACAGAGACAGAATTCTAAGCGACTAACAATAGGTTAGTTGATCCTATATACCTTGTGCGTGGGAGGGATTTAGAAGATAGGTGCAAGGATATTAGCTTCAAAGGTTGCATAAAGAATTAGGATAGCATATAATCATGACACATACCCCTATTCTAAACCCACCCAAACCCCCCTTAAAAAAACCTCACACTACCCCCCTGAAGATCTCCCTACCTTGTCTTCACCCAGCCGGGCCGAACTCTTCATCCGATCCGGGCGATGTCCAATCAAGCGGCAGAGAAGTCTTCTTCCATCCGGGCGATGTCTTCAATCAAGCGGCAGTGAAGTCTTCTTCCATCCGGCGATGTCTTCAATCAAGCGGCTGTGAAGTCTTCTTCCATTTGGCGATGTCTTCTTCCATCCGGCGATGTCTTCAAGCAAAGCGGCATCTTCAATCTTCTTTCTTCGCTCCTGCGCCGCGGAGCATCCATCTGGCACGAAGACTAAACGAGGAATGAGGTACCTTTAAATGACGTCATCCAAGATGGCGTCCGTCGAATTCCGATTGGCTGATAGGATTCTATCAACCAATCGGAATTAAGGTAGAAAAATCTGATTGGCTGATTGAATCAGCCAATCAGATTCAAGTTCAATCCGATTGGCTGATTGGTTTTGGGGGGCTTTATTATTTTTTTAGGGGGCTTAGAATAGGTGTAATTAGCTTAAAAATCTTGTAATATTTTTTTTATTTTTTGTAATTTAGTGTTTGTTTTTTTTGGTAATTTAGTTTAGTTTATTTTATTGTATTTTAGTTTAGATATTTGTAGTTTATTTAATTTATTGATAGTGTAGGTTTATTTGTAACTTAGGTTAGGATTTATTTTACAGGTAAATGGGTAATTATTTTAACTAGGTAGCTATTAAATAGTTATTAACTATTTAATAGCTATTGTACCTAGTTAAAATAAATACCAAGTTACCTGTAAAATAAATATAAACCCTAAAATAGCTACAATGTAATTATTAATTACATTGTAGCTATCTTAGGGTTTATTTTATAGGTAAGTATTTAGATTTAAATAGGAATATTTTAATTAATAATATTAATATTAATTAGATCTATTTTAATAAGAATTTAGTTAGGGATGTTAGAGTTAGATAGGGTTATTATACTTAATATATATATATAATATAATAAGGATATTAACTATATTAACCCTAATATAATTAGGGTTGATATAGTTAATATATATATAATATAATAACTATATTAACTATATTAACCCTAATATAATTAGGGTTAATATAGTTAATATAGCTGGCGGCGGTGTAGGGGGATTAAATTAGGGGTTAATATTTTTAAAATAGATGGCGGCGGTGTAAGGGGCTCACTATAGGGGGTAGGTAAGGTAGATGGCGGCGGGGTAGGGGCTCACTTTAGGGGGTAGGTAAGGTAGATGGCAGCGGGGTAGGTGCTCACTTTAGGGGGTAGGTAAGGTAGATGGCGGCGAGGTAGGTGTTCACTTTAGGGGGTAGGTAAGGTAGATGGCGGCGGGGTAGGTGCTCACTTTAGGGGGTAGGTAAGGTAGATGGCGGCAGGGTAGGTGCTCACTTTAGGGGGTAGGTAAGGTAGATGATGGAGGCGGGGTAGGGGCTCACTTTAGGGGGTAGCTAAGGTAGATGGCGGCGGTGTAAGGGACTCACATTAGGGGGTATGTAATGTAGCTTGCTTACTACGGCTGCATTTTGTGGTGAGGTGAAAATGGAGTAAGATTTCTCCATTTTCGCCACGTAAGTCCTTACGCTGTATATTGGATACCAAACTACGCTGGTTTGGTATACCTGCCTATGGCCCAAAAAACTACGGGCAAAGGCAGAAATATACGGGCGTAACTTCTAGGTTACGGCGTATATGTAATACCAAACCAGCGCAAATATCGGCGTCACCGGCTTTTGCGGGCGACACTGCATATCGGATCGGGCCCCTGGTGTAACAGTAGTGTACATTTAAAAAAAACAACACTTTTTTGACTGTGAAATAATAGCAGACAGCTGCCAGTACCCAAGATAGCCGCCAATAAGGCAGATGGGGAGGGTTAGAGAGCTGTTTTGGGGGGATCAGGGAGGTTGGGGGCTAAGGGGGGATGCTACACCACAGCATATTTAAATATGCTAAAAAAATAAAAATAAATAAAAACCTTTTATTTTAGTACTGGCAGACTTTTTGCCACTACTTAAGATGGCGGGGACAATTGTGGGGTGGGGGAGGGAAGGGAGCTGTTTGGGAGGGATCAGGGAGTCTGATGTGTCAGGTGGGAGGCTGATCTCTACACTAAAGCTAAAATTAACCCTGCAAGCTCCCTACAAACTACCTAATTAACCCCTTCACTGCTAACCATAATACACGTGTGATGCGCAGCAGCATTTAGCGGCCTTCTAATTACCAGAAAGCAACGCCAAAGTCATATATGTCTGCTATTTCTGAACAAAGGGGATCCCAGAGAAGCATTTACAACCATTTGTGCCATAATTGCACAAGCTGTTTGTAAATAATTTCAGTGAGAAACCTAAAATTGTGAAAAAGTTAACGTTTTTTTTTTCAATTTAGAAAAAAGAACAAAGTATTGTATAAATACAATAATTAGGTAGCGCCACAAAAATACAATACCAGTTCTTAAAGGAAAGAAAAAAGACCCAAGGGTCAGTTTTGCCCCACTAAAAATACACCTATAAAATCAAACACATCAGGAATGCAAAAGTAATGCTTATACTACAAAGCCGTTTAAAAGAACTACCAGAAAAGCAAACAGTAACAATGCACAGGTAATAAAATGTCCTATAAAGTCCAAAAATCTTGTGCAGTTTCTTTTCTGGAGAAATAATGTCTTTAAAAATAAAACAAATGCTTGTAACTTTCCTTTTAAGAACGTTACTGTCTTTTGGTGTCCACCGTGCAGCTCCCTTCCGATCACTGGTGTGATCTCCGTGAAAAGTAGTATATGAGAGAAAAAATCTGTAGATACAGAAAGGGGGATGGAGTGCAGCCGGGGGAGAAAAACACCAATCTAAGTGCAGATTTTAAAAAATAATTTACACTTTATTCACACAAAAATAAAACATAAAGATGCGCACTTACAGACTTCACCCTCAAACATATGAGGTATGTAATAACATGTTCATATAGATGTCCATCAGTAAAGCGGGGTTCCACACTTAAGGTACTGTGTGACTCCAATAATCCCTTGTCCCGCTGTGTCTGTTTAGCCCACTACAGGAAAAACACTGATCGGGGTTCTTCACTTTATACTGGTATATTGAAAAACGCTTGTAGCGTTATGTTACCACAGTCACACTGTTATAAATGCTCACAGGCCTAAAATAAGTTGAAGGGACAATAGATAACAAAGTACCAACACAGGAGGAGGTAAATACCGTGGCAGCGGGTATCCTATGTTAGAAAGCCGGCTTGGATCCACCGCTGCTCACAGTTCACCGATATCCTCCGTCTATGAGATGGGCGTGGCAATAAATAGTAAGAACTCACACCCTAATACGAGCAAAAGCTAACAACATAACTAACCCTAGTACTGTGGTGTGGGTGTTACACAATGAATATATACTGTAACATTGAGCAGAGAACTATAACATAATGTAAAACAGCATAACTAGTAGGCATACGGTCTAGAGGGATCAATGAATCAGGATTGAACTCATACTATTTACAACTGGTCGGTACGGCTATGGGGTCGAGCTTGGCCCAATCTTACGCCAACCTTTTTATGGCGTGGTTTGAGAAACAGTACATCTTCTCAGAACGGAATCCCAATGTCCTACTTTATCGTAGGTACATTGATGATTTGTTTGTTGTTTGGGGTGGCACTCAACAAGAACTTATAGAATGGATTCACTATCTCAATAATGTAGAACAATCTATAACCCTAAAGAGTGAAAGTGACAATTTTAGGATACACTTTCTTGATTTGTGCATTTTCAAATGGGACACTGATGAAGGGTGTATCCTCAAAACCACCCTCTTCTCTAAACCGACTGACCGTAACACCCTCCTCCAAAGTAACAGTTTTCATCCAGCACAGTTAAAGAAGGGCATCATTAAATCTCAATTTTTGAGGGTTATTCGGAACAACTCTGACCCTTTGCAAAAATTTACACAACTCCTTGAAATGAAAAGCAAATTTCTGGAAAGAGGGTACAGCCAAAACATGGTGACTGAAATAATGAATGAGGTGATCCATTTAGACCAGACTGCTCTAATCCAAAGAAAACCGATGATTGAAAATGAAAAAAGTGATGCATGCATCAATTTTATCACTGGCTTTAGTCCTGCTACCAAACAAATTGGGTATATACTTAAGAAGAATTTGCATCTCATCAAAAGGGATTTGACGTTACCGTTCAATGAAACACCTCCACCTAGAGTGGTACACAGGAGCGGATGCAGTCTAAAAACACTTTTGATGAAGACTGACCCTTGGTGCGGTGCCAAGACTTGGTTAGCCAAGACCAAGACGGGCTGCTTCAAGTGTGGCAGCTGCGTTACGTGTAATTCTTTATTGACAGGCCCGAAGTTTTACCATCCACATTCTACTAAAACATATCTGATTAGGCATAGACTGACATGCACGTCCCAATTTGTGATATATTTCCTTACGTGCCTATGTGGTAGATATTATGTAGGAAAAACAGAAAAGACTGGCGAATCATAAGAGTGCCATTAGGGCTGCGCTAAAAGAAGGACAGTCTGACCAACCTGTTGCCCTTTACTTTCTGGAATTTAACCATCCAATATCCACCTTAAGGGCAATGCTTATAGACATGGTGGCCCCCCTAAGGAGGGGTGGTGATAGGCATAAGGAACTCCTTCATTGTGAGAGCAGATGGATCTACAGATTGAACACCCTCAGTCCATATGGGATGAATGTCCATCTAGATTATTCATTGTTTTATTAAATCCCTGTATATATTATATTACCAACTTATTTTGTCATTCAATCCTGATTCATTGATCCCTCTAGACCGTATGCCTACTAGTTATGCTGTTTTACATTATGTTATTGTTCTGTGCACAATGTTACAGTATATATTCATTGTGTAACATCCACACCACAGTACTAGGGTTAGTTATGTTGTTAGCTTTTGCTTGTATTAGGGTGTGAGTTCTAAGCTATTCACTATTTCCCCATTTTGGAGGTTTGGTCTACTGATATATGTATGTGTTTGATTACTGATGCATTCATTTTTCTGTTTTCCCTTTTTTGGACCACTATGTTATGGTTAAGATATTGCCTGTGGGCCGCGGCCTGGGTTTTAACTTAATTGTAGGTTTCCTTTCCACCCTGATTGTTATGTCTATGTGATTTGTTGGCCCATCTGTGTGATAATTGGTATGATACGTTTCCCTGTAATTTTGGTACTATCGGTTTGATATATGTGCACATTTGGAGTTTATGCTTTAAGCTATGGGTGCCCTTTGCCATAGTGGTCGGAGTAGTAGTCTGTTTTTCAATGTACATTGGAAACACAAATATTGAAGTGTCAGTAGCCATATGGTGTGTTGCCTTGATAGATCAGCTGTTTTTGTTACGTATTTACAAACCCCATGCCTGGACCAATGGGCGCGCTTCCTAAGGCTTATTAGTATGCACAGGTGGTGTCATACTCTGCAAGGGAGCAGGTTCAGGAGTTGGGAGCTGTTGTGCAGAAGTGTCAGGTTCTGGGGTTAAAGTTGTGTTTTGTCTGCTTGAGTCTTTCCTTTTTGGCATAATTAAACAGGTACAAGGTTTTAGGAAATAAAGGTAATGGTTTTATTGATAGGATAATTAGCAATGCAGAGATATGCAAATTAGATAAGGCAAAGTCTATAGGCTGTAGACTGGAACTTTGTAGTATCAGGCAGGAATGCAGATCTTTGTAATAACAGGCAGGATACTTGCATATGCTGTAAACTGTAACTATAGGCTGTAGACTGGAACTCTGTAATAACAGGTAGGAATGCACATCTGTGTAATAACAGGCAGGATACTTGCATATGCTGTAGACTGGAACTATAGGCTGTAGACTGGAACTCTGTAATAACAGGCAGGAATGCAGATCTTTGTAATAACAGGCAGGATACTTGCATATGCTGTAGACTGTAACTCTGTAATAACAGGCAGGAATGCAGTTCTTTGTAATAACAGGCTGGATACTTGCATATGCTGTAGACTGGGACTATAGGCTGTAACTCTGTAATAACAGGCGGGATACGTGCATATGCTGTAGACTGAGACTAAAGGCTGTAGACTGGAACTCTGTAATAACAGGCAGGAATGCAGATCTTTGTAATAACAGGCAGGAAACTTGCATAGACTGCAAACTGGAACTCTGTAGTAACAGGTAACAAGCAAGCAAAAGTAACTGAGTCAGTCCTTAGGAAATATAAGCGGATTAACCAAGATCAATTGCCAGAATATCAGTCCAGAAATAAAACACAGTGCCAAGGGAAAATCAAGAAGAGCAGTCTGTAAATGAAGCAGAAATCAGGCAGCAGGAAATCCAAACAAATCTGTATTTCACTCAGGAAACAGGACCAGAGGGTCTGTCAGAGTATAACACTCAATGTCAAGGCCCAGAACTGCAAGCAAACCTCCCAGATATAGCAGACTGCTGATTATATGAGTTGTTTCAGCTGGTAAGCAGGTGGAGCCAGAGAACCAAAGTTGCAGCAAACAGAAAACCCAATATTCTTAGTCTGTGCTCAAGCCATCTGGTGGCAAAGTGGTTAAACAACAGGCTGGGGAGGAACAGCAGCAGAAATAGAGACAGGTCCCAGGTTCAATTCTAGGCTGGATCATGACAATTACAGTATCTAAAAATACAATACTTTCCTCACTGGAGGAAACGGTAAATTTCACTGCATTGTTAAGCTGTTCAACGAATGAGAGACGGGTGCCAATGTCACCCCACAACATGCCAAACACATCATGTATGAAGCGCCACCATGCTGCTCCATAAAATTTAAATAGTACATTTTCATATACAACCTTCTCTTCAATTTGTCCCATGGATAGGTTGGCGTATGATGGAGTGACATTGATGGGGTGAATTAGTGAATTGTTTGATGCTGTAGACAAATCTACTGTAGGAATGAAACATTTATTTACAAGGGATTTAAGATTTACTATATAGTTTTTTTATTATTATACTTTTGC
Organism: Bombina bombina; assembly: GCF_027579735.1. NCBI lineage: Eukaryota > Metazoa > Chordata > Amphibia > Anura > Bombinatoridae > Bombina > Bombina bombina. Next base: position 948,593,289 of record NC_069501.1, read on the forward strand.
AAAACATATATCTAGTATATATTCCCAGTGTGTATTTGATGTTTTAATAGCTAATATTTGGTGTTGGCACATTGTATGTATATTATTCTTAATAGGTGAGAATACTGTATACCTTTAAACATTACCAGTGTGTAGATTCCAGTCATTTTGATTTTCTTTTTCAGTGGTTTGCAGAGACTGGCTGTGATCTGCACCTGTAGGAATGTTCTCAGTTTGTGCTGTTCGTTTGATTTATTTTAACATTGGTTTTCCACAGCATAAAGATGCTAAATTAGTACTTTTATACATAGTAGACCAACCAAATTAATTTAATATGTTAACCTTTGGGTATTTCCCCAAATAACAGTTCAGTGATTAGGACTCATTCTATTGCAGGTAAAGAGCGTCTATCCAGTTTTAGTAAAAGACATAGTTGTTAAAAGTTTTTTTTGTTGTTGTTTTTTTTTAGCATTCTATGGCATCTATTTATCAAGCCGTCAACTGCAAATACGCTGGAATTCCGCAGCGTATTTGTGGTGAGCCTGATTCCTCTTAGTTATCAAACCCTACAAACCGGCAAAAGTAGAAATCTGTGACGTAACATACGATCCGCTGGACTCAGTCCGACACAGATTAATGCTTATGTCACTACAGATGTTCAGAATGCAAGTTCGGCACAATCTGACTACTTTTGTTAGTTACCAAATAACTACCAGGTACACTCGGCACTATTCCGGAATCAATGGGAGTCTGAAATCAGCGAAAGCTTCTGTTCGCTGCTGCCCGATATCCCATTGATTCCTATGGGAACGTTTACACCTAACACCCTAACATGTACCCCGAGTCTAAACACCCCTAATCTGCCCCCCCCCTACACCGCCACAACCTACTTTATACTTATTAACCCCTAATCTGCCGCCCCTACACCGCCGCCACCTAAATAAAAGTTATTACCCCTATCCCGCCGCTTCCTGGCCCCACCGCAACTAAATAAATGTATTAACCCCTAAACCGCTGCTCCCGGAGCCCACCGCCACCTACATTATACTTATTAAACCCTAATCTGCTGCCCTACACTGCCGCCACCTACATTATACTTATTAACCCCTAATCTGCCCCCTCTACACCGCCGCCACCTACATTAAATTTATTGACCCTTAATCTGCCCCCCCTACACCGATGCCACCTACCTACATTTATTAACCCCTAATCTGCCACCCCCAACGTCGCCGCCACTATATTAAATTTATTAGCCCCTAAACCTAAGTCTAACCCTAACCCTAACACCCCCTAACTTAAATATAATTTAAATAAATCTAAATAAATATTACTATCATTAAAAAAAATATTCCTATTTAAAACTAAATACTTACCTGTAAAATAAGCCCTAAGATAGCTACAATATAACTAATAGTTACATTGTAGCTATCTTAGGGTTTATTTTTATTTTACAGGCAACTTTGTATTTATTTTAACTAGGTACAATAGTTATTAAATAGTTATTAACTATTTAATAACTTCCTAGTTAAAATAAATACAAAATTACCTGTAAAATAAAACCTAACCTAAGTTACAATTGCACCTAACACTACACTATAATTAAATATATTCCCTAAACTAAATACAATTAAATACAATTAAATAATATTATCTAAAATGCAAAAAACAAACAAACACTAAATTACAGAAAATAAAAAACAAATTGCAAGTTTTTTAAACTAATTATACCTAATCTAATCCCCCTAAAAAAATAAAAAAGCCCCCCAAAATAAAAAAAAGCCCTACCCTACACTAAATTACAAATAGCCCTTAAAAGGGCCTTTTGCGAGGCATTGCCCCAAAGTAATCAGCTCTTTTACCTGTAAAAAAAAATTACAACCCCCCCAACTTTAAAACCCACCACCCACACAACCAACCCTACTCTAAAACCGTCCCAATCCCCCCTTAAAAAAACCTAACACTAACCCCTCGAAGATCACCCTACCTTGAGAAGTCTTCACCCAACCGGGCCAAAATCCTCAACGAATCCGGCAGAAATGGTCCTCCAGACGGGCAGAAGTGGTCCTCCAGACGGGCAGAAGTCTTCATCCAAGCCGGGCAGAAGTGGTCCTCCAGACGGGCAGAAGTCTTCATCCAGATGGCATCTTCTATCTTCATCCATCCGGCGCGGAGCGGGTCCATCTTCAAGACATCCGACGCAGAGCATCCTCTTCATCCAGAGTCTTCTTCAAAAATGATGACTCCTTTAAGTGACGTCATCCAAGATGGCGTCCCTTCAATTCTGATTGACTGATAGAATTCTATCAGCCAATCGGAATTAAAGTAGGAAAAATCCTATTGGCTGATCCAATCAGCCAATAGGATTGAAATTACATTCTATTGGCTGTTCCAATCAGCCAATAGAATGCAAGCTCAATCCTATTGGCTGATTGGATCATCCAATAGGATTGACCTTCAATCATATTGGCTGATTGCATCAGCCAATAGGATTTTTCCTACCTTAATTCCGATTGGCTGATAGAATTCTATTAGCCAATCGGAATTGAAGGGACGCCATCTTGGATGACGCCACTTAAAGGACCCGTCATTGTTAAAGAAGACTCCGGAAGAAGAGGATGCTCCATGTCAGATGTCTTGAAGATGGACTCGCTCCACACCGGATGGATGAAGATAGAAGATGCCGTCTGGATGAAGACTTCTGCCCGTCTGGAGGACCTCTTCTGCCCGTCTGGATGAACACTTCTGCTGGCTTCGTTGAGGACTTCGGCCTGGTTGGGTGAAGACTTCTCAAGGTAGGGTGCTCTTTAAGGGGTTAGTGTTAGGTTTTTTTAATGGGGGATTGGGTGGGTTTTAGAGTAGGGTTGCTTGTGTGGGTGGTGGGTTTTAATGTTGGGGGGGTTGTAATTTTTTTTTACAGGTAAAAGAGCTGATTACTTTGGGGCAATGCCCTGCAAAAGGCCATTTTAAGGGCTATTTGTAAATTAGTGTAGGGTAGGGCTTTTTTATTTTGGGGGGCTTTTTATTTTGTTAGGGGGATTTGATTAGGTGTAATTAGTTTAAACAACTTGTAATTTGTTTTTTATTTTCTGTAATTTAGTGTTTTTTTTGTACTTTAGATAATTTTATTTAATTTTATTTCATTGTATTTAGTTTAGGGAATTTATTTAATTATAGTGTAGTGTTAGGTGTAATTGTAACTTAGGTTAGGTTTTATTTTACAGGTATATTTGTATTTATTTAAACTAGACATGTGTGCGATTTGTTTCGGATTTATTCGGAAATTCTGAAAATTCTGTAAATTCGGAGATTCGGATCGATTCACATTATAGCTATTAACCCCTATCTGCTGTCCCTAACATCGCCGACCCCTACATTATAGTTATTAACCCCTAATCTGCCCTCCCCCCCAAAGTCGCCGCAATCTAACTACAAGTATTAACCCCTAATCTGCCGACCGGACATCGCCGCCACCTACATTATAGCTATTAACCCCTAATCTGCTGTCCCTAACATCGCCGACCCCTACATTATAGTTATTAACCCCTAATCTGCCACCCCCAACGTCGCCGCAACTTAACTACAAGTATTAACCCCTAATCTGCCGAACGGACATCGCCGCCACCTACATTATAGCTATTAACCCCTAATCTGCTGTCCCTAACATCGCCGACCCCTACATTATAGTTATAAACCCCTAATCTGCCACCCCCAACGTCGCCGCAATCTAACTACAAGTATTAACCCCTAATCTGCCGAACGGACATCGCCGCCACCTACATTATAGCTATTAACCCCTAATCTGCTTTCCCTAACATCGCCGACCCCTACATTATAGTTATTAACCCCTAATCTGCCCCCCCAACGTCGCCGCAATCTAAGTACAAGTATTAACCCCTAATCTGCCGACCGGACATCGCCGCCGCTATAATAAATGTATTAACCCCTAAACCGCCGCACTCCCGGCTCGCAAACACTATAATAAATTTTATTAACCTCTAATCTGCCCTCCCTAACATCGCCGCCACCTACCTAAAATTATTAACCCCTAATCTCCTGCACCCAACGTCGCCGCTACTATAATAAATTTATTAACCCCTAAACCTAAGTCTAACCCTAACACCCCCTAAGTTAAATTTAATTTAAATAAAACGAAATAAATTTACTATAATTAAAGAAATTAATCCTATTTAAAACTAAATACTTACCTGTAAAATAAACCCTAATATAGCTACACTATAACTAATAGTTACATTTGTAGCTAGCTTAGGGTTTATTTTTATTTTACAGGCAACTTTGTATTTATTTTAACTAGCTACAATAGTTATTAAATAGTTAATAACTATTTAATAACTACCTAGCTAAAATAAATACAAATTTACCTGTAAAATAAATCCTAACCTAAGTTACAATTACACCTAACACTACACTATCATTAAATTAATTAAATAAATTAATCCTATTTAAAACTAAATACTTACCTATAAAATAAACCCTAATATTAACCCTATATTAATAGCTAGTAGGGGGCTTAGATTAGGTGTAATTAGTTTAACATTCTTGTAATATTTTATTATTTTTGGTAATTTAGTGTTTGTTTGTTTTTTGGTACTTTTCTGATGGATGGAAGACCTCTTCTTGCCCCGCTTGGATGAAGACTTCTGCTGGTCTGGATGTCCTCTTCTGCCCCATCGGATGAAGACTTCGGCCCGGCTGGGTGAACACGACTCAAGGTAGGGAGATCTTCAAGGGGGTAGTGTTAGGTTTATTTAAGGGGGGTTTGGGTTAGAGTAGGGGTATGTGGGTGGTGGGTTGTAATGTGGGGGGTATTGTGTTTTTTTTACAGGCAAAAGAGCTGTTTTTTTGGGGGCATGCCCCGCAAAAGGCCCTTTTAAGGGCTGGTAAGGTAATAGAGCTGTTAACTTTTGTAATTTAGTATAGGGTAGGGCATTTTTTTTATTTTGGGGGGCTTTGTTATTTTATTAGGGGGCTTAGATTAGGTGTAATTAGTTTAAAATTCTTGTAATATTTTTATTTTTTGTAATTTAGTGTTTGTTTGTTTTTTGTACTTTAGTTTAGTTTATTTAATTGTATTTAATTGTAGGTACTTGTAGTTAATTTATTTAATTTATTTAATGATAGTGTAGTGTTAGGTGTAATTGTACCTTAGGTTAGGATTTATTTAACAGGTAAATTTGTATTTATTTTAGCTAGGTAGTTATTAAATAGTTTTTAACTATTTAATAACTATTGTACCTAGTTAAAATAAATACAAAGTTGCCTGTAAAATAAATATAAATCCTAAAATAGCTACAATGTAACTATTATTTATATTGTAGCTATATTAATAGCTAGTAGGGGGCTTAGATTAGGTGTAATTAGTTTAAAATTCTTGTAATATTTTATTATTTTTGGTAATTTAGTGTTTGTTTGTTTTTTGGTACTTTTCTGATGGATGGAAGACCTCTTCTTGCCCCGCTTGGATTAAGACTTCTGCCGGTCTGGATGTCCTGTTCTGCCCCATCGGATGAATACTTCGGCACAGCTGGGTGTACACGACTCAAGGTAGGGAGATCTTCAGGGGGTTAGTGTTTGGTTTATTTAAGGGGGGTTTGGGTTAGAGTAGGGGTATGTGGGTGGTGGGTTGTAATGTGGGGGGAGGGTATTGTGTTTTTTTTTACAGGCAAAAGAGCTGTTTTCTTTAAGGCATGCCCCGCAAAAAGCCCTTTTAAGGGCTGGTAAGGTAATAGAGCTGTTAACTTTTGTAATTTAGTATAGGGTAGGGCATTTTTTTATTTTGGGGGGCTTTTTTATTTTATTAGGGGGCTTAGATTAGGTGTAATTAGTTTAAAATTCTTGTAATATTTTTTTATTTTTAGTAATTTAGTGTTTTTTTTGTACTTTAGTTTAGTTTATTTAATTGTATTTAATTGTAGGTACTTGTAGTTAATTTATTTAATTTATTTAATGATAGTGTAGTGTTAGGTTTAATTGTAACTTAGGTTAGGATTTATTTTACAGGTAATTTTGTAATTATTTTAACTAGGTAGCTATTAAATAGTCAATAACTATTTAATAGCTATTGTACCTAGTTAAAATAAATACAAAGTTGCCTGTAAAATAAATATAAATCCTAAAATAGCTACAATGTAACTATTAATTATATTGCAGCTATATTAGGGTTTATTTTACAGGTAAGTATTTAGTTTTAAATAGGATTCATTTATTTAATTAATTTAATGATAGTTTAGTGTTAGATGTAATTGTAACTTAGGTTAGGATTTATTTTACAGGTAAATTTGTATTTATTTTAGCTAGGTAGTTATTAAATAGTTATTAACTATTTAATAACTATTGTGCCTAGTTAAAATAAATACAAAGTTGCCTGTAAAATAAATATAAATCCTAAAATAGCTACAATGTAACTATTAGTTATATTGTAGCTATATTAATAGCTAGTAGTGGGCTTAGATTAGGTGTAATTAGTTTAAAATTCTTGTAATATTTTATTATTTTTGGTAATTAGTGTTTGTTTGTTTTTTGGTACTTTTCTGATGGATGGAAGACCTCTTCTTGCACCGCTTGGATGAAGACTTCTGCCGGTCTGGATGTCCTCTTCTGCCCCATCGGATGAAGACTTCGGCCCGGCTGGGTGAACACAACTCAAGGTAGGGAGATCTTCAGGGGGGTAGTGTTAGGTTTATTTAAGGGGGGTTTGGGTTAGAGTAGGGGTATGTGGGTGGTGGTATTGTGTTTTTTTTTACAGGCAAAAGAGCTGTTTTCTTTGGGGCATGCCCCGCAAAAGGCCCTTTTAAGGGCTGGTAAGGTAATAGAGCTGTTAACTTTTGTAATTTAGTATAGGGTAGGGCATTTTTTTTATTTTGGGGGGCTTTGTTATTTTATTAGGGGGCTTAGATTAGGTGTAATTAGTTTAGAAATTGCTGGTCTGGATGTCCTCTTTTGCCCCATCGGATGAAGACTTTGGTCCGGCTGGGTGAACACGACTCAAGGTAGGGAGATCTTCAGGGGGGTAGTGTTAGGTTTATTTAAGGGGGGTTTGGGTTAGAGTAGGGGTATGTGGGTGGTGGGTTATAATGTTGGGGGGTGGTATTGTGGTTTTTTTTTTTACAGGCAAAAAAGCTGTTTTCTTTGGGGCATGCCCCGCAAAAGGCCCTTTTAAGGGCTGGTAAGGTAATAGAGCTGTTAACTTTTGTAATTTAGTATAGGGTAGGGCATTTTTTTTATTTTGGGGGGCTTTGTTATTTTATTAGGGGGCTTAGATTAGGTGTAATTAGTTTAAAATTGCTGGTCTGGATGTCCTCTTTTGCCCCATCGGATGAAGACTTTGGTCCGGCTGGGTGAACACGACTCAAGGTAGGGAGATCTTCAGGGGGGTAGTGTTAGGTTTATTTAAGGGGGGTTTGGGTTAGAGTAGGGGTATGTGGGTGGTGGGTTATAATGTTGGGGGGTGGTATTGTGTTTTTTTTTTTACAGGCAAAAGAGCTGTTTTATTTGGGGCATGCCCCGCAAAAGGCCCTTTTAAGGGCTGGTAAGGTAATAGAGCTGTTAACTTTTGTAATTTAGTATAGGGTAGGGCATTTTTTTATTTTGGGGGGCTTTGTTATTTTATTAGGGGGCTTAGATTAGGTGTAATTAGTTTAAAATTCTTGTAATATTTTTTTATTTTTAGTAATTTAGTGTTTTTTTGTACTTTAGTTTAGTTTATTTAATTGTAGGTACTTGTAGTTAATTTATTTAATTTATTAAATGATAGTGTAGTGTTAGGTTTAATTGTAACTTAGGTTAGGATTTATTTTACAGGTAATTTTGTAATTATTTTAACTAGGTAGCTATTAAATAGTCAATAACTATTTAATAGCTATTGTACCTAGTTAAAATAAATACAAAGTTGCCTGTAAAATAAATATAAATCCTAAAATAGCTACAATGTAACTATTAGTTATATTGCAGCTATATTAGGGTTTATTTTACAGGTATGTATTTAGTTTTAAATAGGATTCATTTATTTAATTAATTTAATGATAGTGTAGTGTTTTATGTAATTGTAACTTAGGTTAGGATTTATTTTACAGGTAAATTTGTATTTATTTTAGCTAGGTAGTTATTAAATAGTTATTAACTATTTAATAACTATTTTACCTAGTTAAAATAAATACAAAGTTGCCTGTAAAATAAATATAAATCCTAAAATAGCTACAATGTAACTATTAGTTATATTGCAGCTATATTAATAGCTAGTAGGGGGCTTAGATTAGGTGTAATTAGTTTAAAATTCTTGTAATATTTTATTATTTTTGGTAATTAGTGTTTGTTTGTTTTTTGGTGCTTTTCTGATGGATGGAAGTCCTCTTCTTGCCCCGCTTGGATGAAGACTTCTGCCGGTCTGGATGTCCTCTTCTGCCCCATTGGATGAAGACTTCGGCCCGGCTGGGTGAACACAACTCAAGGTAGGGAGATCTTCAGGGGGGTAGTGTTAGGTTTATTTAAGGGGGGTTTGGGTTAGAGTAGGGGTATGTGGGTGGTGGTATTGTGTTTTTTTTTACAGGCAAAAGAGCTGTTTTCTTTGGGGCATGCCCCGCAAAAGGCCATTTTAAGGGCTGGTAAGGTAATAGAGCTGTTAACTTTTGTAATTTAGTATAGGGTAGGGCATTTTTTTATTTTGGGGGGCTTTGTTATTTTATTAGGGGGCTTAGATTAGGTGTAATTAGTTTAAAATTGCCGGTCTGGATGTCCTCTTTTGCCCCATCGGATGAAGACTTTGGCCCGGCTGGGTGAACACGACTCAAGGTAGGGAGATCTTCAGGGGGGTAGTGTTAGGTTTATTTAAGGGGGGTTTGGGTTAGAGTAGGGGTATGTGGGTGGTGGGTTGTAATGTTGGGGGGTGGTATTGTGTTTTTTTTTTACAGGCAAAAGAGCTGTTTTCTTTGGGGCATGCCCCGCAAAAGGCCATTTTAAGGGCTGGTAAGGTAATAGAGCTGTTAACTTTTGTAATTTAGTATAGGGTAGGGCATTTTTTATTTTGGGGGGCTTTGTTATTTTATTAGGGGGCTTAGATTAGGTGTAATTAGTTTAAAATTCTTGTAATATTTTTTTATTTTTAGTAATTTAGTGTTTTTTTTTGTACTTTAGTTTATTTAATTGTATTTAATTGTAGGTACTTGTAGTTAATTTATTTAATTTATTAAATGATAGTGTAGTGTTAGGTTTAATTGTAACTTAGGTTAGGATTTATTTTACAGGTAATTTTGTAATTATTTTAACTAGGTAGCTATTAAATAGTCAATAACTATTTAATAGCTATTGTACCTAGTTAAAATAAATACAAAGTTGCCTGTAAAATAAATATAAATCCTAAAATAGCTACAATGTAACTATTAGTTATATTGCAGCTATATTAGGGTTTATTTTACAGGTATGTATTTAGTTTTAAATAGGATTCATTTATTTAATCAATTTAATGATAGTGCAGTGTTTTATGTAATTGTAACTTAGGTTAGGATTTATTTTACAGGTAAATTTGTATTTATTTTAGCTAGGTAGTTATTAAATAGTTATTAACTATTTAATAACTATTGTACCTAGTTAAAATAAATACAAAGTTGCCTGTAAAATAAATATAAATCCTAAAATAGCTACAATGTAACTATTAGTTATATTGTAGCTATATTAATAGCTAGTAGGGGGCTTAGATTAGGTGTAATTAGTTTAAAATTCTTGTAATATTTTATTATTTTTGGTAATTAGTGTTTGTTTGTTTTTTGGTACTTTTCTGATGGATGGAAGACCTCTTCTTGCCCCGCTTGGATGAAGACTTCTGCCGGTCTGGATGTCCTCTTCTGCCCCATCGGATGAAGACTTCGGCCCGGCTGGGTGAACACAACTCAAGGTAGGGAGATCTTCAGGGGGGTAGTGTTAGGTTTATTTAAGGGGGGTTTGGGTTAGAGTAGGGGTATGTGGGTGGTGGGTTGTAATGTTGGGGGGTGGTATTGTGTTTTTTTTTACAGGCAAAAGAGCTGTTTTCTTTGGGGCATGCCCAGCAAAAGGCCCTTTTAAGGGCTGGTAAGGTAATAGAGCTGTTAACTTTTGTAATTTAGTATAGGGTAGGACATTTTTTTATTTTGGGGGGCTTTGTTATTTTATTAGGGGGCTTAGATTAGGTGTAATTAGTTTAAAATTGCCGGTCTGGATGTCCTCTTTTGCCCCATCGGATGAAGACTTCGGCCCGGCTGGGTGAACACGACTCAAGGTAGGGAGATCTTCAGGGGGGTAGTGTTAGGTTTATTTAAGGGGAGTTTGGGTTAGAGTAGGGGTATGTGGGTGGTGGGTTGTAATGTTGGGGGGTGGTATTGTGTTTTTTTTTTACAGGCAAAAGAGCTGTTTTCTTTGGGGCATGCCCCGCAAAAGGCCCTTTTAAGGGCTGGTAAGGTAATAGAGCTGTTAACTTTTGTAATTTAGTATAGGGTAGGGCATTTTTTTTATTTTGGGGGGCTTTGTTATTTTATTAGGGGGCTTAGATTAGGTGTAATTAGTTTAAAATTCTTGTAATATTTTTTTTATTTTTTGTAATTTAGTGTTTGTATTTTTTGTAATTTAGTGGGGTTTTTTTGTACTTTAGTTTGGTTTATTTAATTGTAGATAATTGTAGGTACTTGTAGTTAATTTATTTAATTTATTTAATGATAGTGTAGTGTTAGGTTTAATTGTAACTTAGGTTAGTATTTATTTTACAGATAGTTTTGTAATTATTTTAACTAGGTAGCTATTAAATAGTCAATAACTATTTAATAGCTATTGTACCTAGTTAAAATAAATACAAAGTTGCCTGTAAAATAAATATAAATCCTAAAATAGCTACAATGTAACTATTAGTTATATTATAGCTATATTAGGGTTTATTTTACAGGTAAGTATTTAGTTTTAAATAGGATTCATTTATTTAATTAATTTAATGATAGTGTAGTGTTAGGTGTAATTGTAACTTAGGTTAGGATTTATTTTACAGGTAAATTTGTATTTATTTTAGCTAGTTAGTTATTAAATAGTTATTAACTATTTTATAACTATTGTACCTAGTTAAAATAAATACAAAGTTGCCTGTAAAATAAATATAAATCCTAAAATAGCTACAATGTAACTATTAGTTATATTGTAGCTATATTAGGGTTTATTTTACAGGTAAGTATTTAGTTTTAAATAGAATTCATTTATTTAATTATAGTAAATTTATTTCGTTTTATTTAAATTATATTTAAGTTAGGGGGTGTTAGGGTTAGGGTTAGACTTAGGTTTAGAGGTTAATAACTTTATTATAGTAGCGGCGACGTTGGGGGCAGGAGATTAGGGGTTAATAATTGTAGGTAGGTGGCGGCGATGTTAGGGAGGGCAGATTAGGGGTTAATAAAATTTATTATAGTGTTTGCAAGGCGGGAGTGCGGCGGTTTAGGGGTTAATACATTTATTATAGTGGCGGCAATGTCCGGTCGGCAGATTAGGGGTTAATACTTGTAGTTAGGTTGCGGCGACGTTGGGGGGCAGATTAGGGGTTAATAACTATAATGTAGGGGTCGGCGATGTTAGGGACAGCAGATTAGGGGTTAATAGCTATAATGTAGGTGGCGGCGATGTCCGGTCGGCAGATTAGGGGTTAATACTTGTAGTTAGATTTCGGCGACGTGGGGGGGGCAGATTAGGGGTTAATAACTATAATGTAGGGATCGGCGATGTTATGGACAGCAGATTAGGGGTTAATAGCTATAATGTAGGTGCCGGCGATGTCCGGTCGGCAGATTAGGGGTTAATACTTGTAGTTAGATTGCGGCGATGTTGGGGGGGGGCAGATTAGGGGTTAATAACTATAATGTAGGGGTCGGCGATGTTAGCGACAGCAGATTAGGGGTTAATAGCTATAATGTAGTTGGCGGCGATGTCCGGTCAGCAGATTAGGGGTTAATACTTGTAGTTAGATTGCTGCGACATTGGGGGGGGCAGATTAGGGGTTAATAACTATAATGTAGGGGTAGGCGATGTTAGGGACAGCAGATTAGGGGTTAATAGCTATAATGTAGGTGGCGGCGGTGTCCGGCCGGCAGATTAGGGGTTAAATAATTTTATTATAGGGTTTGCGATGTGGGGGGGCCTCGGTTTAGTGGTTCATAGGTAGTTTATGGGTGTTAGTGTACTTTCTAGCACTCAGTAGTTAAGAGCTTTATATTCCGGTGTTAGCCCATAAAGCTCTTAACTACTGACTTTATTCGGTAGATTCGGATGGCCGTGTATTACACTAGTACTATTTACACCTAATATACAGTACATAATACTAGTCTAATACACAGCATATCCCACCAAAAACATACCGAATTTCCGAATTTCGGAACTGAATCGAACCGAATAGAACCAAATTCAGCCAAATTTATTTGAATCTGAATAAATCCGAAATGAATTCATTCGAATCCGAATAAATCCGAAACGAATTCATTCAAATTTTGCCGAATTCGAATCGATCCGAACCGAAATTCGAAAAGTCTGAATCGATCCGAACCGAAAACGAACCGAATTTTTTAGCCATGCACATATCTCATTTTAACTAGGTAGTTATTAAATAGTTAATAACTATTTAATAACTATTCTACCTAGTTAAAATTAATACAAAGTTGCCTGTAAAATAAAAATAAATCCTAAGATAGCTACAATGTAAATATTAGTTATATTTTAGCTATCTTAGGGTTTATTTTACAGGGAAGTATTTAGTTTTAAATAGGAATAATTTATTTAATGATAGTAATATTTATTTAGATTTATTTAAATTATATTTAAGTTAGGGGGTGTTAGGGTTAGGGTTAGACTTAGGTTTAGGGGTTAATAAATTTAATATAGTGACGGCGACGTTGGGGGCGGCAGATTAGGGGTTAATAAATGTAGGTAGGTGGTGTAGGGGGGCAGATTAGGGGTTAATAAATATAATGTAGGTGGCGGCGGTGTAGGGGGGGCAGATTAGGGGTTAATAAGTATAATGTAGGTGGCGGTGGGCTCCGGGAGCGGCAGTTTAGGGGTTAAACACTTTATTTAGTTGCGGCAGGGTCCGTGAGCAGTGGTTTAGGGGTTAATACATTTATTAGAGTTACGGCGGGGTCTGTGAGCGGCGGTTTAGGGGTTAATACATTTATTAGAGTTGCGGTGGGCTCCGGGGGTGGCGATATAGGGGGTAAACAGTATAGTATAGTGTGGGTGTTTAGTGACAGGGTACCAATAAAGCTGTAAAAAAGCTGAAGAGCAGCGAAATTGATGACTGTTAGTTAACAACAGTCCGCTGCTCATCGCACCGTACTTGGTGTGCTGCATTTTGACAGCTTTATTGATAATTTTAGAGAACGTATTCAGGTCTGCGGCAGCGATGTTAGGCGATCTTAGGCGAGCGTATTGGTGCCGTCGAATGCAAGTAAGTTGACGGCTTGATAAATAGATGCCTATGTATATAATGTTATCTCCCTTCAAACAAATTAGCCATACATTTCCTCCATCTTCAGATGAATCTGATCGCTATTTCCTCAATTCACTTTTAGATCTGTTGGGAAATATTTATTATATAATGAAGCACATCAGTATGTTTATGATTAAATAAATTAATTATTTACTATATTATACATAATGATTAACACATACAGTTGCAAGAAAAAGTATGTGAACGCTTTGGAATAATATGGATTTCTGCACAAATTGGTCATAAAATGTGATCTGATCATCATCTAAGTCACAACAATAGACAATCACAGTCTGCTTAAACTAATAACACACAAAGAATGAAATGTTGCCATGTTTTTATTGAACACACCATGTAAACATTCACAGTGCAGGTGGAAAAACTATGTGAACCCCTAGACTAATGACATCTCCAAGAGCTAATTGGAGTGAGATGTCAGCCAACTGGAGTCCAATCAATGAGATGAGATTGGAGGTGTTACAGCTGCCCTGCCCTATAAAAAACACACACCAGTTCTGGGTTTGCTTTTCACAAGAAGCATTGCCTGATGTGAATGATGCCTCGCACAAAAGAGTTCTCAGAAGACCTACGATTAAGAATTGTTGACTTGAATAAAGCTGGAAAGGGTTATAAAAGTATCTCCAAAAGCCTTGCTGTTCATCAGTCCACGATAAGACAAATTGTCTATAAATGGAGAAAGTTCAGCACTGCTGCTACTCTCCCTAGAAGTGGCAGTCCTGTAAAGATGACTGCAAGAGCACAGCGCAGACTGCTTAATGAGCTGAAGAAGAATCCTAGAGTGTCAGCTAAAGACTTACAAAAGTAACTGGCAAATGCTAACATCCCTGTTAGTGAATCTACAATACGTAAAACACTAAACAAGAATGGATTTCATGGGAGGATACCACAGAGGAAGCCACTGCTGTCCAAACAAAACATTGCTGCACATTTACAGTTTGCACAAGAGCACCTGGATGTTCCACAGCAGTACTGGCAAAATATTCTGTGGACAGATGAAACCAAAGTTGAGTTGTTTGGAAGAAACACACAACACTATGTGTGGTGAAAAAGAGGCACAGCACACCAACATCAAAACCTCATCCCAACTGTGAAGTATGGTGGTGGGGGCATCATGGTTTGGGGCTGCTTTGCTGCGTCAGGGCCTGGACGGATTGCTATCATCGAAGGAAAAATTAATTCCCAAGTTTATCAAAACATTTTGCAGGAGAACTTAAGGCCATCTGTCTACCAGCTAAAGCTCAACAGAAGATGGGTGTTGCAACAGGACAATGACCCAAAGCATAGAAGTAAATCAACCTCAGAATGGCTTAAACAGAAGAAAATACACCTTCTGAATTGGCCCAGTCAGAGTCCTGACCTCAACCCGATTGAGATGCTGTGGCATGACCTCAAGTAAATGATTCACACCAGACATCCCAAGAATATTGCTGAACTGAAACAGTTCTGTAAAGAGGAATGGTCAAGAATTACTCCTGATCGTTGTGCACGTCTGATCTGCAACTACAGGAAACGTTTGGTTGAAGTTATTGCTGCCAAAGGAGGTTCAACCAGTTATTAAATCCAAGGGTTCACATACTTTTTCCACCTGCACTGTGAATGTTTACATGGTGTGTTCAATAAAAACATGGCAACATTTCATTCTTTGTGTGTTATTAGTTTAAGCAGACTGTGATTGTTTATTATTGTGACTTAGATGATGATCAGATCACATTTTATGACCAATTTTTTGCAGAAATCCATATCATTCCAAAGCGTTCACATACTTTTTTTTGCAACTGTAAATGAGAGAACATTGTATTCTATACTGGACCTAAAGATTTTCTATACTAATATTATAGTTATTCATTTTTAGGAATTATTTTCCGGCACTTCTACTGATGAATTTACAGCCAGTTTACCAATAACATAGATTATCGTCATGATGAATAGAAGAATCTACTGGACCCAGTCCAAGTAACATAAGCTCATTAATGTGATAAAATTTTTTCCCTTTTTTATTGTGCAATTATTTGTAATTAATTATTTTCAATAAAGGACATACTTTTGAGCCAACACAGTAGAATATTTAGGCTGTAGTTATTTTATGACTCATCTATAAAATACACAAATTTCTTAACATAACGGAGCCAGTGGTGCGCTACTGTTAGTGCAAGTTGCTATAAGCAATATCGAGATCGCGCTAACTTGTGAACATATTACAAGTTGAAAGTATACGCATTCGCTTGAGCACAATCAAATATACCACACATTGGGTTTGCGCGGGTCAAGACCTAACTTTAGTGTAAGAGTTAACCCCTTGGCAACCGAGGATGTGTCAGGTGGGTGAGCGACCCATTGTTGGAGGGACTTCCAGATCCTGTCCCTGCAGTGTGTGCGAGTGAGCCGGAGCGCGCGCGCGGGGGGGGGGGGGGGGCATGTGTGCGCGTGCAAAAGACTAATTCACAATGTATGGGAAGGAGGGAGAAGGAGAATGAGCGGGGAATACATGTTGGAAAAGGATTTGGGAGGGGGTAGGGTATTGAGGGGGGGCAACTACACTATAGAAAATTGGGTTGAAAAAAAAAATCCCCTATGTAAATACAAAACAAAGGAATGGACCGCACTCACAGACTGGACTGGGTACACATCTTAAGCCACTGTTAACTCCACAGCTCTGAACACTGACAGACAGCTGCACAGTTCCCAGCAAACCAGGCAGTTAACCCCTGAACAGCCTGGGTGACAGGCCTGCAGGGAAGCATTACAAACATTATAAACACAACACACAGAAAACCTGGCACTCGCCAGCAGATACTCAGTAATGTTAAAAAGCAAAACTGGGGGAAGTCAGTTTCATTTGGTGTCAAAGGTGAAAGCCCAGGACCACGTCAAGGTCTCCCCCTTCTTGGGACCCTAAACCAGCACCCACAAAATGCATACTTTCAAACAAACAAACTGGGAACCTCCCAGGGTGACACAGGCTTTTGTAATCTCCCCTATGTAAATACAAAACACAGGAATGGACAGCACTCACAGACTGGACTGGGTACACATCCTAAGCCACTGTTAACTCCACAACCCTGAACACTGACAGACAGCTGCACAGTTCCCAGCAACCCAGGCAGTTAACCCCTGAACAGCCTGGGTGACAGGCCCACAGAAAAGCATTACAAACATTATAAACACAACACACAGAAAACCTGGCACTCACCAGCAGACACTCAGTAATGTTTAAAAGCAAAACTGGGGAAAGTCAGTTACATTTGGCGCCAAAGGATCAAGCCCAGGACCACGTCAAGGTCTCCTCCTTCCTGGGACCCAAAACCAGCACCCACAAAATGCATACTTTCAAACAAACCAACTGGGAACCTCCCAGGGTGACACAGGCTTTTGTAATCTCCCCTATGTAAATACAAAACACAGGAATGGACCGCACTCACAGACTGGACTGGGTACTCATCCTAAGCCACTGTTAACTCCACAGCCCTGAACACTGACAGACAGCTGCACAGTTCCCAGCAACCCAGGCAGTTAACCCCTGAACAGCCTGGGTGACAGGCCCGCAGAAAAGCATTATAAACATTATAAACACAACACACAGAAAACCTGGCACTCACCAGCAGACACTCAGTAATGTTTAAAAGCAAAACGGAGGGAAGTCAGTTACATTTGGCACCAAAGGATCAAGCCCAGGGCCACGTCAAGGTCTCCTCCCTCCTGGGACCCTAAACCAGCACCGACAAAATGCATACTTTCAAACAAATCAACTGGGAACCTCAGTCTTTTTTTTGCGTCTTTTTTTTCTAGCGCTGCTTCTAAACAACGCTGGTATTGAGAGTTCTCTAAAGGGCTGTGTTAGGCTCCAAAAAGGGAGCGTACAGGCATATTTACCGCCACTTCAACTCTCAATACCAGCGTTGCTTACGGTAGCGGCTAGCTGGAAAAACGTGCTCGTGCACGATTCCCCCATAGGAAACAATGGGGCAGTTTGGGCTGAAAAAAATCCTAACACCTGCAAAAAAGCAGCATTCAGCTCCTAACGCAGCCCCATTGTTTCCTATGGGGAAACAGTTTCTAAGTCTGCACCTAACACCCTAACATGAACCCTGAGTTTAAACACCCCTAACCTTACACTTATTAACCCCTAATCTGCCGCCCCTGCTATCGCTGACCCCTGCATTACACAATTAACCCATAATCTGCCGCTCCGGACACCGCCGCAACCTACATTATCCCTATGTACCCCTAATCTGCTGCCCCTAACATCGCCGACACCTACATAATATTTATTAACCCCTAATCTGCCCCCCCAACTTCGCCGCCACCTAACTTCAAGTATTAACCCCTAATCTGCCGACCGGACCTCGCCGCTACTCTAATAAATGTATTAACCCCTAAAGCTAAGTCTAACCCTAACCCTAACACCACCCAAAGTTAAGTATAATTTTAATCTAACGAAATAAATTAAATATTATTAACTAAAGTAGTCCTATTTAAAACTAAATACTTACCTGTAAAATAAACCCTAATATACCTACAATATAACGAATAATCATATTGTAACTATTTTAGGATTTATATTTATTTTACAGGCAACTTTGTATTTATTTTAACTAGGTACAATAGCTATTAAATAGTTATTAACTATTTAATAGCTACCTAGTTAAAATAATTACAAAATTACCTGTAAAATAAATCCTAACCTAAGTTACAATTAAACCTAACACTACACTATAATTAAATTAATTAAATAAATTACCTACAATTACCTACAATTAAATAAACTAAACTAAATTACATAAAAAAAACACTAAATTACAAAAAATAAAAAAAGATTACAAGAATTTTAAACTAATTACACCTACTCTAAGCTCCCTAATAAAATAACAAAGCCCCCCAAAATAAAAAAATTTCCCTACCCAAATCTAAATTACAAAAGTTAACAGCTCTTTTACCAGCCCTTAAAAGGGCTTTTTGCGGGGCATGCCCCAAAGTAATCAGCTCTTTTGCCTGTAAAAAAAAACACAATACCACCCCCCAACATTACAACCCACCACCCACATTCCTCTACTCTAACCCAAACCCCCCTTAAATAAACCTAACACTACCCCCCTGAAGATCACCCTACCTTGAGCCGTGTTCACCCAGCCGCGCACCGATGGATCAAAAGAGGACATCCAGAGCGGCAGAAGTCTTCATCCTATCCGGGCAGAAGAGGACATCCGGACCGGCAGACATCTTCATCCAAGCGGCATCTTCTATCTTCATCCATCCGACGAGGAGCAGCTCCATCTTCAAGACCTACGGCGCGGAACATCCTCCTTCCCCGATGACTACCCGACGAATGAAGGTTCCTTTAAGTGACGTCATCCAAGATGGCATCCCTCGAATTCCGATAAGCTGATAGGATTCTATCAGCCATTCGGAATTAAGGTAGGAAAAATCTGATTGGCTGATTGAATCAGCCAATCAGATTGAGATCGCATTCTATTGGCTGATCAGAACAGCCAATAGAATGCAATCTCAATCTGATTGGCTGATTAGATCAGCCAATCGGATTGAACTTGAATCTGATTGGCTGATTCAATCAGCCAAACAGATTTTTCCTACCTTAATTCCCATTGGCTGATAGAATCCTATCAGCCAATCGGAATTCGAGAGACGCCATCTTGGATGACATCACTTAAAGGAACCTTTATTCGTCGGGTAGTCGTCAGGGAAGGAGGATGTTCTGCGCCGGAGGGCTTGAAGATGGAGCCGCTCCTCGTTGGATGGATGAAGATAGAAGATGCCGCTTGGATGAAGTTGTCTGCTGGTCCAGATGTCCTCTTCTGCCCGGATAGGATGAAGACTTCTGCCACTCCGGATGTCCTCTTTTGGTCCATCGGTTCCCGGCTGGGTGAACACGGCTCAAGGTAGGGTGATCTTCAGGGGAGTAGTGTTAGGTTTATTGAAGGGGGGTTTGGGTTAGAGTAGAAGTATGTGGATGGTGGGTTGTAATGTTGGGGGATGGTATTGTGTTTTTTTTTACAGGCAAAAGAGCTGATTATTTAGGGGCAAGGCCCCGCAAAAAGCCCTTTTAAGAACTGGTAAAAGAGCTGTTAACTTTTGTAATTTAGATTAGGGTAGGGAAATTTTGGGGGCCTTTGTTATTTTATTAGGGCGCTTAGAGTAGGTATAATTAGCTTAAAATTCTTGTAATCTTTTTTTATGTTTTGTAATTTAGTGTTTATTTTTTTTATGTAATTTAGTTTAGTTTATTTAATTGTAGGTAATTGTAGGTAGTTTATTTAATTAATTTATTGATAGTGTAGTGTTAGGTTTAATTGCAACTTAGGTTAGGATTTATTTTACAGGTAAATTTGTAATTATTTTAACTAGGTAGCTATTAAATAGTTAATAACTATGTAATAGCTATTGTACCTAGTTAAAATAAATACAAAGTTGCCTGTAAAATAAATATAAAGCCTAAAATAGCTACAATATATATTATATATATTATTCGTTAAATTTTAGCTATATTAGGGTTTATTTTACAGGTAAGTATTTAGTTTTAAATAGGAATACTTTAGTTAATAATATTTAATTTATTTCGTTAGATTTAAATTATATTTAACTTAGGGGGGTGTTAGGGTTAGACTTAGCTTAGGGGTTAATACACTTATTAGAGTAGCGGCGAGGTCCGGTCGGCAGATTAGGGGTTAATACTTTAAGTTAGGTGGCGGCGTGTTAGGGAGGGCAGATTAGGGGTTAATACTATTTATTATAGGGTTTGTGAGGCGGGAGTGCGGCGGTTTAGGGGTTAATAACTTTATTAGAGTAGCGGCGAGGTCCGGTAGGCAGATTAGGGGTTAATAAGTGTAGGTAAGGTAGCAGCAATGTTGGGGGGGCAGATTAAGGGTTAATAAATATTATGTAGGTGTCGGCGATGTTAGGGGCAGCAGATTAGGGGTACATTGGGATAATGTAGGTGGCGGCGGTGTGCGGTCGGCATATTAGGGGTTAAAAAAATTAATATAGTAGCGGCGAATCGATGTGGGGGGACCTCGGTTTAGGGGTACATAGGTAGTTTATGGGTGTTAGTGTACTTTAGAGCACAGTAGTTAAGAACTTTATAAACCGGCGTTAACCCATAAAGCTCTTAACTACTGACTTTTTTCTGCGGCTGGAGTCTTGTCGGTAGAGGGTCTACTGCTCACTTCAGCCAAGACTCTCAATACCGGCGTTAGGAAGATCCCATTGAAAAGATAGGATACGCAATTGACGTAAGGGGATCTGCGGTATGGAAACGTCGCGGCTTGAAAGTGAGCGTTAGACCTTTACCTACACGACTCTAAATACCAGCAGGCAGCCAAAAGCAGTGTTAGGACCCCTTAACGCTGCTTTTGACGGCTACCGCAGAACTCTAAATCTAGGCGAAACATTTTTTCTATGTGAAGAACACTGGAATGTAAAATATTTATAACTACCTTCGGGTTTAGCGCTGTAGTTATAACATAGAAGCCCACTTATCAAGCTCCGAACGGAGCTTGACGGCCCGTGTTTCTGGCGAGTCTAAAGACCGCTGCTCTGATGAGGCGGACAGAGATCGCCACAATTCAACCCGATCGAGTACGATTGGGTTGATTGACACCCCCTTGTTGGCGGCAGATTAGCCGCGATTCTTCAGGGGGCGGCGTTGCACCAGCAGCTCTCAAGAGCTGCTAGTGCAATGCTGAATATGGAGAGTGTATTGCTCTCCACATTCAGCGATGTCTGTCGGACCTGATCTGCACTGTCGGATCAGGTCCGACAGACCTTTGTTAAATAGGCCTCATAGTGTCGGGATAGTGCGTGTGCGATAAGTTTTTTTAGAAGCATGCTACATTAAAGTCTATGGACAGAAGAAGTTAGTGCAGTCGCAATATCCGAAGTCATGAAGTTAGCGCGTCCCAGTTTTGGTTTGCATATTAAGTTGAAAATTTACTTTCAACTTAACACGCCATAAAAATTTACTTCCAGTGGTGTTTGCACATGAATCAATGTGCTAATGTACCAAAAATAAATTAGGCTGTACTGAAATAGGGTTGCGCTAATAAAACTAATAGCGCGTCTGAGTATACAATAACAGTGCATCTGCGCTATGACAGGATTTTATGTACGGGTATTAATATCCTGTTTAAGACAGTAGCTGCAACTTTTTTTGTACATTGCATTATGTAAAAAGTGTTTTTAAAAGAAGACAGCTTTTAACATTATATTTATAAAGCCGCTACAAGTTCACACTGTACTAAACGTGTTTAGTTATCGTGCTTGTACTGTAGCAGATGTGTAATTAAAATATAACACATTTTGTACAGTGTGACCATGATATTATAAGAAATATCTAACACTGGCTTGTTTAAAATTGTAGTTTGAGAAATATTTTATTTTTTCTATTAAACAAAAAAAAAAAACAATTGTGTTTACTAATGTAAACAGAGCAAAAGCAAAATGCCCCTCAAAACAAACCATAGTAGATTTTCACACTATACCACCCCTTTACTTTTTATCTCAACTACATGCTTGACTCCTTTTCCATCTCTTTGATTATTAGGCCAGATTACATAATGACCCAGCTTATTCTTGTCACTTTATATATGTTTTATTACATTATGAATATTACCTTGCACAGGGAGCTAATTATTTATACTTCTCGATTTTACTTTGTGCCCTCACATATCAATCTCTCAATTATTTATGAAACTTTTCACTAAAATGTTTCATAAAAAAGTACAGTCAGCATATTAATATGTTTTAAAGGAAAAAATTTTTTTTTAAAAAAGAATGAGTGTGTGCTCACTTATCTCTGTGGTGGTCCAAATGGTGTCAACTTGTATTATCATTAATTTGTTTTCCCTTTCCTAACTTAATCAGACGCCTTGCTACAATTAGTATATTGAACCACAAACATTTAAACATAAATATATTTGAGGTTTGTAAAATATATAGCTAGGTTTTAATGGGACAGTCAACTTAAAGGGACACTGAAACCAAATGTTTTCTTTCGTGATTCAGATAGAGCATTACATTTTAAGCAACTTTCTAATTTACTCCTATTATCAAATTTTCTTCATTCTTTTGGTATCTTTATTTGAAATGCAAGAATGTAAGTTTAGATGCCGGCCCATTTTTGGTGACCAACCTGGGTTGTCCTTGCTGATTGGTGGATAAATTAATCCACCAATAAAAAAGTGTCCAGAGTTCTGAATAAAAAAAAAGCTTAAATGCCTTCTTTTTCAAATAAAGATAGCAAGAGAACAAAGAAAAAATGATAATAGGAGTAAATTAGAAAGTTACTTAAAATTGCATGCTCTTTCTGAATCACGAAAGAAACAATTTGGGTTCAGTGTCCCTTTAAAAATGTATTGTTTAAAAAGAGAGATACTCCCTTTATTTACCATTCCCTAGTTTTGCATAACCAACACTGTTATATTAATATACTTTTTACCTCTATGATTACCTTGCATCTAAACTTCTGCAGACTGCCCCCTTATCTCAGATCTTTTGAAATACTTGCATTTCAGGCAATTAGTGCTGGCTTTTAAATAACTCAGTGTCCATGAGCACAATGTTATCTTTAAGGCACACATGAATAAGCAGTACATGTTATTAGCTATTCACAGCCAGACAGTGAGTTAAGAAGTGGACTGCAGAGTCTTAGAACTCAGCCTATGAGCCTTCCCAGGTTTAGCCTTTAACAAAATATACCAAGAGAAAAAAAGCAAATTTGATAAAACTAAATTAAAGTTTTTTTAAAATGAAATTCGCTATCTGAACCATGAAAGTTTAATTTGGACTTTACTGTCCCTTTAACATTTATTGAATATAATATTAACCCTAGTAAATAAATTAATTAATTGTAGATATGTAAATTCATTTTGGACAAATACAAAATAATCCAAATTTATGCTGATACTGCGAGTCATTCAACGCACGAACAGACTAATACTTTATTGGACAAAACGAGCAAAGAACAAATGATTGCTTGACCAAATTTATGCATTTATTCATTTGTGTTATTTGGCAAAAAGAAAATGTGCAGGAAAGAACTGTAGATTTTGGCTAATCAGGTCCTTTGCTTGTAATGATGTACATGGGGTCTGACTATTCATCCTATGTTAAATCATGTCATATTATTACTAATGGTGATGTTAGGGACAGCCAGTTATGCACTACATGTGGATTTTTAGTGATACAGGCTTGACAATCAACCCTCACCTTGCATAAGGAGGTGGGGGAATAGGGGAAGCTCAGTCATTTTTCAATTACTTTGATAGATATTGAAACATGCAGTTGTGTGACTCCTATGCCTATGTGAGCTGGTCATTGACTTAAATTCAGTGAATTGTATGTTCTGTTACTATTGAAAGATATTTTGTTTAATTGTTTGAATCCTATTTGATTTTTGTTAAAATTAGTTGTATATATTTGCTGTTCTTATTGGAAATAATAGTTATTAATTAAAATATAATATCTGGCACAAAGAAAGGACCACACAAATGAAATTTAGCTGAACTAAACTTTGGGAAAAATGTGAATCAAATTTTTCACCCGTACACATTTCTGATTCATAGAAACTTTAGTGTAGTAAAAAGGATCTCTTACTAGCACATACATGTAATACATTTCTATAGGGCAGGAGTTATGTTACAGAAGATATAATAGGCCAGATAAGCGTGAGTAGCAGTAAGCAATATTGTAACTGCTCTAACTTGCGTGCATATTACAAGTTAAAAGTAAACAGGTTAGCTCAAGGGCAAAGAAATTTAGCTTGTGTCAGGTTGCGCAAGTGGAGTTTAAAAAAAGAGCACTAAACACACTACATAAATACATTAAAATAATGTGTTTTACTCATATATATACAATGGGCTCAATGTACTAAGCAGTCAATGAGCTGTACGTTATTTTTTTTTAGTCAAAACTTCCGCACAGATAGGAAATCGTATGTACAAAGTAGTCAACTATGGCAAAACCCGCAGTTTTAAACTTGCAAGCGAAATTGTCCGCCAATCCTCGATACCACTGTTTTTTTAATTAAAAAAGCCTCAGTTGACAACAAACTCACAATAATCTTAATGTACTAATAAATCAATTTTATCCGCTCGCTATATTTTTCACTAGCACCTCGTGGATTTTACCTCAGCAACTTTTAGGTGGTGGGCACTGTACAAAACAATAGGAGAGTCAACAAAGACGCCAGTCTACAGCTATATAAAAGGGTGTAAACTCAGTGTACTTACATTAGTGTGTGTTTGAGTCATGTCATGGAGACACTTCTGTATTTGTTTCTCAACTGTTTGATGCAAATCAGGGCTAGAAGACAGACTATAGAAGAAAATGTGGCAAATTGATTTAGAAGAAGGAGATTGCATGTCCCCCGTGTATTCCATGGGTTCGTTTACATGGCTTTTCTGACCGAGAGACCATACAAAGATTACGGCTTGATCGTGAATCAATATTACATTTGTATAGTGAAATTGAAGATTATTTGGAGCCAATGATGGTGCATTCACTGGCCATTCCTGGACTATTAAAACTATTAGCGGCATTGAATTTGTTGGCAACAGGGTCCTTTCAGGCGGTTTCGAGCATTATTATTGGAATAAGTCAATCTGCATTTTCAGGAAACTTATGTAAAGTCATTGAGGAAATGATGAATTTTTTTTCTCAATATGTTTGCTAGCCTTCTACCCCTGAAGAATGTCAATCTATAAAATCAAATTTCTATAAAATGGCAGAGATGCCAAATGTCCTCAGGGCCATCGACCGTACCCATGTTGCAGTAAGACCACTTTGTGCAGGTGAGGAGGTGTATCGCAATCGAAAGCACTTCCATTCTTTGAATGTTAAGATGGTCTGTGACCCCAATATGAAGCTCATCGGTGTCTGTTCAAACTACCCAGGCTCGTGTCATGATTCCTACATTTTAAGGCAGACTGGATTATATAGAAAGTTTGAGGACAGAGATATGCTCGAAGAATGTCTTCTAGGTAAGCGTCAAATTTCACGTTTTTATTTAGCTTTATTAATTAAAGGGACCTGAAACCCTAAAGTTTACTTTAAAGTGACAGTCAAGTCCAAAATAAACTTTCAAGATTCACATAGAGCATGTAATATTAAACAACTTTCCAATTTACTTTTATCACCAATTTTGCTATGTTCTCTTTTTATTCATAGTCAAAAGCTAAACCTAGGAGGCTCATATGCTAATTTCTTAAACCTTGAAGGCCGCCTCTAATCTGAATGCATTTTGACAGTTTTTCACCACTAGAGGGCGTTAGTTAATGTGTGTCATATAGATAACATTCAGCTCACGCACGTGAAGTTACCTAGGAGTCAGCACTAATTGGCTAAAATGCAAGTCTGTCAAAAGAACTGAAATACAGGGGGCAGTTTGAAGAGGCATAGATACAAGGTAATTACAAAGGTAAAATGTGTATTATTATAACTGTGTTGGTTATGCAAAACTGGGGAATGGGTAATAAAGGGATTATCTATCTTTTTTAAACAACAAAAATTCTGGTGTTGACTGTCCCTTTAATTATTACGATAGAATACAAATTTAAAATACTTTCAAATGTAATTCCTTTATGTAATATGCTTACTTCTCTTACTATATTTTACTGAAATGTTTATCTAGGACAGCTCATTAGCAGCATGGAGGTTGCATATACTGTATATACAGTACCTATTGTCATAGGCTCTCCCCATGTGTTCAGTAACTAACCAGTAGTGTATTGCTGCTCGTTCAGCAAACTATACCAAGTGAATGAAGCAAATGTGATGATATAATTAAATTAGAAACTTGATTAAAAATTGTATTTTATAACTAATATAAATCATGACAAATTTTTTTTCTATGTCCCTTTAAATGCTTACAAACACATTTGTATGGTTAGTTATATTGCTATCAGATTTAGAAATCAGGCGTGGTTTTCGTAAAAAAGGCACATTTACCTTGCACTATATAAGATACTCTGTTCTTTGAAAATATATCAAGTATAAATCAATAATTCATGAAAAGTAACATAGTAACATAGTAGATAAGGTTAAAAAAAGACCGAAGTCCATCGAGTTCAACCTAAGTCTGGGACTCAG
The DNA here is from genome assembly GCF_027579735.1 of Bombina bombina. NCBI lineage: Eukaryota > Metazoa > Chordata > Amphibia > Anura > Bombinatoridae > Bombina > Bombina bombina. Next base: position 948,619,882 of record NC_069501.1, read on the forward strand.
ATGAAGCCATTACAAAGGTTGAATTTGATTCTTACAGAAATAACCCAGGTAATAAAATCTTCAAACAATTTTGAGCTATATAAGACTTCTTCAGAAATGTTGTATTTTTATATTAGCTGACTTTTATTCCCGTGAGTAATTGGCCTTACAATTCTACAGGCATTTTAGTACGTTAGATTAGTCGCTGCGAGCGAGGCATCAAAGTTATCATTCGTCCGCCACTGCTCGCGGCTGATTAGATGCAACAATTTCCAAGATTTTTTTTAGTACACATTAGATTAGTCGCTGCGAGCGAGGCATCAAAGTTATCATTCGTCCGCCACTGCTCGCGGCTGATTAGACGCAACAATTTCCAAGATGTTTTTTAGTACATAGTGCCAGCGGACATAATGTATCTTGCTGTGAGTTAAAGCGAGTTTATCCATGTCTCCAATGTAAAATAAATTGACAATTTAGTACTCGGAGCCCTATATGATAATAATTATTAATATAAATATTAATACAAAATGTATATAAGGGCTAAAAGGTATATGATATATGACAAGGCATTTGAATGGAAATTGCTAAAATATATATATATATATATATATATATTTTGTCTAAATATGTGTTTGTGTATTTTTTTTTATATATATATATATATATATATATATATATATATATACTATAATCGCATTTGAAACGCTCCCGTCAGTGTCGCCAGTTGTGCACGCATCCTCAAAGAAATGTTGGCTGTGCGAGGCAGACAAAAGAATGTTGGCTGCTTGCGCAGCCAAAAGAATTCCCCTGGATACAGGGATTCTTTCACCACCCTGCTATTTTCGGAATCCACCGGGATGCAACGATTCTTTCACCACCCTGCAATTTTTAAGAATCCACCAGGGTGCAGCGAAGGCAAACAGAGCATTAAAAAAAAAAAACACCTAACCTGCCGCAAAAAGTAACAACAAAATAAAAACCTAACAGCACGCAATAAGTATTAAAAAAAATAAAAATAACCGCACACAATAAGTATTAAAAAAAAAAGCACGTACGAAATATTAAAGTATTAAGAAAAAAAAAATAACAGCCCGCACGAAGTATTTAGAAAAAAACAAAAAACAACTGTATAATAAAATTGTTAACCCCTAAATCCGCCAACTCCAACATTGCAAATTACCTAATACGTCTATTAATCTGTCATTTTACTTTTTAATTTTGTGTAAATTTAGCTTGGGGTTTGTATTTTTTCAACATAGACTGCCATCTGGGCAGGCTTATCGCCTAGTATATATATTTTTTGTTTATACATGTTTATTTATGTAATTTTATATGTATAGACCACATTTTCTGGCATTAGATCGTTTTTCCTGCTTGTTGGTTCTCTCTGATGTAGATTTAGATTGTAAATTCCCATGGAAATAGGGCCCTCAATCCCCCCTGTATTTGTCTGTAAAATTTTATCTTTTACTGTATTGTTTCTACATTGTACTGTTATCCTTGTAACCATGGGCAGCGCTGCGGAATCTGTTGGCGCTTTATAAATAAAGAATAATAATGATAATGTATACAGGTACAAATCCCCAAATCTGGATTTCAAAAATCCCATTTATTCTGAAATACAAACTTTTAAATTAATATATATATATATATATATATATATATATATATATATATATATATATATATATATATGTATCTGAAGAGGCTATGATAAGGGATATGATAGCGCTGGTTGTTAGGAGACAATGTAAAACACAATTAATATGTGTGACTAGATGACAATTATAATACAGAATACACAGCAAATCAAACACAATGTTAAAAAAACACTATAAAATAGAGTGGAGAGTTGAATACAAAATGTCCCAAATACTGGAGAACTTATATGTTGTATATGTACAGTGGTAGAATTCGAGACTTGGGATGTGGGTGAAATGCACACTTACAGAAATGAACCTCAATCGTATGAGGTAAGGAAACAGCACATCAGGGAGTCACTCTTAGTAGGCTTGGCCCCTTAGGGTATAGGGGAAACTTCCAAACAATAGGCTTGTCTTTTTCCCTTCTGCTTTCCCGGGTGTATGTGAAACTTCAGGGAGTTGGAGCCTTTTTCCTCTGCCTCTTTTGGTATGGGTCCTCTCAGGATGGTAGTGTAAACGATATATAAGAGAAAGAAATACCAAAATAGTGTGATATCGTTTAAAAATCAAACATTTTATTCACATATGTACACTCCTAAAAATGCCTGCTTACATCAAAAATCCTCACAAGTATGAGGTATTTGTACAGCGATATACAGCAAATGCAGTCCAATATATGCACTGTGTACTAATAACTGCAGTGGAATGACCACAGATAGTGAAATGGCCACAGGTAGCCAAAGAAACCACAAATGTAGCAGCAAGTATCCACAAAATACTGAGATCAGTGGATAGGTTAAAAACTCTTATCTGTAAAGTATACTGCACCAGAGATTCTGGTTGGTAAAAACAGTCCGTTCATATAAGGTGAAGTCTAACGCGTTTCAAAGGTTGTAGTAATAACTCCTTCTTCTTCAGAGACTGTTTTGTGTTTGAACGGCTGTTCCTTTTATTCCCGTTTCGTCTCGCGGGATTTTAGAGGAAAGTTCTAAACACGCTTCTAATTGGACTGTGTGCTCACACCTCTGATGACGAATGTAAAGTTCATCCTGATTCGTTAAAAACGGAGGTGTGAACGTCTAATCTGCAAAGCAGCGTGAGTTGAGGACACCACTCCTCCAAGATAAGACGTATTACAGCGTGTAATCCTGATACATCTATCTTGGTGATACAGAGGGAAATGACTATAATCTTTGGGCCGGTGTGACTAAATCATGACCCCTTTGTAATATACAGGACAGAACGAGGCCACTTAAACCATACATTACATGCTAAAGAAAAATGAATCTTATAACAATACTTTACAATTATCCTGCGTATTATTGCAAATGATACAATCCTGTGGGGATTATGGTTAAGCAGTACTATATCACAATTGCATACTAAATGTAACATGAAACAATTAGGAAACAGAAAAACAAAAAGACAAAACAACACAGACGTCATATTGGATAAACAGAAATAATAAAAAGTGGAAAGTATTAGAGCGGAATCGATCTTGCGACTAATATGTTCAGGGGCAGCGTACTAGACCACTGGGCTACAGCTGCCCGATGTGTATGTATATACTAAAACTGATATTGATCCCTTGTGATTTGTTTAAACAAAAAATTTTTTCTTTATGTACAAGTGGCTCACATAATCAAGTTCCCTTATTTAAAGTTTTGGGGGCGGTTTGACCCTATATATTTATTTATTGTTTTTTTATTGTTTATTATTTATTATTTGTCTATAGGGGCGGGTTAAAAGTGATATATTAAAATCGACTGTGCTATAGACATTCTACTTACTCCTAAAAAAGATTCTTTTTAAAGGGTGATTAAGGGTGCTTATAAAAATATTTTTAAAAAGAAGTTTCTTTTCTTAAAAATAAGATTGTTCATTAGATGCATTGAGAACTTTAAGAAATAGATATGATTAAAACATATACTATAGATAAAACTTTACTAAAAATATATCCACCTATTGTAATGTAGATATATGCTACCCTAAAGTTGATGACCCATATTATGTTTCTAAAAAGGCGGCCAGATCTATATCCTTATTCAGACCATTTGGTGATATTGTGTTCATGGTGTGAATCCAAAAAGTTTCTTTCTTGCGTAGGGCAATGGTTCTATTACCCCCACGTATATGGGTTTTGACATGTTCAATAATTGTACCTTTCAAACATGACGGGTCTTGGTTGTGCACATTTTTATAATGAAGAGATAGATTATGGGAAGTTTCTCCTATAGTGATATTAGTCAGGTGTTCAGATAATCTTTTCTTATATGGTCTGGTCGTTCTACCGATATATTGTAAATTACAGCTACATTGTAGCATGTATACCACAAAATCGGTTTTACAATTACATAAAGACTTGATATCAAACTCTTTTCCATTTTTCGTTGATTTAAATTTCTTTGTCGGTTTGTGTCCATTCATGTGATGGACACAAGACTCGCAATTTTTTCGATTGCATTTAAAAAAACCAATTGTTTGTTTTCCTAGCCAATTTTGATGGGTCGGTTTGCTATTCTTTAGCAAACTGGGTGCTAGAACTGATTTAAAATTTTTGTTTTTCTTGTATATTATTTTTGGGTTCTCTTTTGTTATATCTTTTAAGAGAGCATCTTTTTTTAAAATATGCCAGTGTTTGTTTAAAATCTTATTTATTTCCTGGGCTCCCTCATTGTAGGTCGTGACTAAGCTACATGTGGAGTAGTCACTTCTTTTCTTTTTTTGATCTGACTCTTTCAGCAGATTTTTTCTAGGGATTTTTCTAGTTTTATTTTCAGCGTTTTGTAAAATCTTGTGGTGATAACCCTTTTTTAAAAACTTATTTTTTAGACAGTGTGATTCTTTTTCATAATCCTCCATTTTGGAGCAGTTACGTCTAATCCTTTGAAACTGTCCAAATGGAATATTTTCTATCCATTTAGGATTATGTCCACTGCTAGCATGTAAGTAAGCGTTACTGTCAGTGTCTTTTTTGTATAGCCTTGACAGAATTTTGTTGTCTTCATGATAAAACACAAGATCTAAAAACTCTATTTCGTTTTTATCAATTTTTTTAGTAAAATTTAAATTAAAAGTGTTATCATTTATAAATGTAATAAAATCCTCTAAAATTTCATTTGTACCTGACCAGATTAAAATGATGTCATCTATAAATCTGCCCCAATAAACAATAAAGGGAAGAAAGGGGTTGTTTTCCCATATTTGAATTTCTTCCCATGCCCCCATATATAGATTCGCAAAACTAGGGGCAAAGCGGGTGCCCATGGCTGTACCACTTATTTGCAAATAAAATTGATCATTGAACATAAAATAATTTTTTTCCAAAATGAATTTGATTGAATTTGTTAAAAATTTCTGTTTTTCCAAATCAATGTCTGTTATTTTGTTAAACCAAAATTTTATCGCCTCAATACCTTTAAGATGAGGGATACTCGTATATAAAGCACTTACGTCTAAGGTGGCCCATAAGTAATTGGGGTCCCAAATTATTTCTGTTATTTTGTTTATGGTGTCTGTTGAGTCTTTCAAATAAGACCTGAGATGTGGAACTACTGGTTGTAGAAAAGTATCCACAAATTCCGACAATTTAGATGTTAAACAATTAATCCCTGATACTATGGGTCGCCCAGGGGGATTTTCCTTATCTTTATGCACTTTTGGTAAGTGATAAAAGATAGCTATAGTCGGATTTTCATTTCTTAAAAACTGAAATTCATTCTCATTTATACAATTTTTATTCTTGGCCAGACCTACTAATTCTTGATATTCGTTTTGGAAGGTTTTTGTCGGGTCCCCCTTAATTTTTTGTATAAGTAGCATTGTCTTCTAATAGACATAATGCTTCCTTAATATAGTCTGTTTTTTCCTGTATGACTAGACCCCCTCCCTTGTCTGCTTCCCTGAAAACAATTGTGACATCTTCTTGTAGATTTTTTAAGATTGATTTTTCTCTTACATTTAAATTGTCTTTCTTAATTTTATATGTATTACAAAATGTATCCAAGTCTTCTTTGACCAGATTATAAAAAACTGGTATATAGTTCCCTTTCGACTGGACTGGGAAATAGGTTGAGGGAGGTTTAAATGTGGTATATTTTGCATATGATAAAGTTACTTTTTCATTATCATTGGTTTCCCCTTCCATATTTAGTTCTTGGAGAATAATTAGGGCTTCTAGATCTGTATCTGATAATAATTGTGTGTTGAGATCATTAATGTTGTCTTGAACATCTTTTTTTTGTTTTTCAAAGTGACGTTTTAATGTTAACTTTCTGATGTATTTATTCAAATCAATAAAAAGTTCAAAAGGATTTGGTCCTTTGGTAGGGGCAAAGGATAAACCCTTATCTAAAACGCTGATTTCTTCGCTTGAAAAGTTTCTTTTGGAAAGGTTAAAGATTTTAGTATTCAATTCACTAATCTCATTTACAACTTCGTTTAGATGTTGCGGTCTAATGATCTGATTCTTTGCCTTCCCTTTTCCCTTTCCTCCTCTGCATCCTCTCGTCCTCTTTTTGTTTTTCTGGTTTCTCTCAGGTTCCAATCTGGAAGTGGAACCATTTGTTGTTTCTGAATGATGTTGGGGTTCCCTGTTTGGGTTTTTCTCTGGGGTGGCACTAAAAAATTTATATTGTTGTCCCCATTATTATGACTATTTCTGGTCTGAACTGGGGTCCCCCCATTTCTATGCGTCTGAGCTTTTGGGTTATTTCCTATATTGTGGTTACCCCCATATGGTCTCATTCCATTTTGATTATAGTAGGATTGTGAATTTCTATAGTGTTGGGGCTGAGTGTTGTTCCCATAGCCATAGTAATGGTCATAATTTCTATCTCTTGAGTCTTTATAGTTGTATCGCCAGCTATTGGAAGGTAAATTCTCTCTCGGTCTGTCTGCTCCCCTCCCATTGGAATTTCTGTATTCGTACATATTCCTATTAAATGACTGACTATTTGTATAATGATTTCTGTATTCATAAGTGTTTCTTTTAACTTGTGGTATTCTGGATGTATTAATGTATTTAGGGTCTTGTTCTCTATGAGTATCATTTTGTGGGGGTATGGGGTGAGAACCAGTATTAGTATGTTCTCCCCTTAGAGATTTAACTCTATTTCTACTTCTATTTCTTTGTTGGAATTGTCTATATGTTTGATTGGTTGAAAAATCTGGAGAGTTAAAAGTAGACCAATTACTACATTGTTCGGCTTGATTATTCCCCTCTCTTGTTTCATTCCATATATCTTCTTCCTCTCCCTCAGTTCTAATTACTCTTTCCATTTCCTTTTTATCATTGAAATCCCGTAGGAATTTTTTATTTTTCTTACTTTCTACTTCTTTTTCAAATCTTTCTATTTTTCTTTTATTTTCTATATCCAATTCCTTGTAGTACATGTCTCCCCTGAACATATTAAGTCTTGTTCTTATATCTTTGATCTGTTCACTACATTCCTCCACTTTTTTGGTTCTGAATTTAATAAGAATATTCATCAGTTTAACTGATATTTCTTCCATAGTGGAATCCCATTCTGATAGAAGTTCTATTTCAGAACTATCTATGATGGTTGTCTTTTCAAATTGTAGCCCTTTGGGGATTATTTTATATTTTAGATATCTTTCTAAATTGTTGCAATCATACCAATGGTTTAGCTGTTTTTTTATATAATTTCTCTAGTTTTTCAAATAAAACTTTTGGGTCTGTTAGTTTGTAATTGTCTAATGATTCAGTAAAATCACCATGAATTGATAGATGTTTCTGCTTTTTAGTGATATCAAAATAATCCCCATATTCAAATTCTAACATGTTAGGTATAGTAGTGAAGCAAAGGGGGGGATACACTATATGGATACAATGTGTATAAAATGTATGAGTATACAGAAATGACGTATAATTTGCTCCACAAGGGGAAAAAAACCTATCTGATCCCAGTTCAGAAAGCAGCCCTCAAAGGAGATTACAATATGGGACAGAAAGCGAAAAAAGTGGTAGAAGGCGCTAGACTGAGGGGGTGGAAAAGAGATATAGGAGAAAATCTAATCTCAATCTAGAAGGTAGAATCCCCCGGGAGCAAAAAACCAACCATATAGCAGCTATCCCTTGGTGAGCAGAGAAGCAATTGTGCTGGCCGAGAAGAACATGTGATGATATAATTAAATTAGAAACTTGATTAAAAATTGTATTTTATAACTAATATAAATCATGACAAATTTTTTTTTCTATGTCCCTTTAAATGCTTACAAACACATTTGTATGGTTAGTTATATTGCTATCAGATTTAGAAATCAGGCATGGTTTTCATAAAAAAGGCACATTTACCTTGCACTATATAAGATACTCTGTTCTTTGAAAATATATCAAGTATAAATCAATAATTCATGAAAAGTAACATAGTAACATAGTAGATAAGGTTAAAAAAAGACCGAAGTCCATCGAGTTCAACCTAAGTCTGGGACTCAGATGAAGCCATTACAAAGGTTGAATTTGATTCTTACAGAAATAACCCAGGTAATAAAATCTTCAAACAATTTTTGAGCTATATAAGACTTCTTCAGAAATGTTGTATTTTTATATTAGCTGACTTTTATTCCCGTGACTACTATGACGTTTGTGAAACTTTGCAGGTCAGGTGTGAGTAATTGGCCTTACAATTCTACAGGCATTTTAGTACGTTAGATTAGTCGCTGCGAGCGAGGCATCAAAGTTATCATTCGTCCGCCACTGCTCGCGGCTGATTAGACGCAACAATTTCCAAGATGTTTTTTAGTACATAGTGCCAGCGGACATAATGTATCTTGCTGTGAGTTAAAGCGAGTTTATCCATGTCTCCAATGTAAAATAAATTGACAATTTAGTACTCGGAGCCCTATATGATAATAATTATTAATATAAATATTAATACAAAATGTATATAAGGGCTAAAAGGTATATGATATATGACAAGGCATTTGAATGGAAATTGCTAAAATATATATATATATATATATATATATATATATATATATATTTTGTCTAAATATGTGTTTGTGTATTTTTATATATATATATATATATATATATATATATATATATATATATATATATATATATATATACTATAATCGCATTTGAAACGCTCCCGTCAGTGTCGCCAGTTGTGCACGCATCCTCAAAGAAATGTTGGCTGTGCAAGGCAGACAAAAGAATGTTGGCTGCTTGCGCAGCCAAAAGAATTCCCCTGGATACAGGGATTCTTTCACCACCCTGCTATTTTCGGAATCCACCGGGATGCAACGATTCTTTCACCACCCTGCAATTTTTAAGAATCCACCAGGGTGCAGCGAAGGCAAACAGAGCATTAAAAAAAAAAAACACCTAACCTGCCGCAAAATGTAACAACAAAATAAAAACCTAACAGCACGCAATAAGTATTAAAAAAAATAAAAATAACCGCACACAATAAGTATTAAAAAAAAAAGCACGTACGAAATATTAAAGTATTAAGAAAAAAAAAATAACAGCCCGCACGAAGTATTTAGAAAAAAACAAAAAACAACTGTATAATAAAATTGTTAACCCCTAAATCCGCCAACTCCAACATTGCAAATTACCTAATACGTCTATTAATCTGTCATTTTACTTTTTAATTTTGTGTAAATTTAGCTTGGGGTTTGTATTTTTTCAACATAGACTGCCATCTGGGCAGGCTTATCGCCTAGTATATATATTTTTTGTTTATACATGTTTATTTATGTAATTTTATATGTATAGACCACATTTTCTGGCATTAGATCGTTTTTCCTGCTTGTTGGTTCTCTCTGATGTAGATTTAGATTGTAAATTCCCATGGAAATAGGGCCCTCAATCCCCCCTGTATTTGTCTGTAAAATTTTATCTTTTACTGTATTGTTTCTACATTGTACTGTTATCCTTGTAACCATGGGCAGCGCTGCGGAATCTGTTGGCGCTTTATAAATAAAGAATAATAATGATAATGTATACAGGTACAAATCCCCAAATCTGGATTTCAAAAATCCCATTTATTCTGAAATACAAACTTTTAAATTAATATATATATATATGTTAAAAATTACTATTTTTCCCTGCTTGCAAGTCACAATATTCTCTGCCTGTGCCATTGGTTTGGTTTTTGTGTTATAAAATGCAAATAATAGTGTAAATTTATTTAAAACAACAAATATTACCTTTCCGATGACAGTACGTACTATCTTTTTGAGAGTACTATGTATACAAAAGTTTTAAAAATGATATAAAACTATCTTTAGTTTACATGTATAAGCTATTTTTATGTGCGCTAACCCGACATAAAAATATGAATATTTCACATTCCAATGTTCTTCACATAGCAGAATATGTTCTATTTATTAATAAATATTTCTATATATAATTGATGTTTTTTTGTACAATTTATATCTATACCTTTATATATATGATTATATACAGTATACATGTATATATATATATATATATATGAATATCTATTTACAAATACATAGATTTTTTTCTGCTATGTGCAGAACATTGGAATGTGAAATATTTACAGTAAATACACAATATAACACTTTATTAAAAATGAATATTGCATAAATATGTTTTTCATGTTTTCATCTACTTAACTGCAAAGGGCTCCAATGCACTTATATATGTGACTTCATGGCCTCTAGTTATGAAGCCGTCTACTTACTTGCATTCGTCGGCCCAATACGCTCACCTTAGCTCGCCCACCATTGCTGCCGCGGACCTGAATACGTTCGCCAAAGTTATCAAGAAAGCTGTCAAGAAGTCGCGCACCAAGTACGGGGTGATGAGCAGCGGACTGTTGTTAACTGACAGTCATCGATCTTGTTGCTCATCAGCTTCTTTGCAGCTTTCTTGCTAGCCTGTCACTAAGCACCCACACTAAACTACACTGTTTTACCCCCTAAACCGCCGCTCCCCGGAGCCCCCCGCACCTAAATAAAGTTATTAACCCCCTAAACCGCTGCTCCTGGACCCCGCTGCAACTATAATAAATATATTAACCCTGCCGCCACCTACATTATACCTATTAACCCCTAATCTGCTGCCCCCTATACCGCCGCCACCTATACTCAAGTTATTAACCCCTATCCTGCGGATCCTGAACCACGCTGCAACTAAATAAATTGTTTAACCCCTAAACCGCCGCACCCGGAGCCCACCGCCACCTATATTAAACTTATTAACCCCTATCCTGACCCCCTATACCGCCACCACCTATATAAATCTTATTAACCCCTAAACCTAAGTATAACACTAACACCCCCCTAACTTTAATATTATCTTAATAAATCTAAATAAAACTTACTATTATTAACTAAATTATTTTGTATTTAAAACTAAATATTTACCTGTAAAATAAACCCTAAGATAGCTACAATATAACTAATAATTATATTGTAGCTATTTTAGGATTTATTTTTATTTTACAGGCAACTTTGTATTTATTTTAACTAGGTAGAATAGTTATTAAATAGTTATTAACTATTTAATAACTACCTAGCTAAAATACTTACAAAATTACCTGTAAAATAAATCCTAACCTAAGTTACAATTAAACCTAACACTACACTATCATTAAATTAATTAAATATATTAACTACAATTACCTAAAATTAAATTAAATTAAATAAACTAAACTATAGTACAAAAAAACAAACACTAAATTACAGAAAATAAAAAAGAATTACAAGAAGTTTAAACTAATTACTCCTAATCTAAGCCCCCTAATAAAATAATAAAGCCCCCCAAAATAAAAGAATACCCTACCCTATTCTAAATTACAAAGTAACCAGCTCTTTTACCAGCCCTTAAAAGGGCTTTTTGTGGGGCATTGCCCGAAAGTAATCAGCTCTTTTACCTGTAAAAAAATACAACCCCTTCCAACATTAAAACCCACCACCCACATATCCCTGCTCTAACCCACCCAAACCCCCCTTAAAAAAACCTAACACTAACCCCCTGAAGATCACCCTACCTTGAGCCGTCTTCACCCAACCGGGCCTAAATCTTCATCCAATTGGCGCAGAAGAGGTCCTCCATCCAGCAGAAGTCTTCATCCAGGCGGCGTCTTCAATCTTCATCCATTCGGAGCAGAGCAGAGTGGAGCCATCTTCCAAGGAGCCGACGCAGAGCCATCATCTTCAACCGATGACTGAACAACGAATGACGGTTCCTTTACATGATGTCATCCAAGATGGCGTCTCTCGAATTCCGATTGGCTGATTGAATCAGCCAATCAGATTTTTCCTACCTTAATTCCGATTGGCTGAATCCTATCAGCCAATCGGAATTCGAGGGACGCCATCTTGGATGACGTCATCTAAAGGAACCGTCATTCGTCGTTCAGTCGTCGATTGAAGAGGATGGCTCTGCATTGGCTCCTTGGAAGATGGCTCTGCTCCAGATGGATGAAGATTGAAGACGCCACCTGGATGAATACTTCTGCTGGATGGAGGACCTCTTCTGCGCCACTTGGATGAAGATTTCGGCCCAGTTGGGTGAAGACGGCTCAAGGTAGGGTGATCTTCAGGGGGTTAGTGTTTTTTTAAGGGGGGTTTGGGTGGGTTAGAGTAGGGGTATGTGGGTGGTGGGTTTTAATGTTGGAGGGGTTGTATTTTTTTTTACAGGAAAAAGAGCAGATTACTTTGGGGCAATGCCCCACAAAAAAAGCCCTTTTAAGGGCTGGTAAAAGAGCTGGTTACTTTGTAATTTAGAATAGGGTAGGGATTTTTTTTATTTTGGGGGGCTTTATTATTTTATTAGGGGGCTTAGATTAGGTGTAATTAGTTTAAACTTCTTGTAATTCTTTTTTATTTTCTGTAATTTAGTGAGGGTTTTTTTGTACTATAGTTTAGTTAATTTAATTTAATTTTAGGTAATTGTAGTTAATTTATTTCATTGTTTTAATGATAGCGTAGTGTTAAGTTTAATTGTAACTTAGGATAGGATTTATTTTACAGGTAATTTTGTAAGTATTTTAGCTAGGTAGTTATTAAATAGTTAATAACTATTTAATAACTATTCTACCTAGTTAAAATATATACAAAGTTGCCTGTAAAATAAAAATAAATCCTAAAATAGCTACAATATAATTATTAGTTATATTGTAGCTATCTTAGGGTTTATTTTACAGGTAAGTATTTAGTTTTAAATAGGATTAATTTAGTTAATACCAGTAATATTATTTAGATTTATTAAAATAATATTTAAGTGAGGGGGGTTAGGGTTAGTGTTAGACTTAGGTTTAGAGGTTAATAATTTTAATATAGGTGGCTGCGGTATAGGGGGGCAGGATAGGGGTTAATAACTTTAATATAGGTGGCGGCGGGGTCCGGGAGTGGTGGTTTAGGGGTTAAACAATTTATTTAGTTGCGGCGGGGTCCGGGATCCGCAGGATAGGGGTTAATAAGTTTATGTAGGTGGCGGCGGTATAGGGGGCGGCAGATTAGGGGTTAATATGTATAATGTAGGTGGCGGCGGGGTCCGGGAGTGGCGGTTTAGGGGTTAACATGTTTACTATAGTTGCGGCTGGTCCGGGAGCGGCGGTTTAGGGGTTAATAAGTTTATTTAGTTGCTGCGGTGTAGGGGGGGTATATTAGGGGTGTTTAGACTCGGGGTACATGTTAGGTTGTTAGGTGCAGACATCTCCCATAGGAATCAATGGGATATCGGGCAGCAGCGAACATGAGCTTTCGCTATGGTCAGACTCCCATTGATTCCTATGGGATCCGCTGCCTCCAGGGCGGCAGATTGAAATCCAGGTATGCTGGCCCGGAATAGTGGCGAGCGTACCTGGTAGTAGTTTGATAACTACCAAAAGTAGTCAGATTGAGCCGAACTTGTGTTCGGAACATCTGTAGTGACGTAACCATCGATCTTTGTCAGACTGAGTCCGGCGGATCGTAGGTTATGTCACTATATTCTACTTTTGCCGGGCTGTAGGGCTTGATAACTAAGGCGAATCAGCCTTGTCACAAATAAGCTGCGGAATTCCAGCGTATTTGCGGTTGATGGCTTGATAACTAGAGGCCTATATGTATACATATGTATTTATGTGTTTATATGTGTATATATGTCTGTAAATACATATATACACATATAAATACATATGCACACATATGTAAACATATATATATATTTATACATACCTAGAGATAGTGTTTGTGTTTGAACAGCGCTTCCAAGAGGAGTGTTCCACATAGACATATGAAATAAATAAAATAAATATTTATGTAGACAGAGTGATATTTCAAATAATATAAGTAACAAAAAACGGTCACCTTGAACTACCACAAAGTCGAGCGGTAAATTGTCCTTCTGGTGTAGTGTTTCCAGCGATGATCTTCAAATCTGGAGTTGGAATGTATCCAATAGAATTACAAAAAGCCTTCTGGATACCTGAAAAATGTCCAGGTGTGTAGGAAATACCCTGAGCCCATTGAACTGATAGGGCAGTGTGTTATAGGGGGGGATTTCCAAAATATTCTAGAGTTTGCCGGTAAATAAAATAAACTAAGTATTCCAAACTTGGCTGGGACAACCTGTCAGGGCTCAATATTTATACATACATATCCATTTTTAAATATGTATAAAGGCTGTGACACACTGCAAGCGGAGCGGCGTGCAGCGGGAAGATGCGGCTGTGCGCACTTAGTGTGTCCTGCCTTTTAATCTCTGAGCACTCTGCTGCGTCAGGTCACGTAGCTGAGCACTCAGAGATGAAATATTTGATCTTCAGAAGCGATGCAGAGCAAAGCAGCTGCTTCGTCTCGCTTGCAGTGTGCCACAGCCTTAAGTTTAGTATGTATGTCTATGTTAAAGCCCTTTGCCTGCCTTTTTTTTTCTAACACCTGAGATCTTATAACTTTGAGCCTTTATAACCTTTGTGTGCATTATATTTTTTTTATTAGACAGTGTTATTATGAATATAAATGTACTTTGTAATGTATTTTTTATGTTTTTTGTGCAACTTTTCAGTTTTGCGAAACAGTTAACCAGAGCTCTGAAGTCGCGGTAAGCATTCTAGCGTAAATCACGATTGTGCTCAAGCTATCACTTTTACTTACCAGCGGTAAGCCCGATGAGCGCAAACCCCCGCAATAAACCCTTATCACTTGTGTGCAAATGTTTGTGCTCCACTCGTAATCTGGCCCATAAAAGGAATATTTCAACTTCCTTTTTATGATGTTGCCATTTATCAACTTAGCAAACAATTTTCATATGTTTATAAACAGATGGCCTGTATGACCCTCTTGTCTCAGTTTGGTCTTTTTTGTACTTTATTCAATATTTTGTATGAATTATTTTTTTAAATACACAGAATAGATTCTTGCTTGATCTATATCACTCATACTTTATAGGCCATATGTTTTTATGTTTTTTCCATTGGTGCACTATAAGAGGCAGTTTCCAATAATCATTTTAGCATCAAAGAGCTGCTCTAAAGATGAGCAGTCACCCTTCCCACAGTAGGACCCCTAGCCTCAACAACACTAAGGGGAGAGAAGACAATAGAAGGTTTAGCGGATTCTGCTACAAAGTGTGGACTTACAGGAGACCTATTTCCTGATTGATTTCAGTGTAGCTGGATAGAGGCCTACTGCCCTACATGTAAAATTGGCGCCCTGTGCTAGATGTCTCCATTAGCCTGTTGCCTTTTATTTTATTTGGACAAAGCTCTGTTTTAATATAGAAATAATTTTATTGTACTGATATTTTGTGTTTTGTTTAAGTGGTGGAAGGTGAGAAACTTTTTGAAAATGTCCAGTTGCAAAAATGCCAATTGCATCTTCATATTTGCGCAGATTATGAGACATGGCACACAGAAACTTTAAATAAATCATAATAAATGACATTTAGCAACAAGTATCCCAGTGCTTAGTAATGTTTGTTGCCAGTCTTTGTGCTTCACTTGTATTTAATTCAACGTATGAGGTTAATGTTATTTTGCCTTTCTCTAAATTACAGTGAAAGGACTATAATTATAAGTTAATTGTAAGGCATTAGCAACAATCAGAAGATGATTAGCAGAATCACAAAATCTGGCAGCATTAGTCAGATGCTTAATGGTTATTCTTTGATCAGTAAATAATTCTAACCACCAAACAATCACATTTGTGGTTTATAGATGCAAGATGTTCAGGCATATACAAATGCATGCTATTTGTTCAGCGTCTAATTAGAACAATGCTTATTGTAATAATAATGTCTTAAAAAGTAAATTAAGAACAAATGCCTGGAGTTGCTCATTATATTGTGTGTGTGTGTATATATATATATTTAGCCAGGAAAAAATACACTCTCAGGACTTTCACAAACAAGTTACTTTTATTTCTGTAACGTTTTCGGAGGTCTTGCCTCCTTCATCAGCATAGTTAAAATACAAACAAACCAACTTTTAAATAGTGACATACTCACTCCAAACCACTTCAAACCATTGCATTCACTGGCGCCAAATTATCGGTGTTGGACCGCATACTGCATTCCAAGTGTGCTACGTGCCGGAAGTCGTGCGCCAGAGCACTTCCGGTTGTCAAATTTTAGCCCGTAATCACTCGGCTTAACATTTAATAATTCCACACTCAAAGAAAATACTGTGACGTATTATGTGTTAATAGTTCTTTTAAACTAAATAATAAAGTGCAAAACAAGTGTGCATATATGGTGAATAATTAGCGTGACGGCCGCCCATCGTCATGGCAACCTAACAAACAATACAATGTATCCCTGTCTGGAACAGGGAAAAAGGCTAACTGTAACAATCTTCGAAAGTGTATCTCAGAGTATGTTAATACAGGTAATATATCCTGCTAAATCACATATGTTAGAAAGTAAATAGATCTAAGGGTCTACTTGTGAATGAAGCAAGGTAATGTGCTGAAATGTACAAGTCCCACAGTGTTAAGTTATATAGCGAACACTGGGCTAGTCTACATCATACTTTCATGTTCTCTGTATCAAATGAGGGGTCTCATGTTGAATTGCTTAACTATGATGTAATGCCCTTGATGTGTAAATAACTATTATGCTCAAAAATCGTATGTAAGAGATTTCCCCATTGTCATGGACTAATCACATGCATGCTATTCGCACAATTGGGCAAATATCTTATTTAAATTTAGTTGTATTTCTTAAGGGGGAATTGTACATCGTTGTTACCCCTTTAGTGTAAGGGGGCCATACAATATAAGCATACTCTACTTTCATATTGAGACTAGCAGCACTCCCATTTTGTCATCACTCTGGATACCAATCACTCAAACTGTATCTGAACATATTGCTAAAGAAGATTGAAAAAAACATATAAAAACAATTGTTGTAATGGTCTTCCATTCACTGCAGTAATATCCCAAAGGGGTTGATCTAGCTCCAAAAAAGTCCAAGATTCGCATGTAAAATTTACAAGGAGCGCCAAGTTGTTTTCTTTAGGATCTCTACAACATGGCTTGCTCTTTGTTTGATTCTATGAGTTCTTCCGTGTCTGTAGTCACATCCTTTTCTCATAGATTGAAATGGCCTGGAGATCGAATGCCTTGTATGCACTGTGATCTCATGGTTATTCAACGATCCCATCGTTATTTTTGTTATAATATTCTTTATTGGTCCTCGTTCTGGTAGTGTCTTCTCCTTCCTGACATGCCTTTAGGACCTGATATCCAACTAGGACATGTGTAATGACATAAGGCTGTGTGTGTTAAAAACCTGGTAAGCTCCAAGGAACCACTATCTGACTTCCACACAGGTATTAGAAATATCAAAGACTCCTAAACCTGGTGCTGTATGCCAACATGGTTAGGATGGTCCCCTATGTCGAGGCACGCAAACCATATGGCCCACAGAGTCATGATAGTCTAGGTACCGTACCCTGAGATTGTATCACACCTTATAGCCATATACATCAAAGCCTTAAAGTCACATGTCCTAAGTAGGATATCAGGTCCTAAAGCCATGTCAGGAAGGAGAAGACACTACCAGACGAGGACCAATAAAGAATATTATAACAAAAATAACGATGGGAGCTAGATCAACCCCTTTTGGGGATATTACTGCAGTGAATGGAAAGACCGTTACAACAATTGTTTTTATATGTTTTTTTTCAATCTTCTTTAGCAATATGTTCAGATACAGTTTGAGTGGTTGGTATCCAGAGTGATGGCAAAATGGGAGTGCTGCTAGTCTCAATATGAAAGTAGAGTATGCTTATATTGTATGGCCCCCATACACTAAAGGGGTAACAACGATGTACCATTCCCCCTTAAGAAATACAACTAAACTTAAATAAGATATTTGCCCAATTGTGCGAATAGCATGCATGTGATTAGTCCATGACAATGGGGGAAATCTCTTACATACGATTTTTGAGCATAATAGTTATTTACACATCAAGGGCATTACATCATAGTTAAGCAATTCAACATGAGACCCCTCATTTGATACAGAGAACATGAAGTATGATGTAGACTAGCCCGGTGTTCGCTATATAACTTAACACTGTGAGACTTGTACATTTCAGCACATTACCTTGCTTCATTCACAAGTAGACCCTTAGATCTATTTACTTTCTAACATATGTGATTTAGCAGGATATATTACCTGTATTAACATACTCTGAGATACACTTTCGAAGATTGTTACAGTTAGCCTTTTTCCCTGTTCCAGACAGGGATACATTGTATTGTTTGTTAGGTTGCCATGACGATGGGCGGCCGTCACGCAAATTATTCACCATATATGCACACTTGTTTTGCACTTTATTATTTAGTTTAAAAGAACTATTAACACATAATACGTCACAGTATTTTCTTTGAGTGTGGAATTATTAAATGTTAAGCCGAGTGATTACGGGCTAAAATTTGACAACCGGAAGTGCTCTGGCGCACGACTTCCGGCACGTAGCACACTTGGAACGCAGTATGCGGTCCAACACCGATAATTTGGCGCCAGTGAATGCAATGGTTTGAAGTGGTTTGGAGTGAGTATGTCACTATATAAAAGTTGGTTTGTTTGTATTTTAACTATGCTGATGAAGGAGGCAAGACCTCCGAAAACGTTACAGAAATAAAAGTAACTTGTTTGTGAAAGTCCTGAGAGTGCATTTTTTCCTGGCTAAATATTCTTTACAAAATTGCACCCAGGTAGTTTTCCTTTGTGGGCGAGTTCTGGTGTTTTGGATACCTATATATATATATATATATATATATATATATTATATATATATATATATATATATATATATATATATATATGTGTGTGTATGTGTGTATGTCTGTATATGTGTGTGGGTGTGTTTGTGTGTGTGGATGTATGTGTGTTTGTGTGTGTGGATGTATATGTGTGTGTTTATGTATGTATTAGTGTGTGTGTATGTATGTGTGTGTTGGTGTGTGTATGTGTTTGTGTGTGTGTATGTGTATGTGTGTTTGTGAGTGTGTGTAAATGTGTGTGTTTATATATGTGTGTGTGTTTGTGAGTGTGTATGTATATGTGTAGGTGTGTGTGTATTTGTGTGTGTGAGTGTGTGTATTTGTGTGTGTATGTGTGTATGTGTGTGTATGTGTGGGCGTGTGCGTATGTGTGTGTGTGTGTGTGTGTTTGTGAGTGTGTGTGTTCTTATCTATGTGTGTGTGTGTATGTGTGTGTGTGTTTGTGAGTGTTTGTATAGTGTGTGTGTGTGCTTATGTATGAGTGAGGTGTCTGTTTGTATGTGTGTGATATTGTGTGTTTATGTATGTGTGTGTGCTTATCTTGTTATGTCAACTGTTTACTTCCAAATGAATATCTTTCTACCTCTAGGCTTATAAGCATAAAACAAATTTTCTGTTCGTCAAATCTGGTTCTTTTTAAAGGGACATAAAAATGCAAAAAGAAAATTCTCTCTTATGTGTTAGAGCATTTATTACTACACCTATTTCTTTGTCATATACGGTGTGTGGTTTAACCCCTGCAAATGGGTGTTAAACTTTTAGTTAAAATCAGTTCCATAGCTGGTTAGCTAAATGACAAATAGCATATGTGTGTAGCCGACAACCACCAGCTAGCTCCTAGTAGGGGCATTGCTGCTCCTGGAACTAGCTTTAGCAATCAATTTAATAATTTGAATGGGTTCAGATACAGTATGCAAGCAACAGTGCAAACATAAAATGCTTGTAAATAGTTAAATATTTGAGCATTCTCTTTGTGTTCCTTTTTACTTTTTTCATTCTTCACCATTGAACAGGTTGTCTGTCTGTCTGACTACCTGTCTATCTATCTATCTATCTATCTATCTATCTATCTATCTATCTATCTATCTATCTATCTATCTATCTATCTATCTATCTATCTATCTATCTATCTATCTATCTAGAGGCATAACTAGAAACCACAGGGCCCAGGTGCAAGGAATCTAAGAAGGGGCCCCCCCAACGCCCCTCCCCTCTCCAAAAAAGGTGAGTTTAATAAAAAAATTTTTTTTTACATTTAACACAGAAAAAAAATGTGAATCAGATTAAATGTCTGCAAAAGGAGGTACCCTGTGCCCACAGTCTGTGAGATGGTCTGACCCCCTATTACTGTATATATATATATATAATATATATATATATACTATATATAATATATATATATATATATATATATAATATATATATATATATATATATATATATAGAGTGACACTATTTAACCCCCCAGAACTGTATATAGTAAGTTAGTGACACAGTCTGTAATCTGCCGGTGAGATGGCTGGCCTGACCCTACCCGCCCAGTACTTTATATGTGACCACAGTAGTCAGTGACATGGTCCACCCCTGTATATAGTGGTACTGTATAATGACACTGTTCACACCCCTGCCCCACCAATGCTTGTAGTAACAAGGTCTGTAATTTGCTGGTTCCACAAACATACACACATACATGCATAAATACACACACAGTCACATACATACACACACATAAACACCAATGGTAAAACAGAAACACTAACCCCTGTAGTCATGTCACACTCACATGATATCAGTGCAGGCAGTGGTAGGTTAACGTTTTTTATTTAAAAATATATATATATATAATTTTTTTATTTTTTTTTTTAAGCTGGGCCCCCACCCTCAGGGGCCCAGTCGCATCTGCGACCTCTGCACCCCCTGTAGTTTCGCCCCTGTAATCTATCTATCATATTTCTGTGTGTCTATCATATTTCTGTGTGTCTATCTATCTATCTATCTATCTATCTATCTATCTATCTATCTATCTATCTATCTATCATCTATCTAGCAAAAGATACAAAAGGAATATTTTTAAATATGTAAACTGGTCCATTTATTTGAAAAATCCCTTCTTGTTGTGTCAACAATTCAGTCCAAGTTTAACTCTAGATCCGCTCATTATTATGCCTCTAGGTACTACATAAAAATGGTGCATAACAGCTTCAACTGTCAGCTTAGCAAAGAGAAAAGACCAATTGTAACTCCCATGATACTGCATCTCTCAGCAAGCACTGCTCACCTCAGTTAAACTCAAAAGATAAAAAATGGTAGTGGAGCTCTAGTGGGCCTGTAACAAAATTAAGGGTTTACCAACTTGAAGTCTGGAGTAATGCTAAATGGTGTTGTTACAATGTTGCAAGTGGAGAGGAGGTGTCTGTTTCTTACCTTTATAGGGTCCTGCAGCAGTGAGATCAGCCTCTTTCGGTTTCCAGACTTCAAGGAGAAGGTTTCTGTAGTTGGCTGAAGGTTCTTGAAGTGAAGCATGGAGAGATCCAAGAGAAAATCTGTGCCTCCCAAGCGTTACAGGGAGGTGGTGGAGATGTCTGCGAGGAAAAAAGGACCTGCAAAGCAAAGACAGGAGCCTGAGTCAGAAGATGTGGTACCCCCCCACCCCCAAAAAATTCCCCACCTGCTAGGAGTTTTAACAAGGGAAAGGGAAAAGCTGGGGGAAGCTCAGGGGTTACAGGCCCCAAGGGGAAGGCCCAGACTAGTGGGGTTAATAGGGTTGCCCCCAGCCCAGGGCCTCAGTCCGGCAGGGTTGTTACAGCGGAGATGGGTTGTATGATGGGAACTGAGAGTGGCCAGGGAAATTTGTTAGGTCCGGTGGCCCCGGCAGATGCAGGGGCCAGCCTGGCCGGGCAGATTGCGGCCTTGCCGCCGGTGGCCTTGGCGGCAGTCTTAGCCTTGGCCCAATCCTTTAATGTGGGTTCGCCTCATGGGGACCAGGGACTTGGCGTGGCTGTCACTGGGGCTGGCGGAGGTGTGGGAGCAGGCCCAGAGCACAGCCACATTGCAGAGTGCGCAGCGGAGTCTGGCCCTTCGAATGGCGGTTCCCGCGAGATCTCCTCCTCCGAGAGTTCTGAGGAGGAGGGAGATTGCGGCCGCCATTTTGAAGGAGGACGCGGCAGGGAGAGGACTGCCTCGCGCGACCGGAGCCCTGAAGGTAACTTGGGGGGGACTCCGGGTCGCGAGCGGGTCACCAGTGGGGCAGGCGGGGAGCAGTGGGGTCCACTTACCTGGCAGGGGTATGGCTGATGGCCTGGATGCCGGGCGGAGAGCGAGTGGCGCAGTTGGTTCCCACGTGGATATGCCTGTTGATAGTGCGCATGCTCGCATGGCGGTAGATCGCGGTCCTCATACGGCCCAGCAGGTGTGTCAGGCAGAACGGTGCGGTCAGTTGAAAGGCCTACAGAGCGGCCTAGCACGAGTGCACAGGCTGTGGTACAGATAGAGGCAGTGAAGGGCAAAGGCCCGCGGTTGTTGTGAGAGAGAGAGTGGACTGCAACAGTACGGAGCACAGGTAGAAGGGTCACATTGGGACAAGCTTGCATGAGGGGGGTATGAACCTGATGTATGCAGGCGCAGATGCAGTATCAGAGGCCGGTGGGCCCTGAGGGGGCATATGGTCGATTGGAGACTGGAATGAGTTATGAACCACATAGGGGGTGGGGACATGCGGGATAACGCATGCCTATGAGGGAGCTTCTCAGTTTAGGGCTGGGGGATTTGTGAGACCGAGTGATGTGCCCAAATGATACGCAGTATGATAGGGGGCAGATCCCTAGAGGTGGCTAGTCACATGGTGGAGTGGATGAGGATATGATCAGGAGAGCTGTTGAGGCAGCGTTACGTGCGAGGGATACTGCGAGGCCCCCAGCCTGGGTTTAGTGGTCACGCCCGGGAGGGGGACCGCGCAGGAGGCGATTATCAGGAATGCTGTGGCTAATTGTTCCTGGGTATGTCAGCTGGGGGGAGACGACAGGGGGAGGGGAGAGAGGGTGTTTTCAACTGTTGCCCCTCTCGCAGACCAGAGTACCCCCCAAGTTGTTTTGTCTTCAACAGGTTCCGGCAAGACAGCAGAGATGGCATTCAAGCTCGAGCAGCACCCTGGCAGTGGCAGGGCCCAGCGGAATCCAGAGTGCTGCAAGTCCAGCAAACCCCTTCTGGAGCAGGGACACAAGGCGAGGGTGAGTGCCATGCACCAGACATCATGCACACTGACACAGGGTCTTCCACAAGTGGGTCAGGATCAGATAGCGGGGGAGGACCTCGGATTAGTGGGGAAGGGTCAGCGCAGGATGTTTTAGGTGGATAAAGAAGATGGCGTCGGCTCAAAGCTAAGGACAAGGGCAGGCGCTAGGAATCAGACACTTGAGCTACAGAAGGGTCGCAAGCTTTAGGGGGCGCGATAACGCCAGTGGGACCCAGTGCACGCAAAGTGGCGGCACAAGGGACACTTACCCCTGTTTGGTCCCACTCGCTTTATGGCCATCTGAAAGCGAAGGTTGTTAAAAAGATTCAGGAGGGAAGATACGTTAAGTATTCGAGCTCTCTCTAGATGCGTTTAGGGCCAAAGAAAGAGCGGCGGATGGCTCGGGCCCTAAGAAAGTGCGTTATGCCCAGAGGACGTACGAGGAATGGCTTAAATGCTTCCGTATGTACTGGCTGCGTGCTATGTCGAAAGATGGCCCATTGCAGGGGCACAACCTGTCTAAGTACCAGGATACCATAGAGGATATCCGTACGAGATTCAAGGAAGGTGCATGGCGTGAATACGACATGGCCTTTAGGAGGAAGATGGTAGGTAACCCTCTGCTGCATTTTGGGATGCAGGATATGCACTTGTGGTCCCAAATTAGGAGTGGAGGGCGGTTCTCCCTCCCCCGTAGCGTCACGTCAAGCACCGCCGCGCCAAGGGGCACGGCCCCTGGGCAGGAAGGGGAGGGGAACGCTGGAAATTCCAGGATAAGCAGTGTGATTTAGGGGGAGCAGCTGCTCTTTTCGTCACATCTGCAAGTTCTGTGCAGGGCCTCACCCAGGCGCGATTGTGGAAAACGAAAGGACCAGGGACAGCCCAAAACTCACAACCTAAGGCGGAGAGTTACAGTCAAGGGCACCAACTCCGCTTAGGTTGCAGGCCATGTTGATATGGCTGGCGAACTCACCCCGACACAGGGGCAGCTGAGCTGCTGAGGTCGGGGATGGAATGGGGTTTCCGGATACGGTCATGGGACGGGTTGCGGGTTCTTTAGTGCACAGAAATTTGAAAACGGCCTATGAATTCCCGCATGTAGGAAAAGTTGGTAAAGGAAGGTGGCGCTGGCAGGGTGTCGGGGCCATTCTCCACCTGCCCGATGGAAGATCTGGTGATCTCCCCATTGGGTGTGGTACCCAAGAAAGAGGAAGGGAAAGTTCAGGTTGATACATCACCTTTCTTTCCCGAAAAGGGGGAGTCGGTTAACGATGCATTGACCCGGTGTTGAGTTCTGTGCACTATCAAATCATTTGATCGTGCGCTGGACGTAGGTCAGGGCATGCGGGCGGGGGCGTTGTGGGCGAAAGCTAGACATTGAGTCGGCTTTCGCCCTGCTGCCGCTGCACCCTTCTGCATTCAGACTAATGGGCATGAAGTTTGAAGGGGAATATTACGTGGACAGGTGTTTGCCGATGGGCTGCTCATTGTCCTGTTCCCTGTTCGAGTGTTTTAGCTCGTTCCTGCATTGGGTAGTGTACAAGGCGTCAAGTTGGGGAACGGTGGCCCCACTACTTGGACGATTTCTTGTTGGTAGGAGAGCCAGTTCCACGGAGTCGTGAACGGCTCATGGAAGTTATGCAGGATATGATGTCGCGGTTTGGAGTGCCGCTCACGGACGACAAAACGCAGGGGCCATGCACCTGTCTTCACATTTCTGGGTATAGAAATAGACACAGTGCAGGCGGAATGTAGGCTGCCCATGGGACAAGGTTTTCGGATTTTGGAGGAAGTCCGAAAGCTTAGAGGGGCGAGCAAGGTCGCATTAAAAGAGGTGCAGTCACGCTGGGCCTCCTGAATTTTGCGGGTAGTGTCAGCCCGATGGAAGATCCTTTAACCGCCGGTTGGAGGGCCTTTTGAAAGGCCCTACGGTTCTAGCGAAAAATGGACAAGCATTACGGCGGATGTTAGGGAGGACCTGGAGATATGGCGAGAAAATTCTTGGTGAATTTTAACGGTTGTGTGCCTATGGAGGGGTAGGAAAGTACCCAACAAGGCAATAAACTTGTACACGGATGCAGCGGGGGGTTTCGGTACGGAGCATACCTGGATGGAGGAATGGAGCGCTGGCTCCATAGCCAAGGGGCTGGATAGCTGCGGGATACACCAAAAACCTGACGCTTTTGGAATTATTCCCGATAGTGGTGGCTGTTGAGCTGTGGGGGGATAGATTGGCTAATAAAGCGGTGGTGTTCTGGACGGATAACCTGAGTGTGGTGTATGCCATTTAACAGGTTTGTCCGCGTCATTGCCAGCCGGTTGTGTGCTGCTTGCGTTCACCTGGTGTTACGATGCTTGCAGTGCAATATACATTTTACCACCAAACACGTCCCGGGAGTGCAGAACATTATTGCAGATGCACTCTCTCGATTTAAATGGGAGCAGTTATAGGGCAGCAGCACCCATGGCGGCAGAGGAGGGGTTAACATGCCCTTTCTTCTCTTTGGCAGCTGGTGAAGGTTGGATGAGCATCCTAGCCTTGGTTAAGGCATCTTTGGCGCAAGGACATGGTCAGCATAAAAGAGGTCACTGGGACTGCTGGGAGGCGTTCTGTCAACGCAGGAGGTGTACAGGTACAAAGGGCTACTAGGGTGCTGATGTTAGATAGGTTGGCTGTACTGCGGAAAAGAAGGGATCAGTAAGGCCGGCGCAAGTGGTAGGCTATCGGTGTTGGCTTTTTTTAACAAGGCGCTTGGCCTTTGAGGACATTCCGGAACTTTCCTAGTAAGGAAGGTGTTGAAGGGGGTGGGGTAGGTTGGCCCCCCGGCAAAAAGATAGGAGGGAACCCCCATTACCCCAGGAGAGACTGAGGGCGTTAGCGAAGGGCGTTGCAAAGGTTTGCACCTCCGAATACGAGCAGCTTCTTTTTCGAACGGCATTTGCATTGGCGTTTGCGGGAGCTCTCAGGGTGGGGGAGCTTGTCGCGTCTGCTAAGGATAAGGGCCACGTGTGGAGTACAGTTAGAGCACGTCCATTTGACGGACGGGGGACTCCTGTTGTTTGTACCCAGGTCCAAGACGGACCAGGTGAGGAGGGTGGGGGCATGGTTACCCTTGAACGACAGGAGTTTGAGGATTGCTGCCCGGTGGTTTGCGTGGAGCAATACCCTTTAAGGTGAGGTTGTCCGCGTCATTGCCAGCGGTTTGTGTGTGCTTGCGTCACCTGGTGTTACGATGCTTGCAGTGCAATATACATTTTACCGCCAAACACGTCCCGGAGTGCAGAACATTATTGCAGATGCACTCTCTCGATTTTAAATGGGAGCAGTTTAGGGCAAGGCAGCACCCATGGCGGCTGGAGGAGGGGTTAACATGCCCTTCTTCTCTTTGGCAGATGGTGAAGGTTGGATGAGCATCCTAGCCTTGGTTAAGGCATCTTTGGTGCCAAGGCGATGGTCAGCAATAAGAGTCACTGGGACTGCTGGGAGGCATTCTGTCAACGCAGAGGTATACAGGTACAAAGGGCTACTAGGGTGCTAGATGGTTAGATTGGTTGGCTGTACATGCGGAAAGAAGGCGGTCAGTAAGGCCGGCGCAAGTGGTAGGCTATCGGCGTTGGCTTTCTTTAACAAGGCGCTTGGCTTTGAGGACCATTCCGGAACTTTCCTAGTAAGGAAGGTTGTTTGAAGGGGTGGGGTGGTTGGCCCCCGGAAAAAGCATAGGAGGGAACCCCATTACACCAGGAGAGACTGAGGGCGGTTAGCGAAGGGCGTTGCAAAGGTTTGCACCTCCGAATACGAGCAGCTTCTTTTTCGAACGCCATTTGCAATTGGCGTTTGCGGGAGCTCTCAGGGTGGGGGAGCTTGTCGCGTCTGCTAAGGATAAGGGCCGCGGTGGAGTACAGTTAGAGCATGTCCGTTTGACGGACGGGAGGGCTCCTGTTGTTAGTTACCAGGTCCAAGATGGACCAGGAGGAGGGTGGGGGCTGGTTACCCTTGAACGACAGGAGTTTGAGGAATTGCTGCCCGGTGGTTTGCGTGGAGCAATACCTTAAGGTGAGGCCGGCGGTTGGGCAACTGCTCCTGATACATGAGGACGGTTTGGCTCTGTCGGTCTTTCAATTCGCCCAGGTACTGGCGAAGATGGCGAAGCAGGCGGGTTGGATCCAAGCAGGATCGCCCCACATTCTTTTAGAATAGGCGCGGCGACCAGCGCAGCTCAAAAGGGAGTTACGGTGGCGGAGATTAAGCGCTTGGGTAGATGGAAATCCACCCAGTACAAAACTTATATTAGACCAGCTAAAGGGCACTGCTAGAGCACAGGCATGTGGAGGGTCAATATTTCCAAGGAGGGTTTTTTTTCATGGGGGTGTACTCTGTTTTATCAGGTGTTATGAATGTGAAAGCGCCTCCGGTTCGTGTATGGATAGTAGGCCATTCATACATCCACTGGGCTCATCTCAGGGCGTTGCGATCGCCGGAGGGACTGCAACTTGGATTCCCAACATCCAAGGCAAGCTTTTGGTGGTTAGGGCGCAGGGGATTGTCGTGGGCCGATTTGCCAGCACTCTTACAGGAGGCGCACAAAAGGTGGGGGCGGCCTAACGTTTTAGTGCTGCACCTCGGGGGAAATGACTTGGGGGAATTGCCCGCGCTGGATTTAATTAAAAGAATGACAGCGGATGTGCAATGGATGAACACTTGGTTGCAGGGTGTGACTTTGGGGTGGTCAAATGTAGCTTGCTCGACTGCCACTGGCGGCACCTTGTCACACAGAGGGCTGGCATATAATGTGCGCAAGAAGGTGAACAGGGAGATGGGAAGAGCGGTCACGGGCATTGGGGGTTTCGTGGTCAGACACGAAAGTTATAACGGCCGACAAAAGGGACCTATTTAGGCCGGGATGAAGTCCACCTTACGGACGTAGGGTTGGATATGTTCTAAGGGACGTCAGGGGCGGCTATTGTTGAGGATTATTCGTTAATGTATGTGCTGAAACTGGTCTGACGTTGCAATCTGTTGAAATCGTTATGTTGTTATTGTTATGTAGTTAAATTATGGTTCATTACTGGGTTCTGTTGGTTTGTTTGGTGGCCAAGAGTTCGCCTGGCTCTTGTGGGGGGTGGTCAATGCCCTGGGGAGCGGGCACAAGGAGAGAAGAGTGACGGTCCTGGAAAAGGGAGGGGTTATGCCTGCCAGGTGCCGGCCTGGGGGGGTCCTCTCCCTCGCAATTGGACCGAAGACCCTCAGAACATCACAGCTCTCTCTGAGTGCCAAGGGCGTGACAGCCGGGTGTCCCGCCTGCAGGTATCGAAAGGGGCCTTGACCATCTGCTAGTAGGGGCTAGGTTAGGGTGAGATGCCACCAACGTTTAGGATTACGAATTGTTGCCAAGTTTCGTTGATAGGTTGATCAAGTGCCTAAGGGTCATTTGAATGACGCTTAGGCACAAGTTAAAGCGTTTATTTAATAAACGTGAACCGTGACCGGTTCTTTCTCCCCAAACAAGTGGTGTTCATGTCTTATTTACTAGATAAGGTATTAGACAGTAAGAAGGACGGAATAGATGGTTTTAAACCTTATGGTAGTGGAGGGCCCTTAGTGGGCCTGTAACAAATTAAGGGTTTACAACTTGAAGTCTGGAGTAACTGCTAAATGGTGTTGTTACAATGTTGCACAGTGGAGAGAGATGGTGTCTGTTTCTTACCTTTATAGGGTCCTGCAGCAGTGAGATCAGCCCCTCTCTTCAGTTTCCAGACTTCAAGGGAGGAAAGGTTTCCCAGCGCACCCCGTCCCTGGAAGAGGAGATTGCGGCTACGATGCGGCTGTTTAGGGTGAGTTGGCTCGGCAGGGGTGGGTTTAACTTGAGCTAGCCTGCAGTAAGACGAGCCTTTAATGTAGCATCCCCACCCACTGCAGTTGGTTGTACCGATTCGGCTGGCAGGGGTGCCTTACAGGCTGGTTGGATATGCCTCAGCAGGCGGGTGGTCCCCAATGCCCTGGGATCGGGCACAAGGAGAGAAGAGTGACGGTCCTGGAAAGGGAGGGGTTATGCCTGCCAGGCGCCGGCCCCCTGGGGTCCTCTCCCTCGCAATTGGACCCGAAGACCTCCTGAACATCACAGCTCTCTCTGAGTGCCATGGGGCCGTGACAGCCGGGTGTCCCGCTGCAGGTATCGAAAGGGGCCTTGACCATCCTGCTAGTAGGGGCTAGGTCTAGGGTGAGATGCCGCCAACGTTTAGGATTATGAACTTGTTGCCAAGTTTCGTTGATAGGTTGATCAAGTGCCTAAAGGTAATTTAAATGAGCTTAGGCACAAGTTAAAGCGTTTATTTAATAAACGTGAACCATGACCGGTTCTTTCTCCCAAACAAGTGGTGTCGTGTCTTATTTACTAGATAAAGTATTAGACAGTAAGAAGGACGGAATAGATGGTTTAAACCTTATACTGTTTTTCAGTACATGAACATAGACCCTTAAAAAACTCTTGAGTATAGTTTATGTGATCTCCTTTTCTGTGGATCTTATAAAAAAACATGGAAATAAGTTTCCTGCACTGACCTGCATTTTATGAAATGTTATAGGGTTAGGATTCTGGAAATCTGGATTACTGTCCTTCAGCCTCTCTTTTTTTTTAATTTAGAGATAAATTACGGAAAATTAAGATAAATAAATAAATAACCTAAAGCACAATACATTATTTTTTACTACACATAAATACTTTGGGGTAGATTAGATACAAGTACAGCTCAAATATATTAGCACTATTGTGTTGAAGGGACACTGAACCCAAATCTTTTCTTTCGTGATTCAGATAGGCATGAACTTTAAAGCAACTTTCTAATTCACTCCTATTATCAAATTTTCTTCATTCTCTTGGTATCTTTATTTGAAATGCAAGAATGTAAGTTTTAGATGCCGGCCCCATTTTTGGTGAACAAGCTGGGTTGTCCTTGCTGATTGGTGGATAATTCATCCACCAATAAAAAAGTTGCTGTCCAGAGTTCTGAAAAAAGAAGCTTCTTTTTCAAATAAAGATAGCAAGAGAACGAAGAAAATTGATACTAAGAGTAAATTAGAAAGTTGCTTAAAATTGCATGCTCTATCTGAATCACAAAAGCAAAAAAATTGGGCTCAGTGTCCCCTTTAAACATTGTTTAAAATTCCTTAAATTTTCTCAAAAATCTTTTTTGAATAAGGCAAGTAAAAGGAACTCATCTTAAAGGGACAGTATACACCAATTTTCATATAACTGCAACTAATAGCACTTAACTATAAAGAACAAGATGCACTACTGATAAAAAATCCAGTACTAAAACTGTTTAAAAACTTACTTGGAAGCTCTCAGTTTAGCTCTGTTAAAAGGTAGCCGGGAAAGCCCTACTGTAAGTGGGAAATAAGACCCTCCCCCCTGCCCCCCTTCTCTTTGCATATGAAAAGACCCTTTACACAAACAGGAGCAAGCTGGAGTAGGTATCTGTCGGTATGCCCCTAAAACTTTGGGGGCTTGGTTAGGAGTCTGAAAATATGAGCAATGTTATTAAAAAATAAGCAAACTTAGTCCCCCTGGCATGTTAGTTAAGTTGGCTCTTTTTAGTCCAGGGCTTTAATTTTTCATTCTCTCCGGGTGTGCATGCTTAAGGCTATCCCGATGGGTGTCCATTATGGATTGGCATTTTTTCACCTTCTGACTTTTGCTGGGGTTCACCTGAATGGGCCGGGGCCCCCCCCCCCTGAAGGATTATGGGCAATTGGGAGAAGCAAGATACCACAGGTCGGCCTCTGTATGGCAGGGCTCAGAAAGGTTCATGCAGATACCTGGTGGGTTAGCTAACCTGGCAAGGTTTGGAGTAAGCTCAGTTGCTACCATAATATAGTGTCAATAAATGCAACCCATGAGTGGT
This sequence comes from Bombina bombina, assembly GCF_027579735.1. NCBI lineage: Eukaryota > Metazoa > Chordata > Amphibia > Anura > Bombinatoridae > Bombina > Bombina bombina. The sequence continues at coordinate 948,650,857 of NC_069501.1, forward strand.
CTTATGCCCAAGATGATGTGTTGTGTGTTTATTTTATGAGATGGGTTTGACAAAGGGGGTATCCCATATTTGGAAGTATTTTTTCTACAGGAATGTCAGGATAGGGGTTTAATCATTTTTAAAACCCTTTCTCTTAAGTATTAAAGGATCGCCTAAACACAATAGAGTAGAAACATCAATTAATAAATAAAGACAATGCACAAGGCACATTAATTTTAATTTCACATGAGTTGGAGGTTTTATTCGGACAAATTTTAAAGTTAGTTTTATTTGTGTCACAAATGAAAAAGGTTTAGGCAGCGCCAGAAAGAGGCTAAAGTATGCATAACTTATATAACATATAAGGTGTATAAAAAACACATTCTATTTGACCTAAAAGTAATGCAACATGCCTTATAAAACAAAGTGCAATAAACATAGAAAACAAGTTCAAAACAAGTGTACACTATAGAGGTGTCAATGACCCAAATGAACTGAAAAAGAGATCACAATATAAAAATATAAAACTAGGAATGGCAGTCCATATGGTAGGCCAATATAGTCCTAAAAGTCCAGAAATATATATAGGTAAATATATATATAAAAAATGAAGATTTAAAATTCACAAAAAAAGAGACTTGCCAGTGAGGAGGAGGTGAAATCCTAAGTTGATTCCATAGAGTACCTGTGGAAAAATGGAAAAAAGGTGAACAAAATCTGGAAGAGATGGCTGGTCTAAAATAATAATAGGCTTAAGAGTTACACAATCAGGAAACTCGGGCAGGTTAGTCAAAAGAATTCAACGTGTTTCGGCCCTTTAGGAAGGCCTTTATCAAGACAATACCAGCATTGAGGGATCTAAAAATATTTATAGAGTAGTGTGGGCCTATTAAATGTGGGGTGTGTAATTGATGAGAAACCGCCCAAAAAAGTTGAAACCAGCGTAAAATGGAACCGGAATCTCTTCTGTATACGTCACTTCTGGTCTTCGTTGCCCCACTTCCGGGTTCTGCATGTTAAAGTGTATACTATTTCTGGTCTACGTATGTTGACTGTCATTTCTGGCGGCCCGGACCTGCATGCATTACCACCTTTTTGTTCAGGGCACACAATGGAGCATTATTCACGGGCAACAATAACGGATATGGGCACAAACCAATATGGATTAATAGTCCAATTATAGTAGGTTATGTTGTGCAAAAGTGGTGTTATATGGGAAGAAGCATATAAATAGTATGCTTTAAATAAGAAACAGGGTATGTTTCAAAACAAAAGTAGTAGATTGTCTATGTAAAAAATAAATCTTTGTTCAAGGAGAATGTATATGTACACAAAAACAGTATGTATGAGAGTACAAAGACAAAAGGTTGTACACATAGTGGAAAATTTGTTATATAAAAAAAGGATTCATATGTGTATATATATACCGAACAGTGTGTTATATATATATAATATATATATATATATATATATATATATATATATATATAAATACATCTAAATTAAAAATATACATATAAAGAAAAATATAAAAAAATAGGAAAAATTAGACACATAGCCCGAGTTTCCTGAGACAGCACTCTAGATATACAGTGTATGAACGGAAAGTACCAGTGACATATGAGAGTGTGTAATTATACATATAATATTAAGTCAACTAGATGAATAGGTGACCTTATTACCAAAGACCAGAAAGATAGGAAAAGGAGACACAATGTATGGTAAAATATGACATAATATAAGAAAAACACAATTTAAAAATAAAAACTAAGTACTGGATGGGAATCCTATCAATGTGAAGGATCATCTTTATAGAAGGGTGGCTTGGACAATAGAGTCTAGAGCATTTTATTTTGAACATGTTTTAACATAATATGCCATTCTAAGGCATTCCAATTTGAACACATATAGACACAGCATGCCAACGAGATTAGAAACATTCTCAAATGAGTATATAGACAAATGATTGTGACAGTGTCTAACACATATATAACCTAATAAAAATAATTATTACACACAGTTAGTATAATAATACATACTGTGTGTCTATTAAATATGTGTATCAGTAAACATGTTTCAAAACAGGGTAAAATTATACAGGAATGATCTCAAATACCCAAAGTGTATATATATAATATATATATACTATATCTATATATACTGTACAAACTGGGGTAAAAATTTACAAACTGAGGTAAAAATGAGGGTAAGAATGGCAAGAGTATGTGTATACACAAACAGAACCCATCTAAGGGTCGCCAAAATATAGATATGTAGACATTTATAACAGGTGTAGGTCTACATTGTTAGGTTAATGTATAATATGAATGGAAGAGGGAATGCTGAGGATTTTTTTTTTATGATATATTCAAAGAAGATGTACACCTCAAAGTCGGCATTTTGGGAACATCATCTTTTTCCATTCTATTTGTAGAAGATGTTCTCTTATGCTGTCTTTCTAATTGTCTACAAGTTTGGCCCACATATTGGAGTCCACACTCACATTCGATTACATAGATTATACCTTTGTCTGTGCTGCGTATAAGTTGGTTAACTTTAAATTTCGATTTCTAAATGAAGGAGTCAAAGGTATTCTTTTTCAGGTGTGTTTACACACCTTTCATTTATGGCCGATGGGCAGAAACCTTTGAGTATGTCACCTTGTACATTTCTGGCTATACTTACAGAGGTCTTCCTCATTGAGCTTGGAGCCAAAATAGTTTTTATTTTTTTGTTTTTTCTATAAATGAAATGTGGTGTGAGGCTTAAGTTTTCACAATGATGTTGTCTTCCTTTAGGATACTCCAATGTTTCCTAATAATTCTTTCTATTTTGTACTTGTTGTTGGCTATATTTTGTAATGAAAGGTACATCTGGGATATCTTTGTTCATGTCTTTATCTTTAGTTTTGTAAGTGAGTAAAGTATTTCTGTCCATTTTATCCACTTCTATAATGGTCTTATCAATAGCAACCATGTCATACCCTCTTTAAATCTATCTTTAAGGATATGTGACTGTGCTAACCATTCATCATTATTGGAATAGTTTTTTTCTTACTCTCATTAGTTGTCCCTTATGGATATTTTTTAATCCAGTTTGCATGATGACAGCTGGTTTGGTAAATGTAATTATTACAGTCAACTTGTTTGAAATAACTGGTTGTATTGATCTTTCCATGTGTTGTATTATGTTAAGGTCAAGGAAATGGATATTTTCATAACTATATTCGTATGTGAATTTAAGCTTAACTACGTTATATGTTCATAACATTAAGGGTATGTTTAAGGTCTTCGATGCTACCCTTCCATATGATCAAGATGTCATCAATGTATCTGCGATAGAGGACCGAGTCTGCACTAGTGGGGCATGAGTCCCAGAAGATGAACTCCCATTGGCCAATGTATAAGTTGTCATAGCTCGGTGCGAACTTGGGAGTTATTTTTTTATAAATGATCCCTGTATTTTTTCATTCCAAGAGTAGTCTTTCTAAGTCTTGCTTAAATGATTAGAAGGGTCATGTCTTAGTAGTTTGTAGGTGTTATTGTCATGGAGAATTCTATGTGATTCTTTAATATAGTCATCTCTATTTAGAATCACCAAACCTCGGCAGTTTGATAATAATGGTTTTATCAGTTTCCAATTTTCTTATAGTTTCTAATTGTTCCTAGTCAGGTTTTGTTTGCATTGCTATTATGACTTATTTTGTAATGTCATTGCAACCCATCCTTTCAAAGGATTCAATTGATGGGCCTTTGTGACCTGTAGTAGACTTTGATTTCAAGTCAGTATGCATAAATTGTATAAATTGGTCTTCATTTTTAGGGAGGACATTGATATGTGTGTTTTATATATGGGTTCTTAGAAAGAATCTTTAAGTGTGAGTTGTAAGATTTGAATAAGTATTAACAATTGTATCACTGAAGTTACAGAGAGGTTAGTGTGTCCTTCTGACTATTTTAACACCAGGCATGATGTAATGCTGAGGTGGTCATTTAGGCATACTAAAGACTAAATCATATATGGATATAAGGGAAATGATGAGAGTTGCAAAGACATACAATAGTTCAGACTACCTTATTTGGAACATTGCCAAATACGTATATTGTAAGCAGTTTAAAGGAAATAAAAATCGGGATGAGAATGGAGTAGTCAGAGTGCCTCTCTGGAAGGGGAAACATCAGGTTACACTCCATGACCTAAGGCCTCCCACAGTTGAAGGAAAACAGGGTAATATAATTGTATTTACTATTTCTCTGTTAAATTGTTTTCTGTGTTTTTAAAATTGTAAGCAGTAATAAGTAATCTTGTTATTTATCTTTCTTTAATAAATGTGTGATTGATTATTATGAAGGAAGTATTGTTGTCTGTTCTTGGAGGGTCAGATAGATATACAGGAGATTGTATATAGATCAGTTGCACAGGGCCCATTATTGATATATGTATGTATTAATTTTACGACGTGAATAGCCTTTTAACATAAGATCCTTCTTTGTTTAAGTGTAATTTCTTACATATTTTGGCGAGCCAGGTAGGAGACTGTTAGAAATTGTGTTCACAACCAGATAACTTTATTTATAAATTTTGTTATAAAAGAGATAGACTATTTAGGCTAAAGAATTAGCTAACATTCTTTAGATGAGTAGTTGCTTATAACATTCACAAGGTTAAAAGGTTATGTTGTTTTTTAGGAAAGATCGCTTCAGTTAAACAACAAACTGAAATTTTAAATTGCATAGAGGGTGTTTGGAATCCATGGTCTAATGTACAAAGATTATGTAATAAATCTATTGACAATAATATATTTTACAAATCTAAGGGAAAGAAAGCACTTAATGTTTGGTGCATACAAATAGCAGAAAATTATTCTAAAGTAACTAGAAAATTACAGGATTTACAAAGACAGTTAACTGAGGTGAAATGTCAGAATTAATCTTTAACCCTACCAAATACATCAGCTGTTTCTATCAGTCAGGAATCGAGAGATGTTTTGTTGACAAATAAAGAATTAAGTGCAGAGAATATATCTTTACAACAGATGTTACTTGATGCTCATGGAGCAATAAGAGTTTTAAAACAGTCAGGACAAGTATGTGTACCTGAGAATCATTCTAAATGTTATGACATTATTAATGATTTACAAACAAAACTGGGACAAAGGAATGCATTAATCTCCGCATGTAGAATATCAGTTGATTTTGTAGATTCAGAGTGTGTTGGAAATGTGAGTGACAAAAGGAATGTGGAGAATGTAAAGATGGCACCAATTCTAGTTAAGGAACAGTTGGATGAAAAGGGAGAGATTATTTCACATACTAAAATTAACCAGCCTTTGTGTAAGCACAGAAATTGCTACATTAAGTAAGGAACTAGGACAGTTTAAATTAGGTGACGATCCCTTAGATTGTATGATTAGGCTATCACAATTTGAAAGAATACACTAAGAATTGGAAACAAATACTGATTTATTTCGACATAATTGTAACAAGTATGGTTGATGCATTAAAGCAAGCATGCCTTCAGATGTTTTTCTTAGACCAAGAGTTAAACAACAATTAGTGCATGAGTTACTAAAAACATTAGGATTTGATGAGATGGATGCCCATTCATCATATGGAAATTGCAAGCAGAGAAATAATTAATCAGTGCAAGGATTTGCTGACAGACTGTTTGAAATTTATAAATTAATTACCCCTAATCTTCCGCCCGCAACGTTGCAGCTACTATAATAAAGTTATTAACCCCCTAAACTTAACTCTAACCCTAACCCTAACACCCCCCCTAAATTAAATATAATTTAATTAAACGAAATAAATGTACTATCATTAAATAAATTATTCCTATTTAAAACTAATACTTACCTATAAAATAAACCATAATATAGCTACAATATAACTAATAGTTACATTGTAGCTATTTTAGGATTTTTATTTATTTTACAGGCAACTTTGTATTTATTTTAACTAGGTACAATAGTTATTAATAGTTAATAACTATTTAATAGCTACCTAGTTAAAATAAGTACAAAATTAGCTGTAAAATAAATCCTTACCTAAGTTACAAATACACCTAACACTACACTATCAATAAATTAATTAAATAACATAAATTAACTACAATTAGCTAAACTAAAATACAATAAATAAACTAATCTATAATACAAAAAAACCCCTACTAAATTACAGAAAATTAAAAAAGATTACAAGAAGTTAAACTAATTACACCCTAATCTAAGCCCCCTAATAAAATAAAAAACCCCCCAAAATAATAAAATGCCCTACCCTATTCTAAATTACAAAACGTAATCAGCTCTTTTACCAGCCCTTAAAAAGGCTTTTTGCGGGGAAATTGCCCCAAAGGTAATCATCCTCTTTTACCCTGTAAAAAAAATGCAACCCCCCAACATTAAAAACCCACCACCCACATACCCCTACTCTAACCCACCCAAACCCCCCTTAAAAAAACTAACACTAACCCCTTGAAGAATCTCCCTACCTTGAGTCGTCTTCACCCAGCTGAGTCGAAATCTTCATCCAAGGTGCGCAGAAGAGGTCCTTCATCCGGTAGAAGTCTTCGGTCCAGGCGGCGTCTTCAATCTTCATCTATCCGGAGCGGAGTGGAGCCATCTTCCATGGAGCCGACGCGGAGCCGACGCGGAGCCATCCTCTTCATCCGGGGTCTTCTTACACAATAACGGTACCTTTAAGTGACGTCATCCAAGATGGCATCCCTTCAATTCCGATTGGCTGATAGGATTCTATCAGCCAATCGGAATTAAGGTAGGAAAAATCTGATTGGCTGATCCAATCAGCCAATCGGATTGAGCTCGCATTCTATTGGCTGTTCCAATCAGGATGGCTCCTACCTTAATTCTGATTGGCTGATAGAATCCTATCAGCCAATCGGAATTCGAGGGACGCCATCTTGGATGACGTCACTTAAAGGTACCGTCATTGTGTAAGAAGACTCCGGAATGAAGAGGATGGCTCTGCGTCGGCTCCTTGGAAGATGGCTCCGCTCGCTCTGGATGGATGAATATTGAAGACGCCGCTGGATGAAGACTTCTACCGGATGAAGATTTCGACCGGTTGGGTGAAGACGACTCAAGGTAGGAGATCTTCAAGGGGTTAGTGTTAGGTTTTTTTTAAGGGGGGTTTGGATGGGTTAGAGTAGGGGTATGTGGATGGTGGGTTTTAATGTTGGGGGGGTTGTATTTTTTTTTTAAAGGTAAAGAGCTGATTACTTTGGGGCAATGCCCTGCAAAAAGCCCTTTTAAGGGCTGGTAAAAGAGCTGATTACTTTGTAATTTAGAATAGGGTAGGGCATTTTTTTTATTTTGCGGGGCTTTTTTATTTATTAGGGGCTTAGATTAGGTGTAATTAGTTTAAACTTGTTCTTTTTTATTTTCTGTAATTTAGTGGTTTTTTTGTACTATAGTTTTAGTTTATTTAATTAAATTTAATTGTAGGTAATTGTAGTTAATTTATTAAAAAAAAAAAAAAAAGGATTTTCGTTAGAGATACCAACACTCTCTATTTCTAAAAAGCTTGCCCAAAAGGTTGGAATATCTCCTAAGTACCAACCTAAGTGAGAGAAATGCAAAGAATATTGATTGGGTAGTGCTAATGAAAGCTTAGAAAAAATATTATTAAATGTGGATGAATCGTGTGATTCTAATAAAAGTATACAAATGGCATAAGGGCAGTTTTATTGCCAGTGTTACACGTGAAAGCAATATGTTAGTGTTGATCGTTAACTCTAAAAACACTTAGTGGGTGTAGGAGGAGTGTAAATGAATACTGTATTGTTAAATAGAGAGCGAATGCATGAAGCAAATATTAGATATAGTGTTATACACAAACAATTAAAAATAATTTGATATTTTATATTTTATGAATGAAGCAGGTTAAAAATATACAAGGGTGCCAGCACCAGATACAATGAGTAAATTACAATAAAAATCATTAAGTTAAAAACAGGAAATACACATTTAGAACATATGAACTAATTCATTAAATGTTAAATGTTCGCCAACTTTGTTACTGGCAATAAGCCGCAAAATGAAACAGTTCTCTTCCAAATGAATATACAATGTTACCGTCACTTTGTATTGGAGATGACCGTCCCTTGTAATGTTAGAGTCCCGTTTAGTGAAGGTGTTTAGTGCAGAGCTCTGGATCGGAGGTATCAAAGCGGTACTTTGGAACGGAAAGAAGCAATTGCAGGATTTCAGAGTGGTGGAGTCCCCGGATTCGGCAGTATAGAGGTGTAGATTGCAATGCCTCAGAGAAGATTCAGGTAGGTCCTGGGACCGAGGTATTTGCCTGGCAGCCGCAAAATCCTTTCTAGCTGTACCTACAGGTCCTACTACCTGTTCCGGTGTTGAAGGTCACAGACTGAATCACCGTGTGAGTCAGGTGTATTGCCAAAAGCTTGATGTGGCTAAATACAGTGATGAAGTATACGTGAAAGCTTGGTATATAGATCCTGGGTGAGGGATTAATTATATGTGTTCCGCTTAGAATATCGTAAGCAGCTTGATGCACCTCACCTACAATAACCAAAATTAACACAGAGAGACAAGAATGAGCAAACTTACACGTTTCAGCCCAGTACGCCTGATAAAGTCTGCAATTGCTTCTTTCCGTTCCAAAGTACCCCGCATTGGATACCTCCGATCTAGAGCTCTGCACTAAACACCTTCACTAAACGGGACTCTAACATTACAAGGGACGGTCATCTCAATACAAAGTGATTGTAACATTGTATACTTCATCTGGTGCTGGCACCCTTGTATATTTTTAACCTGCTTCCATTCATAAAATATAAAATATCAAATTATTTTTAATTGTTTGTGTATAACACTATATCTAATATTTGCTTCATGCATTCGCTCTCTATTTAACAATCCAGTATTCATTTACACTCCTCCTACACCCACTAAGTGTTTTTAGAGTTAACGATCAACACTAACATATTGCTTTCACGTGTAACACTGGCAATAAAACTGCCTTATGCCATTTGTATACTTTTATTAGAATCACACGATTCATCCACATTTAATATATTTTCTCTAAGCTTTCATTAGCGCTACCCAATCAATATTCTTTGCATTTAATTGTAACGTAGGTTAGGATTTATTTTACAGGTAATTTTGTAATTATTTTATCTAGGTAGCTATTAAATAGTTATTAACTATTTAATAGCTATGGTACTAGTTAAAATAAATACAAAGTTGCCTGTAAAATAATATAAATCCTAAAATAGATACAATGTATTATTAGTTATATTGTAGCTATATTAGGGTTTATTTTTTAGGTAAGTATTTAGTTTTAAATAGGATTAATTTATTTAATTATAGGAATATTATTTCGTTTTATTTAAATTATATTTATGTTAGGGGGGTGTTAGGGTTAGACTTGGGGCGATGTTGGGGGAGGCAGATTAGGGGTTACTAATAGTAGGTAGGTAGCGGCGATGTTAGGGACAGCAGATTAGGGGTTAATACAATTTATTATAGTGTTTGCGAGGCGGGAGTGCGGCGGTTTAGGAGTTAATACATTTATTATAGTCGGTGGCGATGTCCCGTTCGGCAGATTAGGGGTTAATAATCGTAGTTAGGTAGCGGCGACATTGGGGGGGGGCAGATTAGGGGTTAATAAATATAATGTAGGTGTCGGTGATGTTAGGGGCAGCAGATTAGGGGTTCATAGCTATAATGTAGGTGGCGGCGGTGTCCGGTCGGCAGATTAGGGGTTTAAAAATTTTATTAGAGGGTTTGCGATGTGGGGGGGGGGGGGCCTCGGTTTAGGGGTACATAGGTAGTTTATGGATGTTAGTGTACTTTATAGCACAGTAGTTAAGAGCTTTATGTTCCGGTGTTAGCCCATAAAGCTCTTAACTACTGACTTTTTTTTGGCGGTAGGAGTCTTGTCGGTAGAGGCTCTACCGCTCACTTCTTCCAAGACTCCAAATACCAGCGTTAGGCAAATCCCATTGAAAGATAGGATACGCAATTGACGTAAGCGGATCTGCGGGTAGCCTGGAGTTGCGGAAAGAAAGTGAGCTGTAGACCCCTTTCCTGCCTGACTCTAAATACCAGCGGGCGGTAATAAAGCAGCGTTAGGACCCCTTAACGCTACTTTTGATGGCTAACGCCAAACTCTAAATCTAGGCCTATGATTTCAATTGATGATGATATTTTTTACTTAGAGGCATATTTAATGAATTTGCCTGATGAAATATGAATTTTGGATTCGGATTTTCTCACAAAACATTGTGCTTGATTATGCTGACAAAATATGGTTTAATACAGGTGATAAACATTGTGTTATTTCTTATTCAGATTGTGTTTATGCTATAAAGAAACCAGAGTTAAGTTTACCTGTACATGAAAATGATAAAGTTACAAAAATGTTGCAGCAGTATGTACATACATTTGCTAAACATAAACATGATTATGGGAAATTGCAAGGGGAAGAGTTTATCCCAGGAAAGATACATATAGCTCAAAAGCAATATCCAATTCCTAAGTGAGCCATATATACAACAAACAATAGATTCTTTACTTGAACAAGGTGTTTTGAGAAATCTGTGACTAATTCTCCTATTTGGCCTATACAGAAACCTGATGAAGTTGGCATTTAGCAGTTAAATTACAGGAGATTAAATCAAGTGACACCTGCCTGTGCACCAATTGTCAGAGAGGTTCCTACTGTTCTTTCCTGCATCCCTCCCAATGCAAAGTTTTATTCAAGCCTTGATATAGCAAACTGATATTGGTCTGTACCTTTGCACCCCAAATCACAGTACAAGTTTGCCTTCAAATAGAAAGAAAATCAAGTTACATTTATCTGTCTTCCTATGGATTTGAACAATTCAGCAACAATATTCCATAAAAGGATGGCTGCTAATTTCATCAAGATTTTCAAGACTATCAGCACTTCTGCAATATGGTGATGATTTGTTACTTGCTACAGAAACAGAAGAAAAAAACATTCAATTGCTAACCAGAACTATTGAACGTATTGGCAAATGGTGGACTAAAGGTAAATCCAAAGAAATGCCAGTTTTTACAGACAACAGTGAACTTTTTAGGAGTGACTATATCACCTGAAGGAAAGACTTCAGATCAACAAAAAGTAGATGTCATAAGAAGACTGAATGTACCTGTATCAAAGACTGCTTTAAGATCATTTTTAGGATTGCTCCAATACCAAAAAGACTTTATTCCACAGTTTACAGATTTGGCTAGACCTTTGTATGACTTGCTAAAGAAAGAAGTTCCAGAAGATAATATAAAAGCACAATGGACAGAGTGTCATACAAAAAGCTTTTGAGAACTTAAAAATGGCTGCAATTAATGCTACAGTGTTGCTACCACAAGACCCAGGAAAAAATGTTTCACTTAGAAGTTGCTGCTACAGAAAAGACTTTATCTGCAGTGCTGTGTCAAGAGAAGTTTGGAAAACTGAGACCAGTGGCCTATGCATCACGATCTTTGGGAATACCTGAAGAAAAGTATTCCATTTGTGAGAAGCATTTATTATCAGTATTCTGGGCATTAGAGCATTTTACATATATAACAGGATTTCAAAATGTGTTATTGCACAGTCCACATTCTCCTTTGAACTTACTTCTGAAACCAGGAAACATTATAATTTCATCTGCAAAATTATCAAAGTGGGTGCTGATGCTAATTCAAAGAAATATAGACATTACACCAAAGAAAACAACTTTGTTGCCAGCATGTTTGCTATATGAAGGTGAACCACATGAATGTCCACTGCCTTTGTGTTCTCCTTTTCTTCCCAATCCACTTTCAGATATTTTGGTGCATGGGGCAGATGTTTACTGTGATGGTTCTTCTTATCATGAGGATGGTAAAGCGTATACAGGTTTTTCAGTAATTTTACCTGACAAAATTGTTATGCATTCATGTAAGATACAATCTGAATTGGCTGCTGTTTGTTATACATTGGAACACTGTGCAGATATGGCTATTAACATTTATAGTGATAGTGCATATGTGGTTAACACACTTACAATGCGTCCTTTGTATGTGTATAATGGTTTTAAGTCATGTGATGTCAAACCATTGGTACATACAAATCTGTTAAAATATATTTGGGATTTGCTAAATAAACGTAAATTGCCATGTGCAATAATTAAAGTAAAAGCTCACACTAAAGGAGATAAACATAATAAACAAAATAGCTTGGCTGATGCTTGTGCTAAAAAGGCTGCAAAAGAAGGAAAGTTATGGGAGTTCAATGAGGTACCTGAGATTTCTGCAATTACATTAAATACTAAAGCAGATCTGGTGTGATTGCAGAATTCTTATATTCCTTATGTAATGGTAAAAGAATGGCATTTAGCAGGGAAACCTTTACCAATGCCAGTATCATGGGCAAATGACACATTTGTAACATCGGAAGAAAATGGAACTTTAATGTGTTTAAATAAGCAAAATATGCCAGTTGTGTGTATTCCTCCAGAATGTGTAGATTCATTTTTTCAAATTTGTTATTCAATTCCTGTAGGCGGACATTATTCTGCAGATAGAACATTTGTGTTCTAGATGTTTGCCATGTCTGCAGGTTAATCCTACAGTCAATATGAACCGATCATTGTTAAAGGGACATGCCAGCCACATTTTTTCTTTTATGATTTAGAAAGAGAATGCAATTTTAAACATCTTTCTAATTTACTTATATTATCTCATTTGTTTTATTCTCTTGATATTCTTTGATGAAAAGCATATTTAGATATGCTCACTAGCTGCTGATTGGTTGCTGCACATAGAAGCATCGTGTGATTGGCTCACCATGTGCATTGCTTTTTCTTCTGCTAAGGATTTTTAAAAAATGAAGCAAAATAAATAATGGAAGTAAATTGTAATGTTGTTTAAATTTCTATTCTCTATCTGAATCATGAAAGAAAGATTTTGGGTTTTAGTGGCCCTTTAAGGTCTTCACCTCCCCCTGATGGACCTTGGTCACCAAATACAAAAAGATTTTATTGGTCCCTTTACCTAAAATGTCAGAAAGATACATAAATTGTTTTAGTGGTTGAGCCTTTTCCAACAAGAAATCAACAGCTTTTACAGCTGCCAAAGGTTCTTTTTTTTAGCTTTTCTCTAGATGGGGAATGCCACTTGTGGTAGAGAGTGATAATGGACCTGCATTTAGTGGGAACATTTTTCAAGTAATCAATCAGTTATTGGAAATTAAACATAAATTACATATTGTTTATAGACCACAATCATCAGGAGCAGTAGAAAGGGGACATAGAACATTAAAAAATCTATTAACTAAATTTTGTAGTACTAAACCTTTAATGTGGGCAAAAACATAATTACCTTTATGTTTAATGGCAATAAGATCCACCCCACACTCTACTACAAGTGTCACCCCAGATCAAGCAATGACTGGTAGATTGATGAGGACACCTGGAATTACTTTACTTCCAACTGATACACCAAATTTACAAGGGGCAATAACAGAACTTGGGTTAAACAAGTATCACAGCATATTGATAATGTAAACATGTTTGTAGCTCAAAATATTGGGAAGAGTAAAGCTCAATAAAAACATATTTTTGACATAAAGGTTAGACCTTTTGAATATAATGTTGGAGATTTTAGTAATAGGTTAGAGCATTTTATGTCAAAAAGTCGTTCATTTATTCCTAAATGGGTTGGACCTTTTTGTATTATGAACAAAGCGAGCCCTGCTGTTTATCAAATTAAAATAACAGATAAGACAAAGCCACTTCTTAAATGGTATCACATTAATAAATTAAAGAATGTAAATTAACAGATTCTATATTTGATTTTTTTTCCTAGAACAATTTAAAGAACATACATGAAGCTCATAACCAGTTTTCAAGTTGGGAAAATCCATATCCTGTTGTGGTCATGGCTGATTATGGAGGTTTTGGTGGACAAGATTATTTTTACATCATCAGAGAACAGTATGAGTATTTTGGGTATACTTTTAAAGTAAACCAACAGCATCAAAATAATAATTTTAATCCTGCACGTATTAACATGGTATTAGACGAAGGATCCAGTCTAACAGTACAGTGTTTTACAGAATGGGTTAAATGTGGCAAGAAAGCATTTATCTACATTCCTTTCTTCTGTAAAATGGGAAATCAAGGACAGTGTAATTTCATGGAAACAGAGAACGTTACAACATCACAAACCACAGAGATTGCCACTAGCTTTACCAATATGCTTTGGATAAATATAACTAGTTTAAGAATAACAAATAGAGGAGAGTATGTGTGTAAAAACACAGTATTATCAAATTCATTATACCAGGGTGCAACATTAAATTTAGTAGTAAATAAAAAACATCAATTATTTGATACTTCTCTTCCACCACCTGTTGAAGTAGAATGTCCTATCTTAGAAGAATTATCTTTAAGTGAGTTGGTAGCTCAAAGAATATCAGGGATAATTTATAATGACGTACATTTTATTTATATACCTGTTATAATGAATTTGGATACTTGGATTTTACCTGCAGAACTATGTGAAGATAAAATTATTTATATGTATAACATATTTTTAAAGGATAAATTGAAAACATTTTGGAAAAGAAATGTTGGCCAAGAAAGAAACCCTTCAGGAAGAGTAGGTAGATTAAATCCTAAAATTGCCAAAAGAAGTATAGAAAATTGGGTAGGTTCAATTTCAGGATTATTTGGGGCTGGTATGTCAATATGGAATAGAGCTGATTTAAATTCAATTTGGGAAAATGATGAAAGATTTAAAAGATTATTAGAGGGAAAAAATTACAACCAGTGGTAGATTCTCAATTAGTATTGGAAGATGAAGAATTAGCGACTGTATATAACATTAAAAATATTGGGATTTTTTTTTTTAATAAATCTTTATTAAAGTGCAAACAAATGTTACAAACTTTTTCAACCTTTTCAATTTTACATTCCATAAATGAATCCAATTTACATCCTCAAATAGCATACATGTGTGTAATCCATTCCTTTGACTTTGCAAGTATCATCATTAAGTATATACAGCGGTTCATATGAAGAAAGTCTGTGGATTCAAAGTCAACTCCAGGTACTAATTAATGAGTAATGCCCTTCTCATCAAGGTGTGTATCACAAACGGCATTCTGTGGTAAATATTGACATGTATTGAATTTCATTACTAGAAAGAACCACGTAGAGACTTATCCTCTGTATGGGAAAAGTTCCAAAATACCTGTGAGTTATATCTTGGATTTGCACGGTTTACTCAGCTCAAAATCCAAGATTCCATTTTGAATAAAGTCAATGTATCTATGACGCTGGACTACCTGGCCTATGCTGCATGTTGTCTGTGTTGCACCCACTGTGCTAGCATCATTTCATGTGTGTCTACGGTTCCCTGTATTATGTGATGGTATCTCTCTAAATGTAGCAGGGAGTCTACCTGATTGCGCCATTCATCCACGGTGGGGACTATTCGGGATTTCCAGTGTTTTGGTATCAATAGCTTGGCCCCATTCAACATGACCAACAGCAATGCTCTCCCTGCCCTACAAGCAATTTTAGGCAATGATAAATACAGCAGCGTTTTTGGACTATTTTGTATGGAGGTCCCCAAGACTAGTTCCATGTGGTTAAAATCTCCCACCCAAAACTCGTCTAGCCTAGTGCATTCCCACCAGATGTGCGTTGGTGTGCCAACTTCCCCACAGTCCCTCCAACATTTACTGGAAGCTTGTTTGTATATACACTGCAATCTACTGGGGGTGAGGTACCATCTCGCCATAAATTTGTAACTGAATTCTTGTACCTTTGTGGATATAGAGGTGGCCTTAGTTATCTGGAAAGCTGTCTGCCAATCCTTGGGCTCTATTTCTGTGTGTAACTCTTTCTCCCAAGCTTTTGTGTACGAAGGAAGAGCTTGTGTGTCATCTATGAGAATAATTTTGTATATTAAGGAAATTGCATGAGCTGTTGGTGTGCTTTTTACAAATAAGTTCTCAAATGTAGTAAGTTGCCTTGTAAGGCATTGTTTATGTTTGTGTGTCACAAGATAATGATTTAATTGAGTGTGCGAGAACCAGCTCATAGACAAGTCGGGCAGTTCTTCCGCTATATCTAGGTGTGATTTGAGTTTGTCCCCATTAGTCAATGCCATTAAAGTACATTCCTTAAAAGGTGTCTGATAGGTTGTTCTCTTCTCTGAGCGGTTCCATGGTACTGTGGTGTTCTGATAAATGGGTGTCAATGGGGAATGCGTAGTAGATATGTTCGTTGTGGTGCAAGTTATCCTGTCCCATGTCGTGTAAAAGTCAGCTAGTAAAGGATATACTATCGTCGCTACATGTCTGTCCTTCTCCGGGATCCAGGCCCCCAGGCCTGCATTTTTTGTTCCCATTATGTCACAGTCCAGTTGTACCCATTTTTCTTTCATGTAATTAGCAAGAGTCCATGAGCTAGTGACGTATGGGATATACATTCCTACCAGGAGGGGCAAAGTTTCCCAAACCTTAAAATGCCTATAAATACACCCCTCACCACACCCACAAATCAGTTTTACAAACTTTGCCTCCTATGGAGGTGGTGAAGTAAGTTTGTGCTAGATTCTACGTTGATATGCGCTCCGCAGCAGGTTGGAGCCCGGTTTTCCTCTCAGCGTGCAGTGAATGTCAGAGGGATGTGAGGAGAGTATTGCCTATTTGAATGCAATGATCTCCTTCTACGGGGTCTATTTCATAGGTTCTCTGTTATCGGTCGTAGAGATTCATCTCTTACCTCCCTTTTCAGATCGACGATATACTCTTATATATATACCATTACCTCTGCTTATTTTCGTTTCAGTACTGGTTTGGCTTTCTACAACATGTAGATGAGTGTCCTGGGGTAAGTAAGTAAGCTTATTTTCTGTGACACTCTAAGCTATGGTTAGGCACTTTTTTATAAAGTTCTAAATATATGTATTCAAACATTTATTTGCCTTGACTCATGATGTTCAACATTCCTTATTTTCAGACAGTCAGTTTCATATTTGGGATAATGCATTTGAATCAATCATTTTTTCTTACCTTAAAAAATTTGACTTTTTCCCTGTGGGCTGTTAGGCTCGCGGGGGGCTGAAAATGCTTCATTTTATTGCGTCATTCTTGGCGCTGACTTTTTTGGCGCAAAATTTTTTTTCTGTTTCCGGCGTCATACGTGTCGCCGGAAAATGTGCGTCATTTTTTGACGTTTTTTTGCGTCAAAAGTGTCGGCGTTCCGGATGTGGCGTCATTTTTGGCGCCAAAAGCATTTAGGCGCCAAATAATGTGGGCGTCTTATTTGGCTCTACCGTTTGGCCTAGCATCAGCTCCAAGAATTTTTTCAAAGGTTCTCGGTGCCCTTCTGTCTGTAATCAGAGAACAGGGTATTGGTATTTCCTTATTTTGGACGACATCTTGGTACTTGCTAGAATCTCATACGAATCGACTTGTGTTGTTTCTTCAAGATCATGGTTGGAGGATCAATTTACCAAAAAGTTCATTGATTCCTCAGACAAGGGTAACCTTTTTAGGTTTCCAGATAGATTCAGTGTCTATGACTCTGTCTTTGTCAGACAAGAGAAGTCTAACATTGATATCAGCTTGTCAAAACCTTCAGTCACAATCATTCCCTTTGGTAGCCTTATGCATGGAAATTTTAGGTCTTATGACTGCTGCTTCGGATGCGATCTCCTTTGCTCGTTTTCACATGCGACCTCTTCAGCTCTGTATGCTGAACCAATGGTGCAGGGATTACACAAAGATATCTCAATTAATATCTTTAAACCGATTATACAACACTCTCTGACGTGGTGGACAGATCACCATCGTTTAGTTCAGGGGGCTTCTTTGTTCTTCCGACCTGGACTATAATCTCAACAGATGCAAGTCTTACAGGTTGGGGAGCTGTGTGGGGGTCTCTGACGGGACAAGGGGTTTGGGAATCTCAGGAGGTGAGATTACCGATCAATATTTTGGAACTCCGTGCAATTTTCAGAGCTCTTCAGTCTTGGCCTCTTCTGAAGAGAGAGTTGTTCATTTGTTTTCAGATAGACAATGTCACAACTATGGCATACATCAATCATCAAGGAGGGACTCACAGTCCTCTGGCTATGAAAGAAGTATCTCGAATTTTGGTTTGGGCGGAATCCAGCTCCTGTCTAATCTCTGCGGTTCATATCCCAGGTATAGACAATTGGGAAGCGGATTATCTCAGTCGCCAAACGTTGCATCCGGGCAAATGGTCTCTTCACCCAGAGGTATTTCTTCAGATTGTTCAAATGTGGGAACTCCCAGAAATAGATCTGATGGCTTCTCATCTAAACAAGAAACTTCCCTGGTATCTGTCCAGATCCCGGGATCCTCAGGCGGAGGCAGTGGATGCATTATCCCTTCCTTGGAAGTATCATCCTGCCTATATCTTTCCGCCTCTAGTTCTTCTTCCAAGAGTATTCTCCAAGATTCTAAAGGAATACTCGTTTGTCCTGCTGGTAGCTCCAGCATGGCATCACAGGTTTTGGTATGCGGATCTTGTCCGGATGGCCTCTTGCCAGCTGTGGACTCTTCCGTTAAAGACCAGACCATCTGTCGCAAGGTCCTTTCTTCCATCAGGATCTCAAATCCTTAAATTTTAAGGTATGGAGTTTGAACGCTTGATTCTTGGTCAAAGAGGTTTCTCTGACTCTGTGATTAATACTATGTGACAGGCTCGTAAATCTGTATCTAGAGAGATATATTTTAGAGTCTGGAAGACTTATATTTCTTAGTGTCTTTCTCATCATTTTTCTTGGCATTCTTTTTTAATACCGAGAATTTTACAGTTTCTTCAGGATGGTTTAGATAAAGGTTTGTCCGCAAGTTCCTTGAAAGGACAAATCTCTGCTCTTTCTGTTCTTTTTCACAGAAAGATTGCTAATCTTCCTGATATTCATCGTTTTGTACAAGCTTTGGTTCGTATAAAACCTGTCATTAAGTCAATTTCTCCTCCTTGGAGTTTGAATTTGGTTCTGGGGGCTCTTCAAGCTCCTCCTTTTGAACCCATGTATTCTTTGGTCATTAAATTACTTTCTTGGAAAGTTTTGTTTCTTTTGGCCATCTCTTCTGCCAGAAGAGTCTCTGAATTATCTGCTCTTTCTTGTGAGTCTCCTTTTCTGATTTTTCATCAGGATAAGGCGGTGCTGCAAACTTCTTTTGAATTTTTTACCTAAGGTTGTGAATTCTAACAACATTAGTAGAGTAATTGTGGTTCCTTCATTATGTCCTAATCCTATGAATTCTAAGGAGAAATCATTGCATTCTTTGGATGCTGTTAGAGCTTTGTATTATTATGTTGAAGCTACTAAGTCTTTCCGAAAGACTTCTAGTCTATTTGTCATCTTTTCAGGTTCTAGAAAAGGCCAGAAAGCTTCTGCCATTTCTTTGGCATTTTGGTTGAAATCTTTATTTCATCATGCCTATGTCGAGTCGGGTAAAACTCCGCCTCGAAGGATTACAGCTCATTCTACTAGGTCAGTTTCTACTTCCTGGGCGTTTAGGAATGAAGCTTCGGTTGATCAGATTTGCAAAGCAGCAACTTGGTCCTCTTTGCATACTTTTACTAAATTCTACCATTTTGATGTGTTTTCTTCTTCTGAAGCAGTTTTTGGTAGAAAAGTACTTCAGGCAGTGGTTTCAGTTTGAATCTTCTGCTTATGTTTTCATTAAACTTTATTTTGGGTGTGGATTATTTTCAGCAGGAATTGGCTGTCTTTATTTTATCCCTCCCTCTCTAGTGACTCTTGCGTGGAAAGATCCACATCTTGGGTAGTCATTATCCCATACGTCACTAGCTCATGGACTCTTGCTAATTACATGAAAGAAAACATAATTTATGTAAGAACTTACCTGATAAATTAATTTCTTTCATATTAGCAAGAGTCCATGAGGCCCACCCTTTTTTGTGGTGGTTATGATTTTTTTGTATAAAGCACAATTATTCCAATTCCTTATTTTTTATGCTTTCGCACTTTTTTCTTATCACCCCACTTCTTGGCTATTCGTTAAACTGATTTGTGGGTGTGGTGAGGGGTGTATTTATAGGCATTTTAAGGTTTGGTAAACTTTGCCCCTCCTGGTAGGAATGTATATCCCATATGTCACTAGCTCATGGACTCTTGCTAATATGAAAGAAATGAATTTATCAGGTAAGTTCTTACATAAATTATGTTTTTGTTGGGGTCATTAGAACACCAGTCAAGCAGTCTGTGTAGCGTGATCGCTTGCTTATAAATTTGAATGTTTGGGACCCCAAGGCCTCCTTTGTCTCTTGGTAGATATAATGTTTTCTTGGCCACTCTAGGTCTGATCCCTCCCCAGATATACTGCTCTAGTATACTTTGTAGCTTTTGTAAATAGTTCCCCGGTAGTGGGATTGGCGTAGTTGGGAGTAGGTATAGCAATCTAGGAATCACGTTCATTTTCACTACGTTGATCCGGCCTATCCATGAAATTGACTTATTCTTCTAGCTGGACAAGTCTGCTACTAATGTGCATGTGCAAAGTTTTGTAATTTTCTTGGAAGATAATCTGAGGGTCCGGAGATATATAAATTCCCAGATACCTCATCTTGTCCTTACACCGCTGCTAGCAGCAGTTGTGCAATACCCTGTCTCTTCTACGCCATACGTAATATTCAATATTTCTGATTTCGTTACATTAAGGTGGAAATTAGAATATTGCC
Organism: Bombina bombina; assembly: GCF_027579735.1. Lineage (NCBI taxonomy): Eukaryota > Metazoa > Chordata > Amphibia > Anura > Bombinatoridae > Bombina > Bombina bombina. The sequence goes on from NC_069501.1 coordinate 948,671,569, forward strand.
CGTATTCTTTAAGGGTGGATAAAGCTCTTGGGAGAGAGTTGTCTGCGCCGGACAATGTCAGTAAGACATCATCCGCATATAGAGCCAGTTTGTGTTCACATGATCTAGTAGTTATTCCTAGAATCTGTTTATCTTCGCTGATCCTCTGCGCCAATACCTCTATTGATATAGCAAAGAGGAGTGGCAAGAGGGGGCATCCTTGTCTGGTGCCATTCTTAATATAAAATCTGTTGGATAATAGACCATTTACTTTCACTCTTGCAGTTGGATTTCTGTACAGTGCAAATATTTGGTCTATGAAGGTTTCGCTAAATTTCATTTTGGTTAGAACTGTTTTTAGGAAAGGCCAATGTACTCGGTCAAACGCCTTTTCGGTGTCTGTCGAGACTAGAATCAGGGGTGTATGTTGCTGTTGGGCATAGGTTACCAGTTGTAGCACCTTTAGCGTGTCATCTCATGCTTCCCTTCCCGGTACAAACCCCACTTGATTCGGGTGGATCAAAGCAGGGAGAAATTTGTTAATTCTATTGGCCAAGATCTTGGCATATATTTTAATGTCTACATTTAGTACTGAAATTGGGCGAAAGTTCTCTGGCCTATCTGGAGTTTTCCCCGGCTTAGGTAGAACAGTTATGTTTGCCTCTGGCATCTGATCTGGAAATCCTCCTTCTTGTAGCAGGGAGTTGAATAGAGTTGTTAGTGGCAATAATAGATGGTTAATAAACGTTTTGTAATATTTGATTCCCAACCTGTCTGGGCCTGGGCTTTTGACATTTGGCATGCTTTTAATGGCCATTTTGACCTTCTCGGTCGTGATTGACATGTCCAGTGACTCAGTATCCTCTAAGGAGAGCGTTCTCAGCTGCACACCCTCCAGGTATTCATCTATGTCGGTTTGTGAACTGATGTTTTGGATATTGTAGAGTTTGTCATAATACTGTCGGAATGTCTCAGATATTCTCTCACTATTATTCTGCGCCTGTCCTAATGCATCCGACATTGACTATATATGTGTGTTAAGCTGTTTTTGCTTTAGTGCTTTGGCGAGTGAGGATCCTATCTTATCATTTAAGTCAAAGTACTTTTGTTGTAAAATTGATGCCTTTCATTGGTATTCTTTAACCAGGTGATTGTTCAGGTCAGTCTTAACTTTAGTTAGTGAGGTTAGAATAGTAGTAGAGGTAGGGTTTCTTTTTAATTCCGATTCCCAATATCTAATCTCGGATTGGGCGGAGTTTACAAACTGTCTGTTATGTTTAGTTTCTCTTGCCTTGAGTTTTATGAACTCCCCCCTTGCCACACACTTGTGGGCTTCCCATGTAGTAGAGGTAGGTAAGGCGTCTAGAGGGTTATCCTCAAAGTAATGTCTTAGAGTTGTGTCAATGTCTAGCTTGATCAGGTGGTTGTCTAAGGTTCGTTCATCAAGCCTCCAAATGTTGGGGCATGTGGGTATGTCAGGCCAGGTTATTAGGCATTGGACTGGGGCATGATCTGACCATGTGATTGGTAGTATATTAGCGTTATTTACAAAAGACAGCCCTACCTGGTCCGTTATGAGATGAGTCTATCCTGGTGTATAAGCGATGTGGATATGAGTAAAAGGTATAGTCCCGTTTTTCGGGATTTGTCGATCTCCACATGTCATGTAGTTTTAACAGATAGAGTTGTGTGTTTATGGCTTTGATTACTCTTTGCGGTGTGCTTGTCTTTCCTATTGAAGTGTCTTTGGTAGGGTCAAGTGGTAGATTGAAGTTCCCTGCTAGGTATAGTACACCCCTTGTGTGTTCTAATAATAATTGGGTTAGCCGCTTAAACACTATATGTTGCCCCTGGTTCGGTAGATATACGTTGGCTAAGGTGATATATGAATTATATAGAACCCCCACTACTAGTATGTATGAGCCGTTAGGGTCCCTTATCACTTGTGTTGGTTGAAAGGGAATTGAGTTTTTGATAAAAATTCCTACCCCGCCTCTCTTTGAGTTGCCTGACGCTAGGTAACAAGTTCTGTACTTATGGCTGATGCATCTAGGTTCTCTCCCCTTTTTAAGGTGTGTCTCCTGCACATATATAATGTCCTGCCATCCCTAGACAGTTGAGTGAACGCGATGGACCTCTTCTCTGGGCTATTAAGCCCCTTTGCTGTGCTGGTTACAATAGAACAATGAAACAATAACAATAATTGAACAAATATGTAGGGTAGTATCCCCGCCACAAAATCCAACATTAGAAATGTAAACATTTAAATCATATTATATGACCTGCAACTCTGTCTCACTGACAAGCATCTTCTTGAGACTGCGTTGGTAAAGTGTCCAAGGTTTGATGCAGGTTCTCGGGATCCTCGGCTACAGTCGCTGTGGCTATGTGCTTAATATTGTCCCGTTCAGCCGAGACCACTGCCGAGGACCTTGTTTTACCCCCAAGAGGGTGGTGCGGTGTAAAGACATCCGTAGGTTGGGCCCCTGTCCGAATTTTTATCTGCAAGGCCTCGCAGAAGCGAGGCAAGTCCTCTTGGTTTTTGTAGACTGCGGTGCTGTTGCCATTAGTTGCTATAATGCTAACTGGGAATCCCCAGCGGTATGGTATTTTCTTCTCTCGGAGTGCGGTGGTTATGTGGATCAGGTCCTTCCTCTTTTGAAGTGTTGTGGGGCTCAGGTCCGTGAAGATCTGTATGCGGTTTCCAGCGTGTGTGAGGTCTTGCTTTTGTCTTGAGTGTTTTAGAATTTCCTCCTTGTCTTTGAAGTGCAATAACTTTAAAATTACGTCCCTAGGTGGGGCTTTAGGTGGCGGTTTGGCTCTTAACGCCCTGTGCGCTCTATCTATGATCACCTCTGGTGCGCTTTCATCTCCTTTTACTGTGCGAAATAGAGCTTGGAGGCACCCTTCCAGGGCCCCTTGTTGTATGGATTCCGGTATTCTGCGCACCCTAAGATTGTTCCTCCTGCCCCTGTTGTCCAAATCTTCTACTTTTTCAAGCAAGTTGTATATGGTTTCCTCCTGGTCATAAACCAGACGGGACATGTGATGTATATCATTGCAGGTGGTGTTGTGGTTCTCTTCTAAGTTGGTGACCCTCTGTGTCACTCTTGTCAGATCCCTCTTCAGGTCGCCATATCACTCTTTCACTTCTGAAAGCATTTCTTTGAGGTCATCCTTAGTGCATAAAGACTTTAAATCTTCTTTTGTGAGTTGCGTGGCACCAGGCACAGCAGAGGTTATGGTATGCATGGGATTTTGCACGGCATCTGTGGGAATGATGTTGTCAGAAGTATGCTGCATCTGAGCAGTGTTTGTGTCTATTGGCTTCATAAATTGCTGCATAGTTCTGGGATGCAAGTTATTATCAGGCTTGTTGGTTATTCGCCCAGGCATATCTATGTGTTTCTGTGGAGGATTTGCACTCCTGTAACAGCACCACTTTGAGTCCAGCAACAAGTTTAAGGGGAAGTTAACTACCCTGCGTGTATCGTCCCCAGCACTGAACAGCACCTTCATATAGTGTGCACTGCGTTATATAGATGTGATATGCAGTGTCACTCAGTACCTCTATAAAAACAGTAATTGGTTTATTCCTATGCGCCATCCTCCTCTGTGGCTTATCTGCTTGTTTATTAGGATGATATATAGCTGGTTTACTATTTAGGCTACTGAGGTGAATCCTCCTTTGGCTTAGGTCTAATTTGCTTGTTTTTATTGAGCCCAATAGTGTCTGTGCCCCCCTGTCTTGCAGTATTTGTATGTCGCTAATTTATTATGCTGACCTGCACCTGGGTGTACTACTCACTGTGGCCCACTGTGTTCTACTGTCCTGGATGTCTGTAGTCCTGAGTCCTGAAACAGGGCCAACCGCTGGTGCTGAGGAGCTCTGTGTTACCGCTCTACTTGGCAGCCTTCCTTTCATTTCAATCGCACTGTGATTTCCCCCAATGGCTGCTATCACTCCAGATCCGCTTGGCCCTGCATTGGCATCCGGCTTCTCTGTGGCTTGGCGTTGCGTCGCACTTATATAAGTGCGCAGTTGCAACAGCTGTTTGGTAAAAGTGCACCCTCCGTGTTTTGTCACCAGCTGTGTGGGACCTTCTGTTAGCCAATTCAGGCTTAGGTCTCTTGTGGCTGTTGGATTTGGTGTGCGTGGGCCTAGGAGCTATTTCTCTATGCGGCCATTTTCCTGAAGGCCAAACTCCGCCCCCTGGGAATTTGTTTTTACAAATATAAGAGAAATTAAATGAAATAATTAACCAAACCAAGAAGAAGGCGCAGGAAAATAATATAGGAAGAGCAATAGCTTGTTCAAATTATAGAATTTTTTTACTAAGTAAATTAACAGATGTATTAAGAGACATTGAGCAAGGTAAATTATTTGATTTCATTACAGATGAACAAATCCTTAATTGGTATAAGGTTAATATGAGTATAAATTTGTGTACAATTAGGGATTTAACAAAAATAACATTACATAATATAAACTGTAATGAATCAAATAATTTAATTCCTTTAACCATTTCCTTACCAATTGTAAATAGATCTGAAATCTATAAATATTTAGTGCTCCATGTACTAAATGGCGAGTGGACAGCTTCTTAATTCGCGAAGCTGTCCGCCCGCCCTCGCTACGCATGGTCAGCGGATCTGTTGATCCGCTTGCCCGTATGTATCATTACACACTCATCGGAGTGTGTAATGCCCGCCCCTTCAATCGCGCGACCGAAGGGGCTGTCAATTACCGAGAGCGAGCGTGCTCTCTGTGATTTTGCCTTGCCACCTAAGAGGTGGCGTAGGGTGTAGGAAGCAGCGGTCTAATGACCGCTGCTTCTTACATTGCGGGAAGCAGGCTTGCATATGCGAACCTGCCCCACAAAGGCTCCGGAGCATCTTTCGCTGCTTCGTATATGGAGCCCTAAATTAGAATTCATTTTTTAGATTATTTAGAAGAAAATATTTTAAAGGAATTTAAAAATCCACCACAAATGATGGTTAAGGTTTTTTCTGGAAAGTGGCAACCATTACATACTCCGTGTTGTACACATCAAAAAGAAAACTATATTTGTAGATGTAACGCGATAACAGATGATCCTGGATGTAGTCAAACTTTAGGTAAAAATAATTATAAAAGTAATATGAGCTTAGAATTATTTTCCACTTGTACAGGTACAGTAAAACTTTCAAAATGGAATGCCAACATGACAAAAATTTCATACATTGGGGGTGTAAAATATTGTTTTGTTTCTAAAGGAAATTCTTTCCTTTATGGATCAAAAGAATGTTTCTATACTTTTTTTGTATTGTAGTAGAACAGGTTATGAGAATTAATGGACATATTGTTGTACCTGTTCCAGTTTACAACAATATTACAATTCAAGATCAATTGAGATATGAAGAGGAAATTAAAGGATCTGCACCTACATTTGTTTTGCCCATTCCATCTTTATCATTAGATATTAAAGAATTGATGAAAAGAACTACAGAAAATGTGTTGCAAATTAAACAGACTACTCAAAGAGTTAAATTTGCAATTGAGGACTTGACTCGTGTTTGTGGGACTCAAAATATAATGTTACTCAGCATCCAGTTTTGAGGATTACCTTTAAAATGATAATTGTTATTCAATGTATTATTGTTTTGATTATGTTGATTTTTGTATGTAAAATGAGAGCACAGATTAAGTTAATGAAAAGAATAGTATTCAAACAATTGTAATGTGCTAAACCTTTATGTTACACTATAAGGCCTAGCAAAGGGGTGGACTGTAAGATTTTAATAAGTATAAAAATTGTATCACTGAAGTTACAGAGAGGTTAGTGTGTCCTTCTGGCTATTTTAACACCAGGCATGATGTAATGCTGAGGTGGTCATTTAGGCATACTAAAGACTAAGATCATATATGTATATAAGGGAATGATGAGAGTGGCAAAGGCTTACAATAGTTCAGAGTACCTTATTTGGAACAAGGCCAAAAGTATATTGTCAGCAGTTTAAAGGGTATAAAAATCAGGATGAGAATGGAGTAGTCAGAGTGCCTCTCAGGAAGGGAAAACATCAGGTTACACTCCATGACCTAAGGCCTCCCACAGTTGAAGCAAACAGGGTAATATAATTTTATTTACTATTTATTTGTTAAATTGCTTTTCTGTGTTTTAACCTTGTAAGCAATAATACGTAATCTTGTTATTTATCTTTCTTTAATAAATGTGTGATTGATTATTATGAAGGAAGTATTGTTGTCTGTTCTCGGAGGGTCATATAAATATACAGGAGATTGTTTATAGATCCATTTGCATAGGGCCCATTATTGATATATGTATATATTAATTTTGCGACTAGTGATGTCGCGAATAGTTCGCCGGAGAATAGTTCCCGGCAAACATAGCATGTTCGCGTTTGCAGCTGTGGGCGAACATATGTGATGTTCGATCCACCCCCTATTCATCATCATTGAGTAAACTTTGACCCTGTACCTCACAGTCAGCAGACACATTCCAGCCAATCAGCAGCAGACACTCCCTCCCAGACCCTCCGACCTCCTGGACAGCATCCATTTTAGATTCATTCGGAAGCTGCATTCTTAGTGAGAGGAGGGACAGTGTAGCTGCTGCTGATTTAATAGGGAAATCGATAGCTAGGCTAGTGTATTCAGTGTCCACTACAGTCCTGAAGGACTCATCTGATCTCTGCTGTAAGGACAGCACCCCAAAAAGCCCTTTTTAGGGCTAGAACATCAGTCTACTTTTTTTTTTTTTCCTGTGTAATCTAATTGCAGTTGCCTGCCTGCCAGCGTGTGCGTCAGGCTCACAGCGTATACTGTGCCCACTTGCCCAGTGCCACCACTCATATCTGGTGTAACAGTAGTGTACATTTAAAAAAAACAACACTTTTTTGACTGTGAAATAATAGCAGTCAGTTTCCTTCAGCTGCCAGTACCCAAGATGGCCCCCAATAGGGCAGATGGGGAGGGTTAGAGAGCTGTTTTGGGGGGGATCAGGGAGGTTGGGGGCTAAGGGAGGATTCTACACCACAGCATATGTAAATATGCCAAATAAAACAAAACAAACAAAAAAAACCTTTTATTTTAGTACTGGCAGAAAGTCTGAAATTTTTGTTCAGAAAGTGTGAAAAAAATTTGTGAAAAAGTGAACGATTTTTTTTGTATTTGATCGCATTTAGTGTTGGGGCAAGGGTCCATCTGACCACTGATACCTGGTCTGCAAAGCATGGTCAGGGCAGGTATATCACCTGATACACTACCTGATCGATACAACATCATACCTGATGTTTTAAAGCACGTTATTCCAAACAATTTAGGAATGTTAGGTGATTTATGCCCTTTATGGATTAAAACCAGACTCTGCATCAACTATGTAATTTTCCATGGGGTTTTGGCATGGATCCCCCTCCGGCATGCCACAGTCCAGGTGTTAGTCCCCTTGAAACAACTTTTCCATCACTATTGTGGCCAGAAAGAGTCCCTGTGGGTTTTAAAATTCGCCTGCCTATTGAAGTCTATGGTGGTTCGCCCGGTTCGCCGGTTCGTGAACATTTGCGGAAGTTCGCGTTTGCCGTTCGCGAATGCAAAATTTTAGGTTCGCGACATCACTATTTGCGACGTGAATAGCTTTTAACATGATATCCATCTTTGTTTAAGTGTGATTTCTTACATGAGTTTTCTCACCAATTCTTTTGCACTCAGATAGGTTTTAAATTTGTCCAAATTGGCCAATGGAGCAAAGGATAGGCCTAGGTCCAGGACCTCCTTATCTTTATCTGTAAGTGTTAAATTACTTAAACTAAAAATACCTTTGTGGTTGTTTGAGAGATCTGCCTTAGAGCTAGATGCTTTACTGTGCTCCAGATTATTTACAGAGGGGAATGGTTTGTTTATATTGTTTTGTTTGAATTTGTTCTCATTCTAATTCCTCCTCTTCTCCCTCTATGAGTCTTCTTTTTTGTGGGATTTCTATGTTTTCCAACAATCCGCATTTCCTTTTTGCTGTTGTTTTGCTGCGGGCTGTATTTAGACCCTAAAAAAAGATTCCTAGAGGGAGTGGGGATATCATTAATTTCTTCCCTGATATGGTTTATTGTACTATTTAGTTATCATGAAGGTTAGTGTCATAAAGAACACTGAATCTGTTTGGAGTGGTTTTATAGGAGTCCCTCCAGTTGAAGTGGTTATATCTAGGTGTGCCTTGGTATCTCCAATTTGGGTTATATGAATAATTGGAATAGGTATTCTCATATTGTTCTGAGTTATTCCAACTATACCATCTACCTCTAGAGTGATGAGGTGTTGCATAATCCCTATTGTTCTGGTACCTATTTTCTTGATATACATAGTTGTTTCTGTTGTATCTAACCTGATTTCTTTGTGGTTGATACTGTTGGTGGTTATATTGCATAGTGGGATAGTTTTATTTGTGTACCTGCCAAAGTAGAGTTGCTTATGGCCTTATTTGTGGGTTGCAAAAGTTGACTGCACTGCAGTCTTTGCCATTCATATTGTGGACACTATTTCCCATCCTCACTGGCAGCTGCGATAAAAAATGAGTAGGAAAAAAACTATGCATCTCCAGTATATTGCAATGCATTGTGGGGTGTTCACATCTGTTAACAGGCAGAGAGGCATATTCAAAGCTCATGCTAAAATGAGAAATGGGAAATGTTAAAAAAAATCATGATGTAACATGTAAACAGTAGTGAGACTATGGCACAAGAAATGGGTTAAATCCTATAATTACGTATTACTACCCTATTGTCCTTCTATATGGGTATATAGTAACAAGCTTACTATGTTCTAATTTATTGTTTACTTTTCCTATAGCCATGTTACAGTGGGTACTGTGATAGACTACTTGGAGGGGTATAGCTACTTTTTGACATACTAGTATAATACATAGAGAGTTATGTCCTGATTTTAGCCTGCAATATACTTACGGTCATGGGTTTTACTTTATGAATCTTACTTGGAGTGACCTATAACCAGATCTGAAATATATGGAGACTGTAGGGGTACATGATCAATTCAAATTATTATATAGTCCTCACCTTATATACACAAGTATTTCACATTATACTAAGGCCTCATTAGGTCCCTTAATATATTTTGATCAGCTCCAGCCTGTCTTGTTTCTTTTGTATTGGTTTCTTATAGGGGTTACATAATTTTGTAACTCTTACAAATTGAGATTTGTTTATATATGTTCTATAAGCTAGATATATATGTTATATTTATAGTTGATGTGTTCTGAAGGTCCAAAAGTGGCCTTATATTAAAGGAGTAGTATACACCAATTTTCATTTAACTGCATGTAATAGACACGACTATAAAGCATAATATGCACATATACTGATAACAAAAAAAAAAATCCAGTATAAATCCTTTTAAAAACTTACTTAGAAGCTTCAAATTTAGCACTGTTGATGAGATTAGCCTGGAGCACCCACTAACACCTCCCTCCTCTCTCCCCTGCATATGAAAAGACCCATTATACAAACAGAAGTAGTCTGACGTCTGTATACATCTAAAACTTTGGGGCTTGGTTAGGAGTCTGAAAATCAGCATAATGTTATTTAAAAATAAGCAAAACTATACATTTTTACAAAAACACCCCCAGATGGGCTATATAAATGGATCATCTACAAAACATTTATGCAAAGAAAAATCTAGTGTACAATATTCCTTTAATATAATCCTCCTATTACTTCATTTTAGATATGTTGGAGGTTCAAAAATGGCCTCACCTATTTCAAGGAGGTGGAAAAACTAATGTCATATCCACTGTTCCTTTAAGCCATAACATCTATATATTACTGTTCCTTTAAGAACGGAACCTCCCAGTCCTGCACACCCTATTTAAGGTGCACATCATTCACTCACTAATTGCTTCTATATTGTGCATAGATACTGAAGCTATTCTAAGAACTGTTTAATGGATTAACATTTGGTCTCTTTAAAGACTTTATCTGTGGCCTTAAGTTTGTATTGGTCTCATTACTTATGGACTTCTTACACTCGCAATTACGCAAGATATTTATCTTCATTCCGTTGCATCTCTGTGTGGCTTACCTCCCTTCCAGCTATGGACTCCACTGACGTCATCTGGAATCGTCTGAACCTCTGACTCACAGCCCTACGCTTTCGGATCTCAGCCACAGCGCCCCCTCTCTCTCTCCACATTCTGTAACCGAATGTGAGCATGCTACAAACACAGCGCTTAATCCCACAGCTCGCAGCTTCTCCCATCTCTGGCTCCTTCTAACCGCAAGTATTCACCTAATTGGTTACTGGTCATAACATTCATCTGATATTGTTCTTATTGCAAGTATTATTCAGATTTAATGAAGTTTCTTTTATATACTGAATCAAACTCTATCTTGAAGCTTAAACTTTGTTTCGCAACACCATATTGTTATTAGAAGCAGGTGCTATTTCAGTTTACTCCTCAGAAATACTAATGCTTAACCCTTTAAGTACATGAACTGTTCACTTTCTGCTCCTATAAACCGCAAACCAAATTCTTTAGAGGGTTTATCTAAATCAAACTGCAACATAAGTAATATTTGTATCAAATACTGTAAATCCAATCTGACGCATACATTTGTATTTATGTGCATCAATATTTATCACACAGACCACAAACACTAAGCTTTGCTCTCTCAATTATTTTATTCATAGAGAATTAATAATAAGCCTTAGCTACAAATCTAATATTTATAAGAATATACTTCAGTCTAATCACTATACTGGTTAAAGGTTTTACTAAATGTAACCTATGAGTGGTTATCTTTGTATCAGGATAACCTCTAGTAGACTAATTATTTACTGTTTCATATGAGGTCCAAAAGTGGCCTCCTGTGTTCTTTGGAAGGTTTGAAATGTATACGGCACACTATTTCTAAGCTTACTCAAACAAATTGGGGGGGGGCACAAGATATATTTCTAAACACTTCAGTCCCCCCCTCTAAAGTTTACTCAGTAAACAAAAATATATCATGTGCCCCCCCCCCCCCCATTTGTGTGAGTCATTAGTACCTAAGATATCTAAAGGAAACAACTAATATTATTTTGCTGGTCTAAGCAATGAACTAACTGGAAATATTTTTGAATTCTATCAGTCAATCGGAATTAAAGGTGAAAAAATCCTATTGGCTGATGCAATCAGCCAATATGATTGAGCTTGCATTCTATTGGCTGATTGGAACAGCCAATAGGATTGAAGCCAATAGGATTTTTTCACCTTTAATTCCGATTGGCTGATAGAATTCTATCAGCCAATCGGAATTTAAGGGATGCCATCTTGGATGACATCATTTAAAGGAACCTTCAGTGTACGGCTGGGACCGTATGAAGAGGATGCTCTGCGCCGGATGTCTTGAAGATGGAGCCGCTCCGCGTCAGAAGGATGAAGATAGAAGATGCCATCTGGATGAAGACTTCTGCCCGCCTGGAGGACCACTTCTTTTCGCTTGGATGAAGACTTCTCCCGGCTTCGTTGAGGACTTCTTGCCGCTTGGATGAACACTTCTCCCGGCTTCGTTGAGGATGGATTTTCAGTCTTCAAAAACTGTAAGTGGATCTTCGGGGGTTAGTGTTAGGTTTTGTTAAGGGTTTATTGGGTGGGTTTTATTTTTAGATTAGGGTTTGGGCTGAAAAAGAGCTACATGCCCTTTTAAGGGCAATGCCCATCCAAATGCCCTTTTCAGGGCAATGGGGAGCTTAAGTTTTTTAGATAGGATTTTATTTGGGGGGTTTGGTTGTATGGGTGGTGGGTTTGACTGTTATGGGGGTTGTTTGTATTTTATTTACAGGTAAAAGAGCTGATTTCTTTGGGGCAATGCCCCACAGAAGTCTCTTTTAAGGGTTATTGGCAGTTTAGTTTAGGCTAGTGGGTTTTTTATTTTGGGGGGGCTTTTTTATTTTGATAGGGCTATTAGATTAGGTGTAATTAGTTTAAATATTTGATCATTTCTTTTTTATTTTGTGTAATTTAGTGGGTTTTTTTTTGTAATTTAGTTAATTGTATTTAATTTATGTAATTTATTTAATTGTAGTGTAAGGTTAGGTGTTAGTGTAAGACAGGTTAGGTTTTATTTCACAGGTAAATTTGTATTTATTTTAACTAGATAGCTAGTAAATAGTTAATAACTATTTAGTAACTAGTCTACCTAGTTAAAATAAATACAAACTTGCCTGTGAAATAAAACTAAAACCCAAGATATATACATTGTAACTATTAGTTATATTATAAGAAGCTTAGGGTTTATTTTATAAGTAAGTATTTAGTTTTAAATAGGAATTAGTTAGGTAATGATAGTAATTTCTATTTAGATTTATTTTAATTATATAGTGTTAGGGTTAGGGTTAGACTTAGGGTTAGGTTTAGGGTTTAATAACTTTAGTATAGTGGCGGCAATGTCGGGGGCGGCAGATTAGGGGTGTTTAGACTCAGGGTTTATGTTAGGGTGTTAGGTGTAAACATAAGTTTTCTTTCCCCATAGAAATCAATGGGGCTGCGTTACGGAGCTTTACGCTCCTTTATTGCAGGTGTTAGGCTTTTTTTAGCCGGCTCTCCCCATTGATGTCTATGGGGAAATCGTGCACGAGCACGTAAAACCAGCTCAAAGCAGCGCTGATATTTGAGTGCGGTATGGAGCTCAAATTTACTCAACAATGCAATATTGCCTGCTAACGCCGGGTTTTTGCAAACCTGTAATAGCAGCGCTATAGGGAGGTGAGCGGTGGCAATAACTTGCAAGTTAGCACTGAGCTGCTCATAACGCAAAACTCGTAATCTAGCCGAAAGTATATTCTGTCTTTCCAGCTCAATATTTAGTGAGGTGTTCCACAGTCCACCTACAAACATTTCTTTTGTTTTATTAGTGCTATTTCGTTTTGTTGCTTCCTCTTAATTGGAAATTGATCACATATATAATAAATTGCTAATTATTCCGAAATCCAGACTTTTCATTAATTATTAAAAATGATTCCTATTCTATCCACCAGTAAATCACACTCTTCTGTGCATACATCTTTGGTTTGATTTTATGTCCTAATATGCAAATGATAGCCTATATTTATTTAAAACGTATTACAGTACTTTCAGATAGTACTGTATATACAAAAGGATTACAAAGGATTAAAAACTACCTTTTGGTTGCACGTGTAAGCAACATATATGTATTATGGCTTGTAAATATTGACTAAATTACATAAGATGTTGTTTACACTTGGGAGCCGATTTATTAAGCTCCGTATGGAGCTTGATGCCCCTGTTTCTGCGCGAGTATAAAGACCGCTGGTCCATAACTTGTCCGCCTGCTCTGATGCCACGGACAGAAATCAACCCGATCGAATACGATCGGGTTGATTGACACCCTCTGCTAGTGGCCGATTGGCCGTGAATCTGCAGGGGGCGACATTGCACCAGCAGGTTACAAGAACTGCCGGTGTAATAATAAATGCTGACAACGTATGCTGTCAGCATTTATCGATGTGCAGCAGACATGATAGGCTACATAGTATCATGTCCGCTCGCACTATAATAAATTTACCCCTTGGTCCCATCTAGGGTGGCCACCTGAGTCATGTTTTCCTGGACACTTATGAGTTACACATGCTGCAGGGTGTGCAGGGAGGAACATGTAATTAGCTGTTTATCAGCAATATTCATGTGATGTCCAGAGGCACATTACATGTTCTGCCCACCTTACCCATGCTTAACTCATAAGTGTCCAGGAAAACATGTTTGAGGTGGCGACCCTAGTCCCATCCCCTCTCTAAGCTGTCCCATTTTACACATGCAAATATTTATAAATATTACAAAATCCAAACTATTCTTAAATCCAAATCTTTTCTGGTCCCAAGCAGTTTGAATAAAGGGTATATATATATATATATATATATATATATATATATATATATATATATATATATATATATATATATATATATATATATATTTGTGTGTGGAATAAGAAGAGGGGGAGGAGCGCACAGACCCAGAGAGACCAACTGGTACAGTATATGAAGTTGACAGGATAAGTAAATATATAAGAGCCAAAAGCCCACTCACATGTATGGTCCTCAAAAGTATGAGGTTGTTAGCAGCATGTGTGAAGTCCGGTATTACCACTTCGATCCAGTGTCCGTCCCGTTGTATTATCACTCCTCCGCGCCTCTCACCGCAACAGATGTGGAATCTGGATCCGGTCAAAAAGGGGTGGGGGGGGGGGGGGACACTAAGAAGACTCGCTTTTTCCTTCAACACTGCAACTTAGCTCTTTATCAGTGCTGACTGCAGGAAAATTGTCACACATACCCTAACTGACTAGTAACAATAGAAATCCTTAATATTTAAAATAATTTTAGAAATTACACTACATGAATAAAAATATAATAATTTAATACATTATACTAATTCACATATGTCATAAGATGCTGTTTTGAGAAAACAAGACACTGAACAGTTTTCCTCACAAAGCTCTATCTCTAATATTTTGCGAAGAAGGGTCCAGGGAGAGACTATAGCTAAAATGCACACACAACTTAAAAAAAATACCACAGTAACTACTATTTGCCATCTAAATAAAACTGCCACAAAACAAACTCTGTTCATCAAGTACTGTACTAAACACGCATGATCTCTATGTTCATCATACACTGTACTAAACACGCATGATCTCTGTGTTCATCATACACTGTACTAAACATGCATGATCTCTGTGTTCATCATACACTGTACTAAACACGCATGATCTCTGTGTTCATCATACACTGTACTAAACATGCATGATCTCTGTGTTCATCATACACTGTACTAAACATGCATGATCTCTGTGTTCATCATACACTGTACTAAACATGCATGATCTCTGTGTTCATCATACACTGTACTAAACATGCATGATCTCTGTGTTCATCATACACTGTACTAAACATGCATGATCTCAGTGTTCATCATACACTGTACTAAACATACATGATCTCTGTGTTCATCATACACTGTACTAAACATGCATGATCTCTGTGTTCATCATACACTGTACTACACAAGCATGATCTCTGTGTTCATCATGTACTGTACTAAACACGCATGATCTCTGTGTTCATCATACACTGTACTAAACATGCATGATCTCTGTGTTCATCATACACTGTACTAAACATGCATGATCTCTGTGTTCATCATACACTGCACTAAACATGCATGATCTTTGTGTTCATCATACACTGTACTAAACATGCATGATCTCTGTGTTCATCATACACTGTACTAAACACGCATGATCTCTGTGTTCATCATACACTGTACTAAACATGCATGATCTCTCTGTTCATCATACACTGTACTAAACATGCATGATCTCTGTGTTCATCATACACTGTACTAAACATGCATGATCTCTGTGTTCATCATACACTGTACTAAACATACATGATCTCTGTGTTCATCATGTACTGTACTAAACACGCATGATCTCTCTGTTCATCATACACTGTACTAAACATGCATGATCTCTGTGTTCATCATGTACTGTACTAAACAAGCATGATCTCTGTGTTCATCATACACTGTACTAAACATGCATGATCTCTCTGTTCATCATACACTGTACTAAACATGCATGATCTCTGTGTTCATCATGTACTGTACTAAACAAGCACAATCTCTGTGTTCATCATATACTGTACTAAACATGCATGATCTCTGTGTTCATCATACACTGTACTAAACATGCATGATCTCTGTGATCATCATACACTGTACTAAACATGCATGATCTCTGTGTTCATCATACACTGTACTAAACATGCATGATCTCTGTGTTCATCATGTTCTGTACTAAACATGCATGATCTTTGTGTTCATCATACACTGTACTAAACAAGCATGATCTCTGTGTTCATCATACACTGTACTAAACATGCATGATCTCTGTGTTCATCATACACTGTACTAAACATGCATGATCTCTGTGTTCATCATACACTGTACTAAACATGCATGATCTCTGTGTTCATCATACACTGTACTAAACATGCATGATCTCTGTGTTCATCATACACTGTACTAAACATGCATGATCTCTGTGTTCATCATGTACTGTACTAAACATGCATGATCTCTGTGTTCATCATACACTGTACTAAACATGCATGATCTCTGTGTTCATCATACACTGTACTTAAACACGCATGATCTCTGTGTTCATCATACACTGTACTAAACATGCATGATCTCTTTGTTCATCATACACTGTACTAAACATGCATGATCTCTGTGTTCATCATACACTGTACTAAACATGCATGATCTCTGTGTTCACATACACTGTACTAAACATGCATGATCTCTGTGTTCATCATACACTGTACTAAACATGCATGATCTCTGTGTTTATCATACACTGTACTAAACATGCATGATCTCTGTGTTCATCATACACTGTACTAAACATGCATGATCTCTGTGTTCATCATACACTGTACTAAACATGCATGATCTCTGTGTTCATCATACACTGTACTAAACATGCATGATCTCTGTGTTCATCATACACTGTACTAAACATGCATGATCTCTCTGTTCATCATACACTGTACTAAACATGCATGATCTCTGTGTTTATCATACACTGTACTAAACATGCATGATCTCTGCGTTCATCATGTACTGTACTAAACATGCATGATCTCTGTGTTCATCATACACTGTACTAAACATGCATGATCTTTGTGTTCATCATACACTGTACTAAACATGCATGATCTCTGTGTTCATCATACACTGTACTAAACATGCATGATCTCTGTGTTCATCATGTACTGTACTAAACATGCATGATTTCTGTGTTCATCATACACTGTACTAAACATGCATGATCTCTGTGTTCATCATACACTGTACTAAACATGCATGATCTCTGTGTTCATCATACACTGTACTAAACATGCATGATCTCTGTGTTCATCATACACTGTACTAAACATGCATGATCTCTGTGTTCATCATACACTGTACTAAACATGCATGATCTCTGTGTTCATCATGTTCTGTACTAAACATGCATGATCTCTGTGTTCATCATACACTGTACTAAACATGCATGATCTCTGTGTTCATCATACACTGTACTAAACATGCATGATCTCTGTGTTCATCATACACTGTACTAAACATGCATGATCTCTGTGTTCATCATACACTGTACTAAACATGCATGATCTCTGTGTTCATCATACACTGTACTAAACATGCATGATCTCTGTGTTCATCATACACTGTACTAATCATGCATGTTTAGTACAGTGTATGATGAACACAGAGATCATGCATGATCTCTGTGTTCATCATACACTGTACTAAACATGCATGATCTCTGTGTTCATCATACACTGTACTAAACATGCATGATCTCTGTGTTCATCATACACTGTACTAAACATGCATGATCTCTGTGTTCATCATACACTGTTACTAAACATGCATGATCTCTGTGTTCATCATACACTGTACTAAACATGCATGATCTCTGTGTTCGTCATACACTGTACTAAACATGCATGATCTCTGTGTTCATCATGTACTGTACTAAACATGCATGATCTCTGTGTTCATCATACACTGTACTAAACATGCATGATCTCTGTGTTCATCATACACTGTACTAAACCATGCATGATCTCTGTGTTCATCATACACTGTACTAAACATGCATGATCTCTGTGTTCATCATACACTGTACTAAACATGCATGATCTCTGTGTTCATCATACACTGTACTAAACATGCATGATCTCTGTGTTCATCATGTTCTGTACTAAAACATGCATGATCTCTGTGTTCATCATACACTGTTCTAAACATGCATGATCTCTGTGTTCATCATACACTGTACTAAACATGCATGATCTCTGTGTTCATCATACACTGTACTAAACATGCATGATCTCTGTGTTCATCATACACTGTACTAAACATGCATGATCTCTGTGTTCATCATACACTGTACTAAACATGCATGATCTCTGTGTTCATCCTACACTGTACTAAACATGCATGATCTCTGTGTTCATCATACACTGTACTAAACATGCATGATTTCTGTGTTCATCATACACTGTACTAAACATGCATGATCTCTCTGTTCATCATGTACTGTACTAAACATGCATGATCTCTGTGCTCAATCATGTTCTGTACTAAACATGCATGATCTCTGTGTTCATCATACACTGTACTAAACATGCATGATCTCTGTGTTCATCATGCACTGTACTAAACATGCATGATCTCTGTGTTCATCATACACTGTACTAAACATGCATGATCTCTGTATTCATCATACACTGTACTAACATGCATGATCTCTGTGTTCATCATACACTGTACTAAACATGCATGATCCCTCTGTTCATCATACACTGTACTAAACATGCATGATCTCTGTGTTCATCATACACTGTACTAAACATGCATGATCTCTGTGTTCATCATACACTGTACTAAACATGCATGATCTCTGTGTTCATCATGTACTGTACTAAACATGCATGATCTCTGTGTTCATCATACACTGTACTAAACATGCATGATCTCTGTGTTCATCACACACTGTACTAAACATGCATGATCTCTGTGTTCATCATACACTGTACTAAACATGCATGATCTCTGTGTTCATCATACACTGTACTAAACAAGTATGATCTCGGTGTTCATCATACACTGTACTAAACATGCATGATCTCTGTGTTCATCATACACTGTACTAAACATGCATGATCTCTGTGTTTCATCATACACTGTACTAAACATGCATGATCCCTCTGTTCATCATACACAGTACTAAACATGCATGATCTCTGTGTTCATCATACACTGTACTAAACATGCATGATCTCTGTGTTCATCATACACTGTACTAAACATGCATGATCTCTCTGTTCATCATACACTGTACTAAACATGCATGATCTCTGTGTTCATCATACACTGTACTAAACATACATGATCTCTGTGTTCATCATATACTGTACTAAACATGCATGATCTCTGTGTTCATCATACACTGTACTAAACAAGCATGATCTCTGTGTTCATCATACACTGTACTAAACATGCATGATCTCTGTGTTCATCATGTTCTGTACTAAACATGCATGATCTCTGTGTTCATCATACACTGTATTAAACATGCATGATCTCTGTGTTCATCATTACACTGTACTAAACATGCATGATCTCTGTGTTCATCATACACTGTACTAAACATGCATGATCTCTGTGTTCATCATACACTGTACTAAAACATGCATGATCTCTGTGTTCATCATACACTGTTCTAAACACGCATGATCTCTCTGTTCATCATACACTGTACTAAACATGCATGATCTCTGTGTTCATCATACACTGTACTAAACATGCATGATCTCTGTGTTCATCATACACTGTACTAAACATGCATGATCCCTCTGTTCATCATACACTGTACTAAACATGCATGATCTCTGTGTTCATCATACACTGTACTAAACATGCATGATCTCTGTGTTCATCATACACTGTACTAAACATGCATGATCCTCTGTGTTCATCATGTACTGTACTAACCATGCATGATCTCTGTGTTCATCAGACACTGTACTAAACATGCATGATCTCTGTGTTCATCACACACTGTACTAAACATGCATGATCTCTGTGTTCATCATACACTGCTACTAAACATGCATGATCTCTGTGTTCATCATACACTGTACTAAACAAGTATGATCTCTGCTGTTCATCATACACTGTACTAAACATGCATGATCTCTTTGTTCATCATACACTGTACTAAACATGCATGATCTCTGTGTTCATCATACACTGTACTAAACATGCATGATCTCTGTGTTCATAATACACTGTACTAAACATGCATGATCTCTGTGTTCATCATACACTGTACTAAACATGCATGATCTCTCTGTTCATCATACACTGTACTAAACATGCATGATCTCTGTGTTCATCATACACTGTACTAAACATACATGATCTCTGTGTTCATCATATACTGTACTAAACATGCATGATCTCTGTGTTCATCATACACTGTACTAAACAAGCATGATCTCTGTGTTCATCATACACTGTACTAAACATGCATGATCTCTGTGTTCATCATGTTCTGTACTAAACATGCATGATCTCTGTGTTCATCATACACTGTATTAAACATGCATGATCTCTGTGTTCATCATACACTGTACTAAACATGCATGATCTCTGTGTTCATCATACACTGTACTAAACTAGCATGATCTCTGTGTTCATCATACACTGTACTAAACATGCATGATCTCTGTGTTCATCATACACTGTATTAAACATGCATGATCTCTGTGTTCATCATACACTGTACTAAAAATGCATGATCTCTGTATTCATCATACACTGTACTAAACATGCATGATCTCTGTGTTCATCATACACTGTACTAAACATGCATGATCTCTGTGTTCATCATACACTGTACTAAACATTCATGATCTCTGTGTTCATCATACACTGTACTAAACATGCATGATCTCTGTGTTCATCATACACTGTACTAAACATGCATGATCTCTGTGTTCATCAAGTACTGTACTAAACATGCATGATCTCTGTGTTCATCATACACTGTACTAAACACGCATGATCTCTGTGTTCATCATACACTGTACTAAACATGCATGATCTCTCTGTTCATCATACACTGTACTAAACATGCATGATCTCTGTGTTCATCATACACTGTACTAAACATGAATGATCTCTGTGTTCATCATACACTGTACTAAACAAGCATGATCTCTGTGTTCATCATACACTGTACTAAACATGCATGATCTCTGTGTTCATCATACACTGTACTAAACATGCATGATCTCTGTGTTCATCATACACTGCACTAAACATGCATGATCTTTGTGTTCATCATACACTGTACTAAAACATGCATGATCTCTTTGTTCATCATACACTGTACTAAACATGCAATGATCTCTGTGTTCATCATACACTGTACTAAAACATGCATGATCTCTGTGTTCATCATACACTGTACTAAACATGCATGATCTCTGTGTTCATCATGTACTGTACTAAACATGCATGATCTCTGTGTTCATCATACACTGTACTAAACATGCATGATCTCTGTGTTCATCATGTACTGTACTAAACACGCATGATCTCTGTGTTCATCATACACTGTACTAAACACACATGATCTCTGTTTTCATCATACACTGTACTAAACATGCATGATCTCTGTGTTCATCATACACTGTACTAAACCATGCCCATGATCTCTGAGTGCATCATACACTGTTCTAAACAAGCATGATCTCTGTGTTCATCATGTTCTGTACTAAACATGCATGATCTCTGTGTTCATCATGTTCTGTACTAAACATGCATGATCTCTGTGTTCATCATGCACTGTACTAAACATGCATGATCTCTGTGTTCATCATACACTGTACTAAACATGCATGATCTCTGTATTCATCATACACTGTGCTAAACATGCATGATCTCTGTGTTCATCATACACTGTACTAAACATGCATGATCCCTCCTTGTTCCATCATACACTGTACTAAACATGCATGATCTCTGTGTTCATCATGACACTGTACTAACATGCATGATCTCTGTGTTCATCATACACTGCTACTAAACATGCATGATCTCTGTGCTCATCAATTACTGTACTAAACATGCATGATCTCTGTGTTCATCATACACTGTACTAAACATGCATGATCTCTGTGTTCATCACACACTGTACTAAACATGCATGATCTCTGTGTTCATCATACACTGTACTAAACATGCATGATCTCTGTGTTCATCATACACTGTACTAAACAAGTATGATCTCGGTGTTCATCATACACTGTACTAAACATGCATGATCTCTGTGTTCATCATACACTGTACTAAACATGCATGATCTCTGTGTTCATCATACACTGTACTAAACATGCATGATCCCTCTGTTCATCATACACAGTACTAAACATGCATGATCTCTGTGTTCATCATACACTGTACTAAACATGCATGATCTCTGTGTTCATCATACACTGTACTAAACATACATGATCTCTGTGTTCATCATATACTGTACTAAACATGCATGATCTCTGTGTTCATCATACACTGTACTAAACAAGCATGATCTCTGTGTTCATCATACACTGTACTAAACATGCATGATCTCTGTGTTCATCATGTTCTGTACTAAACATGCATGATCTCTGTGTTCATCATACACTGTATTAAACATGCATGATCTCTGTGTTCATCATACACTGTACTAAACATGCATGATCTCTGTGTTCATCATACACTGTACTAAACATGCATGATCTCTGTGTTCATCATACACTGTACTAAACATGCATGATCTCTGTGTTCATCATACACTGTTCTAAACACGCATGATCTCTCTGTTCATCATACACTGTACTAAACATGCATGATCTCTGTGTTCATCATACACTGTACTAAACATGCATGATCTCTGTGTTCATCATACACTGTACTAAACATGCATGATCCCTCTGTTCATCATACACTGTACTAAACATGCATGATCTCTGTGTTCATCATACACTGTACTAAACATGCATGATCTCTGTGTTCATCATACACTGTACTAAACATGCATGATCTCTGTGTTCATCATGTACTGTACTAAACATGCATGATCTCTGTGTTCATCAGACACTGTACTAAACATGCATGATCTCTGTGTTCATCACACACTGTACTAAACATGCATGATCTCTGTGTTCATCATACACTGTACTAAACATGCATGATCTCTGTGTTCATCATACACTGTACTAAACACGAATGATCTCTGTGTTCATCATACACTGTACTAACATGCATGATCTCTTTGTTCATCATTCACTGTACCTAAACATGCATGATCTCTGTGTTCATCATACACTGTACTAAACATGCATGATCTCTGTGTTCATAATACACTGTACTAAACCTGCATGATCTCTGTGTTCTATCATACACTGTACTAAACATGCATGAATCTCTCTGTTCATCATACACTGTACTAAACATGCATGAACTCTGTGTTCATCATACACTGTACTAAACATACATGATCTCTGTGATTCCATCATATACTGTACTAAACATGGATGCATGCTCTCTGTGTTCATCATACACTGTACTAAACATAGCATGATTCTGTGTTCATCATACACTGTACTAAACATGGCATGATCTCTGTGTTCATCATGTTCTTGTACTAAACATGCATGATCTCTGTGTTCATCATACACTGTATTAAACATGCATGATCTCTGTGTTCATCATACACTGTACTAAACATGCATGATCTCTGTGTTCATCATACACTGTACTAAACATGCATGATCTCTGTGTTCATCATGTTCTGTACTAAACATGCATGATCTCTGTGTTCATCATACACTGTATTAAACATGCATGATCTCTGTGTTCATCATACACTGTACTAAAAATGCATGATCTCTGTATTCATCATACACTGTACTAAACATGCATGATCTCTGTGTTCATCATACACTGTACTAAACATGCATGATCTCTGTGTTCATCATACACTGTACTAAACATTCATGATCTCTGTGTTCATCATACACTGTACTAAACATGCATGATCTCTGTGTTCATCATACACTGTACTAAACATGCATGATCTCTGCGTTCATCAAGTACTGTACTAAACATGCATGATCTCTGTGTTCATCATACACTGTACTAAACACGCATGATCTCTGTGTTCATCATACACTGTACTAAACATGCATGATCTCTCTGTTCATCATACACTGTACTAAACATGCATGATCTCTGTGTTCATCATACACTGTACTAAACATGAATGATCTCTGTGTTCATCATACACTGTACTAAACAAGCATGATCTCTGTGTTCATCATACACTGTACTAAACATGCATGATCTCTGTGTTCATCATACACTGTACTAAACATGCATGATCTCTGTGTTCATCATACACTGCACTAAACATGCATGATCTTTGTGTTCATCATATACTGTACTAAACATGCATGATCTCTTTGTTCATCATACACTGTACTAAACATGCATGATCTCTGTGTTCATCATACACTGTACTAAACATGCATGATCTCTGTGTTCATCATACACTGTACTAAACATGCATGATCTCTGTGCTCATCATGTACTGTACTAAACATGCATGATCTCTGTGTTCATCATACACTGTACTAAACATGCATGATCTCTGTGTTCATCATGTACTGTACTAAACACGCATGATCTCTGTGTTCATCATACACTGTACTAAACACAAATGATCTCTGTTTTCATCATACACTGTACTAAACATGCATGATCTCTGTGTTCATCATACACTGTACTAAACATGCATGATCTCTGTGTTCATCATACACTGTACTAAACATGCATGATCTCTGTGTTCATCATACACTGTACTAAACACGCATGATCTCTGTGTTCATCATACACTGTACTAAACATGCATGATCTCTGTGTTCATCATACACTGTACTAAACATGCATGATCTCTGTGTTCATCATACACTGTATTAAACATGCATGATCTCTGTGTTCATCATACACTGTACTAAACAAGCATGATCTCTGTGTTCATCATACACTGTACTAAACATGCATGATCTCTTTGTTCATCATACACTGTACTAAACATGCATGATGTCTCTGTTCATCATACACTGTACTAAACATGCATGATCTCTGTGTTCATCATACACTGCACTAAACATGCATGATCTCTGTGTTCATCATACACTGTACTAAACATGCATGATCTCTGTGTTCATCATACACTGCACTAAACATGCATGATCTCTGTGTTCATCATACACTGTACTAACAAGCATGATCTCTGTGTTCATCATACACTGTACTAAACATGCATGATCTCTGTGTTCATCATACACTGTACTAAACATGCATGATCTCTGTGTTCATCATACACTGTACTAAACATGCATGATCTCTGTGTTCATCATACACTGTACTAAACATGCATGATCTCTGTGTTCATCATACACTGTACTAAACATGCATGATCTCTGTGTTCATCATGTACTGTACTAAACATGCATGATCTCTGTGTTCATCATACACTGTACTAAACATGCATGATCTCTGTGTTCATCATACACTGTACTAAACACGCATGATCTCTGTGTTCATCATACACTGTACTAAACATGCATGATCTCTTTGTTCATCATACACTGTACTAAACATGCATGATCTCTGTGTTCATCATACACTGTACTAAACATGCATGATCTCTGTGTTCACATACACTGTACTAAACATGCATGATCTCTGTGTTCATCATACACTGTACTAAACATGCATGATCTCTGTGTTTATCATACACTGTACTAAACATGCATGATCTCTGTGTTCATCATACACTGTACTAAACATGCATGATCTCTGTGTTCATCATACACTGTACTAAACATGCATGATCTCTGTGTTCATCATACACTGTACTAAACATGCATGATCTCTGTGTTCATCATACACTGTACTAAACATGCATGATCTCTCTGTTCATCATACACTGTACTAAACATGCATGATCTCTGTGTTTATCATACACTGTACTAAACATGCATGATCTCTGCGTTCATCATGTACTGTACTAAACATGCATGATCTCTGTGTTCATCATACACTGTACTAAACATGCATGATCTTTGTGTTCATCATACACTGTACTAAACATGCATGATCTCTGTGTTCATCATACACTGTACTAAACAGCAGTGATCTCGTGTTTTCATCGATCAACTGTACGAAACATGCATGATCTCTGTGTTCATCATACACTGTACTAAACATGCATGATCTCTGTGTTCATCATGTACTGTACTGAAACATGCATGATTTCTGGTGTTCATCATACACGGTACTAAACATGCATGATATCTTGGTTCATCATACACTGTACTAAACATGCATGATCTCTGTGGTTCATCATACACTGTACTAAACATGCATGATCTCTGTGTTCATCATACACTGTACTAAACATGCATGATCTCTTGTTCATCATACACTGTACTAAACATGCATGATCTCTGTGTTCATCATGTTCTGTACGAAACATGCATGATCTCTGTGTTCATCATAGCACTGTACTAAACATCATGATCTCTGTGTTCATCAGACACTGTACTAAACATGCATGATCTCTGTGTTCATCATACACTGTACTAAACATGCGATTATCTCTGTGTTCATCATACACTGTACTAAACATGCAAGCTATCTCGTGTGTTCACATACACTGTACTAAACATGCATGATCTGCTGTGTTCATCATACACTGGTACTAAACATCATGATCTCTGTGTTCATCATACACTGTACTAAACATGCAGGATCTCTGTGTTCATCATACACTGTACTAACATGCCATGATCTCTGTGT
Source organism: Bombina bombina (assembly GCF_027579735.1). Taxonomy (NCBI): domain Eukaryota; kingdom Metazoa; phylum Chordata; class Amphibia; order Anura; family Bombinatoridae; genus Bombina; species Bombina bombina. The sequence goes on from NC_069501.1 coordinate 948,698,106, forward strand.
TCATCATACACGTACTAAACATGCATGATCTCTGTGTTCATCATACACTGTACGTAAACATGCATGATGTCTGGGTGTCATCATACACTGTACTAAACATGCATGATCTCTGTGTTCATCAGTACACTGTACTAAACATGCATGATCTCTGTGTTCATCATACACTGTAGCTAAACATGCATGATCTCTGTGTTCATCAATGTACGGTACTAAACATGCATGATCTCTGTGTGTCATCATACACTGTACTAAACATGCATGATCACTGTGGTGCCATCATACACTGTACTGAAACATGCATGATCTCTGTGTTCGTCATACACTGTACTAAACATGCATGATCTCTGTGTTCATCATTGTACTGTACTAAACATGCATGATCTCTGTGTTCATCATACAACTGTACTAAACATGCATGATCTCTGTGTTCATCATACACTGTACTAAACATGCATGATCTCTGTGTTCATCATACACTGTACTTAACATGCATGTTCTCTGGGTTCATCATACACTGTACTAAACATGCATGATCTCTGTGTTCATCATACGACTGTACTAGAACATGCATGATCTCTGGTGTTCATCATGTTCTGTACTAAACATGCATGATCTCTGTGTTCATCATACACTGTTCTAAACATGCATGATCTCTGTGTTCATCATACACTGTACTAAACATGCATGATCTCTGTGTTCATCATACACTGTACTAAACATCCATGATCTCTGTGTTCATCATACACTGTACTAAACATTGCATGATCTCTGTGTTCATCATACACTGTACTAATCATGCATGATCTCTGTGTTCATCATACACTGTACTAAACATGCATGATCTCTGTGTTCATCATACACTGTACTAAACATGCATGATTTCTGTGTTCATCATACACTGTACTAAACATGCATGATCTCTCTGTTCATCATGTACTGTACTAAACATGCATGATCTCTGTGCTCATCATGTTCTGTACTAAACATGCATGATCTCTGTGTTCATCATACACTGTACTAAACATGCATGATCTCTGTGTTCATCATGCACTGTACTAAACATGCATGATCTCTGTGTTCATCATACACTGTACTAAACATGCATGATCTCTATATTCATCATACACTGTACTAAACATGCATGATCTCTGTGTTCATCATACACTGTACTAAACATGCATGATCCCTCTGTTCATCATACACTGTACTAAACATGCATGATCTCTGTGTTCATCATACACTGTACTAAACATGCATGATCTCTGTGTTCATCATACACTGTACTAAACATGCATGATCTCTGTGTTCATCATGTCACTGTACTAAACGATGCATGATACTCTGTGTTCATCATACACTGTACTAAACATGCATGATCTCTGTGTTTCATCACTCACATGTACTATAACATGCATGATCCCTCTGGTGTTCATCATACACTGTACATAAACATGCATGATCTCTGTGTTCAATCAAGATACACTGTAACTTAATCAAGTATGATCATCTGTGTTCGTCATACCTTGTACTTACACATGCATGATCTCTGTGTTCCTTACATACTACTGTACTTAAACATGCATGATACTCTGTGTTCATCATCTCTGTACTAAAACATGGCATGATCTCTGTGTTCATCATACACTGTACTACCTAAACATGCATGAATCCTCCTGTGTTCACTCATACACTGTAACTTAAACTCGCATGATCTCTGTGATCATCTTACACTGCTACTACTATACATGATGATCTCTCTGTTCATCATACACTGTACTAATACATGCATGATCATCTGGTTCATCATACACTGTATTAAACTTGCATGATCTCTTATGTGTTCATCATACACTGTACTAAACAAGCATGATCTCTGTGTTCATCATACACTGTACTAAACATGCATGATCTCTTTGTTCATCATACACTGTACTAAACATGCATGATGTCTCTGTTCATCATACACTGTACTAAACATGCATGATCTCTGTGTTCATCATACACTGCACTAAACATGCATGATCTCTGTGTTCATCATACACTGTACTAAACATGCATGATCTCTGTGTTCATCATACACTGCACTAAACATGCATGATCTCTGTGTTCATCATACACTGTACTAACAAGCATGATCTCTGTGTTCATCATACACTGTACTAAACATGCATGATCTCTGTGTTCATCATACACTGTACTAAACATGCATGATCTCTGTGTTCATCATACACTGTACTAAACATGCATGATCTCTGTGTTCATCATACACTGTACTAAACATGCATGATCTCTGTGTTCATCATACACTGTACTAAACATGCATGATCTCTGTGTTCATCATGTACTGTACTAAACAGGCATGATCTCTGTGTTCATCATACAACTGTACTAAACATGCATGATCTCTGTAGTTCATCATACACTGTACTAAACTGCTGCATGATCTCTGTGTTCATCATACACTGTACTAAACATGCATGATCTCTTTGTTCATCATACACTGTACTTAAACCATGCATGATCTCTGTGTTCATCATACTACTGTAACTAAACATGCCATGAGATCTCTGTGTTCACATACACTGTACTAAACATGCATGATCCTCTGTGTTCATCATACACTGTACTAAACATGCATGATCTCCTCGTGTTTATCATACACTGTAGCTAAACTATGAGCATGATCTCTCTGTGTCATCATACACTGTACTACACATGCATGATCTCTGTGTTCATCATACACTGTACTAAACATGCATGATCTCTGTGTTCATCATACACTGTAATAAACATGCATGATCTCTTGTTCATCATACACTGTACTAATCATGCATGATGCTCTCTGTTCATCATACACTGTAGCTAAACATTGCATGATCTCTGTGTTTATCATACACTGTACTAAACATGCATGATCTCTGCGTTCATCATGTACTGTACTAAACATGCATGATCTCTGTGTTCATCATACACTGTACTAAACATGCATGATCTTTGTGTTCATCATACACTGTACTAAACATGCATGATCTCTGTGTTCATCATACACTGTACTAAACATGCATGATCTCTGTTTTCATCATACACTGTACTAAACATGCATGATCTCTGTGTTCATCATACACTGTACTAAACATGCATGATCTCTGTGTTCATCATGTACTGTACTAAACATGCATGATTTCTGTGTTCATCATACACTGTACTAAACATGCATGATCTCTGTGTTCATCATACACTGTACTAAACATGCATGATCTCTGTGTTCATCATACACTGTACTAAACATGCATGATCTCTGTGTTCATCATACACTGTACTAAACATGCATGATCTCTGTGTTCATCATACACTGTACTAAACATGCATGATCTCTGTTTACATTCATGTCTCTGTACTAAACATGCATGATCTCGGTGTTCCATTCATACACTGTACTAAACATGCATGATCTCTGTGTTCATCATTCACTGTACTAAACATGCATGATCTCTGTGTTCATCATACACTGTAGCTAAACATGCAGATGATCTCTGTGTCATCATACACTGTACTAAACATGCATGATCTCTGTGTTCATGCATACACTGTACTAAACATGCATGATCTCTGTGTTCATCATACACTGTACATAAACATGCATGATCTCTGTGTTCATCATACACTGTACTAAACATGCAGATCTCTGTGTTCATCATACACTGTACTTAAACATGCAATGATCTCTGTGTTCATCATACACTGTAGCTAAACATGCATGATCTCTGTGTTCATCATACACTGTACTAAACAATGCCATGGATTTCTGTGTTCATCATACCACTGTACATAAACATGCATGATCTCTGTGTTCATCATAACACTGTACTAAACATGCATGATCTCTGTGTTTCATCATACACTGTACTAAACATGCATGATCTCTGTGTTCATCATGTACTGTACTAAACATGCATGATCTCTGTGTTCATCATACACTGTACTAAACATGCATGATCTCTGTGTGCATCATACACTGTACTAAACATGCATGATCTCTGTGTTCGTCATACACTGTACTAAACATGCATGATCTCTGTGTTCATCATGTACTGTACTAAACATGCATGATCTCTGTGTTCATCATACACTGTACTAAACATGCATGATCTCTGTGTTCATCATACACTGTACTAAACATGCATGATCTCTGTGTTCATCATACACTGTACTAAACATGCATGATCTCTGTGTTCATCATACACTGTACTAAACATGCATGATCTCTGTGTTCATCATACACTGTACTAAACATGCATGATCTCTGTGTTCATCATGTTCTGTACTAAACATGCATGATCTCTGTGTTCATCATACACTGTTCTAAACATGCATGATCTCTGTGTTCATCATACACTGTACTAAACATGCATGATCTCTGTGTTCATCATACACTGTACTAAACATCCATGATCTCTGTGTTCATCATACACTGTACTAAACATGCATGATCTCTGTGTTCATCATACACTGTACTAAACATGCATGATCTCTGTGTTCATCATACACTGTACTAAACATGCATGATCTCTGTGTTCATCATACACTGTACTAAACATGCATGATTTCTGTGTTCATCATACACTGTACTAAACATGCATGATCTCTCTGTTCATCATGTACTGTACTAAACATGCATGATCTCTGTGCTCATCATGTTCTGTACTAAACATGCATGATCTCTGTGTTCATCATACACTGTACTAAACATGCATGATCTCTGTGTTCATCATGCACTGTACTAAACATGCATGATCTCTGTGTTCATCATACACTGTACTAAACATGCATGATCTCTATATTCATCATACACTGTACTAAACATGCATGATCTCTGTGTTCATCATACACTGTACTAAACATGCATGATCCCTCTGTTCATCATACACTGTACTAAACATGCATGATCTCTGTGTTCATCATACACTGTACTAAACATGCATGATCTCTGTGTTCATCATACACTGTACTAAACATGCATGATCTCTGTGTTCATCATGTACTGTACTAAACATGCATGATCTCTGTGTTCATCATACACTGTACTAAACATGCATGATCTCTGTGTTCATCACACACTGTACTAAACATGCATGATCTCTGTGTTCATCATACACTGTACTAAACATGCATGATCTCTGTGTTCATCATACACTGTACTAAACAAGTATGATCTCTGTGTTCATCATACACTGTACTAAACATGCATGATCTCTGTGTTCATCATACACTGTACTAAACATGCATGATCTCTGTGTTCATCATACACTGTACTAAACATGCATGATCCCTCTGTTCATCATACACAGTACTAAACATGCATGATCTCTGTGTTCATCATACACTGTACTAAAACATGCATGATCTCTGTGTTCATCATACACTGTACTAAACATGCATGATCTCTTTGTTCATCATACACTGTACTAAACATGCATGATCTCTGTGTTCATCATACACTGTACTAAACATACATGATCTCTGTGTTCATCAAATACTGTTACTAAAACATGCATGATCTCTGTGTTCATCATACACTGTAACTAAAACAAGCATGATCTCTGTGTTCATCATACACTGTACTAAACATGCATGATCTCTGCGGGTTCATCATGTTCTGGTACTAACCATGCATGATCTCTGTGTTCATCATACACTGTAATTAAACATGGCGATAATCCTGTGTTCATCATACACTGTACTAAACATGCATGATCTCTGTGTTCATCATACACTGTACTAAACATGCATGATCTCTGTGTTCATCATACACTGTACTAAACATGCATGATCTCTGTGTTCATCATACACTGTTCTAAACACGCATGAATCTCTCTGATTCATCATACACTGTACTAAACATGCATGATCTCTGTGTTCATCATACACTGTACTAAACAATGCATGATCTCTGTGTTAATCATACACTGTACTAAGACCATGCATGATCCCTCTGTTCATCATACACTGTACTAAACATGACATGATCTCTGTGTTCATACATACACTGTAACTAAACATGCATGATCTCTGTGTTCATCATACACTGTACTAAACATTGCATGATCTCTGTGTTCATCATTAACTGTACTAAACATGCATGATCTCTGTGTTCATCAGACACTGTACTAAACATGCATGATCTCTGTGTTCATCAACACACTGTACAAAAAATGCATGATCTCTGGCGTTCATCATACTACTGTACTAAACATGGCATGATCTCTGTGTTCATCATACACTGTACTAAACATGTATGATCTCTGTGTTCATCATTACACTGTACTAATCATGCATGATCTCTTTGTTCATCATACACTGTACTTCAAACATGCATGTCTCTGTGTTCATCATACACTGTACTAAACATGGCATGATCTCTGTGTATTCATCATACACTGTACTAAACATGCATGATCTCTGTGTTCATCATACACTGTACTAATCATGCATGATCTCTCTGTTCATCATTACACTGTACTAAAACATGCATGATCCTCTGTGTTTCATCATACACTGTACTAAACATACATGTTCTCTTGTGTTCATCATATACTGATATCTAAACATGCATGATCTCTGGGTTCATCATATCACTGTACTAAACATAAGAATGATCTCTGTGTTCATCCATACACTGTATTAAACATGCATGATCTCTGTGTTCATCATGTTCTGTACTAAAACATGCATGATCTCTGTGTTCATCATACACTGTAATTAAACATGCAAGGATCTCTGTGTTCATCATACATCGGTACTAAACAATGCCTTGATCTCTGTGTTCATCATACACTGTACTATACATGCATGATCTCTGTGTTCATCATGTTCTTGTACTAAACATGCATGATCTCTGGTGTTCATCATACACTGTATTAAACATGCCATGATCTCTGTGTTCATCATACACTGTACTAAAAATGCATGATCTCTGTGTTCATCATACACTGTACTAAACATGCATGATCTCTGTGTTCATCATACACTGTACTAAACATGCATGATCTCTGTGTTCATCATACACTGTACTAAACATTCATGATCTCTGTGTTCATCATACACTGTACTAAACATGCATGATCTCTGTGTTCATCATACACTGTACTAAACATGCATGATCTCTGTGTTCATCAAGTACTGTACTAAACATGCATGATCTCTGTGTTCATCATACACTGTACTAAACACGCATGATCTCTGTGTTCATCATACACTGTACTAAACATGCATGATCTCTCTGTTCATCATACACTGTACTAAACATGCATGATCTCTGTGTTCATCATACACTGTACTAAACATGAATGATCTCTGTGTTCATCATACACTGTACTAAACAAGCATGATCTCTGTGTTCATCATACACTGTACTAAACATGCATGATCTCTGTGTTCATCATACACTGTAACTAAACATGCATGATCTCTGTGTTCATCCATTACACTGCACTAAACATGCATGATCTCCTTGTGTTCATCATTACACTGTACTAAACTTGCATGATCTCTGTTGTTCATCATACACTGTACTAAACATTGCATGATCTCTGTGTTCATCATACACTGTACTAAACATGCAGTGATCTCTGTGGTTCATCATACACTGTACTAAACATGCATGATCTCTGTGTTCATCATGACACTGTACTAAACATGCATGATCTCTGTGTTCATCATACACTGTACTAAACATGCATGATCTCTGTGTTCATCATACACTGTACTAAACACGCATGATCTCTGTGTTCATCATACACTGTACTAAACACTCATGATCTCTGTGTTCATCATACACTGTACTAAACATGCATGATCTCTGTGTTCATCATACACTGTACTAAACATGCATGATCTCTGTGTTCATCATACACTGTACTAAACATGCATGATCTCTGTGTTCATCATACACTGTACTAAACTACGCATGATCTCTGTGTTCATCATACACTGTACCTAAACATGCATGATCTCTGTGTCATCATACACTGTACTAAACATGCGATGATCTCTGTGTTCATCATACACTGTATTAATACATTGCATGATCTCTGTGTTTCATCATACACTGTACTTAAACAAGCAGTGATCTCGGTGTGTTCATCATACACTGTACTAAACCATGCATGATCTCCTTGTTCATCATACACTGTACTAAACATGCATGATGTCTCTGTTCAATCATACACTGTACTAAACATGCATGATCTCTGGTTCATCATACACTGCACTAAACATGCATGATCTCTGGTGTTCATCATACACTGTACTATAACATGCATGATCTCTGTGTTCATCATACACTGCACTAAACATGCATGATCTTTGTGTTCATCCTAACACTGTACTAAACATGCATGATCTCTGTGTTTCATCATACACTGTACTAAACATGCATGATCTCTGTGTTCATCATACACTGTACTAAACATGCATGATCTCTGTGTTCATCATACACTGTACTAAACATGCATGATCTCTGTGTTCATCATACACTGTACTAAACATGCATGATCTCTGTGTTCATCATACACTGTACTAAACACGCATGATCTCTGTGTTTATCATACACTGTACTAAACATGCATGATCTCTGTGTTCATCAGACACTGTACTAAACATGCATGATCTCTGTGTTCATCATACACTGTACTAAACATGCATGATCTCTGTTTTCATCATGTACTGTACTAATCGTGCATGATCTCTGTGTTCATCATACACTGTACTAAACATGCATGATCTCTGTGTTCATCATACACTGTACTAAACATGCATGATCTCTGTGTTCATCATACACTGTACTAAACATGCATGATCTCTGTGTTCATCATACACTGTACTAAACATGCATGATCTCTGTGTTCATCATACACTGTACTAAACATGCATGATCTCTGTGTTCATCATGTACTGTACTAAACACGCATGATCTCTCTGTTCATATACACTGTACTAAACATGCCATGATCTCTCCTGTTCCATCATACACTGTACTAAACATGCATGATCTCTGTGTTCATCATACACTGTACCTAAACATGCATGATCTACTCTGTTCATCATACACTGTACTAAACATGCATGATCTCTGTGTTCATCATACACCTGTACTAAACAAGCATGATCTCTGTGATCATCCATACACTGTACTAAACATGCATGATCTCTTTGTTCATCATACACTGTACTAAACATGCATGATGTCTCTGTTCATCATACACTGTACTAAACCATGCATGATCTCCTGTGTTCATCATACACTGCACTAAACATGCATGATCTCTGTGTCTCATCATACACTGTACTAAACATGCATGTCTCCTGTGGTTCATCATACACAGCACCTAAACAGGCATGATCGTTAGTGTTCATTCACTACACTGTACTAAAAACATGCACTGATCTCTGTGTTCATCATACACTGTACTAAACATGCATGATCTCCTGTGTTCTATCATACACTGTACTAAACATGCATGATCTCTGTGTTCATCATACACTGTACTAAACATGCATGATCTCTGTGTTCAACATACACTGTACTAAACATGCATGATCTCTGTGTTCATCAATCATCTGTACTAAACATGCATGATCTACTGTGTTCATCATGTACTGTACTAAACATGCTATGAATTCTGTGTTCATCATCACACTGTACTAAACATGCATGATCTCTGTGTTCATCAATACACTGTACTAAAATGCATGATCTCTGTGTTCATCATACACTGTACTAAACATGCATGATCTCTTGTGTATCATCATACACTGTACTAAACATGCATGATCTCTGTGGTTCATAATAACACTGTACTAAACATGCATGATCTCTGTGTTCATTCAATACACTGTACTAAACATGCATGATCTCTGTGTTCATCATACACTGTACTAAACATGCATGATCTCTGTGTTCTTCATACACTGTACTAAACATGCATGATCTCTGTGTTCATCATACACTGTACTAAACATGCATGATCTCTGTGTTCATCATACACTGTTACTAAACATGCATGATCTCTGTGTTCATCATACACTGTACTAAACATGCATGATCTCTGTGTTCATCATACACTGTACTAAACATGCATGATCTCTGTGTTCATCATACACTGTACTAAACATGCATGATCTCTGTGTTCATCATACACTGTACTAAACATGCATGATCTCTGTGTTCATCATACACTGTAATAAACATGCATGATCTCTGTGTTCATCATACACTGTACTAAACATGCATGATTTCTGTGTTCATCATACACTGTACTAAACATGCATGATCTCTGTGTTCATCATACACTGTACTAAACATGCATGATCTCTGTGTTCATCATACACTGTACTAAACATGCATGATCTCTGTGTTCATCATGTACTGTACTAAAATGCATGATCTCGTGTTCATCATACACTGTACTAAACATGCATGATCTCTGTGTGCATCATACACTGTACTAAACATGCATGATCTCTGTGTTCGTCATACACTGTACTAAACATGCATGATCTCTGTGTTCATCATGTACTGTACTAAACATGCATGATCTCTGTGTTCATCATACACTGTACTAAACATGCATGATCTCTGTGTTCATCATACACTGTACTAAACATGCATGATCTCTGTGTTCATCATACACTGTACTAAACATGCATGATCTCTGTGTTCATCATACACTGTACTAAACATGCATGATCTCTGTGTTCATCATACACTGTACTAAAACATGCATGATCTCTGTGTTCATCATGTTCTGTACTAAACATGCATGATCTCTGTGTTCATCATACACTGTTCTAAACATGCATGATCTCTGTGTTCATCATACACTGTACTAAACATGCAATGATCTCTGTGTTCATCATACACTGTACTAAACATCCATGATCTCTGTGTTCATCATACACTGTACTAAACATGCATGATCTCTGTGTTTCATCATACACTGTACTAAACATGCATGATCTCTAGTGTTCATCATACACTGTACTAAACATGCATGATCTCTGTGTTCATCCTTACACTGTACTAAACATGCATGATTTCTGTGTTCATCATACACTGTACTAAACATGCATGATCTCTCTGTTCATCATGTACTGTACTAAACATGCATGATCTCTGTGCTCATCATGTTCTGTACTAACATGCATGATCTCTGTGTTCATCATACACTGTACTAAACATGCAGATCTCTGTGTTCATCATGCACTGTACTAAACAAGCATGATCTCTGTGTTCATCATACACTGTACTAAACATGCATGATCTCTATATTCATCATACACTGTACTAAACATGCATGATCTCTGTGTTCATCATACACTGTACTAAACATGCATGATCCCTCTGTTCATCATACACTGTACTAAAACATGCATGATCTCTGTGATCATCATACACTGTACTAAAACATGCATGATCTCTGTGTTCATCATACACTGTACTAAACATGCATGATCTCTGTGTTCATCATGTACTGTACTAAACATGCATGATCTCTGTGTTCATCATACACTGTACTAAACATGCATGATCTCTGTGTTCATCACACACTGTACTAAACATGCATGATCTCTGTGTTCATCATACACTGTACTAAACATGCATGATCTCTGTGTTCATCATACACTGTACTAAACAAGTATGATCTCTGTGTTCATCATACACTGTACTAAACATGCATGATCTCTGTGTTCATCATACACTGTACTAAACATGCATGATCTCTGTGTTCATCATACACTGTACTAAACATGCATGATCCCTCTGTTCATCATACACAGTACTAAACATGCATGATCTCTGTGTTCATCATACACTGTACTAAACATGCATGATCTCTGTGTTCATCATACACTGTACTAAACATGCATGATCTCTCTGTTCATCATACACTGTACTAAACATGCATGATCTCTGTGTTCATCATACACTGTACTAAACATATATGATCTCTGTGTTCATCATATACTGTACTAAACATGCATGATCTCTGTGTTCATCATACACTGTACTAAAACAAGCATGATCTCTGTGTTCATCATAACACTGTACTAAACATGCAATGATCTCTGTGTTCATCATGTTCTGTACTAAACATGCATGATCTCTGTGTTCATCATACACTGTATTAAACATGCATGATCTCTGTGTTCATCATACACTGTACTAAACATGCATGATCTCTGTGTTCATCATACACTGTACTAAACATGCATGATCTCTGTGTTCATCATACACTGTACTAAACATGCATGATCTCTGTGTTCATCATACACTGTACTAAACATGCATGATCCCTCTGTTCATCATACACTGTACTAAACATGCATGATCTCTGTGTTCATCATACACTGTACTAAACATGCATGATCTCTGTGTTCATCATACACTGTACTAAACATGCATGATCTCTGTGTTCATCATGTACTGTACTAAACATGCATGATCTCTGTGTTCATCAGACACTGTACTAAACATGCATGATCTCTGTGTTCATCACACACTGTACTAAACATGCATGATCTCTGTGTTCATCATACACTGTACTAAACATGCATGATCTCTGTGTTCATCATACACTGTACTAAACAAGTATGATCTCTGTGTTCATCATACACTGTACTAAACATGCATGATCTCTTTGTTCATCATACACTGTACTAAACATGCATGATCTCTGTGTTCATCATACACTGTACTAAACATGCATGATCTCTGTGTTCATCATACACTGTACTAAACATGCATGATCTCTGTGTTCATCATACACTGTACTAAACATGCATGATCTCTCTGTTCATCATACACTGTACTAAACATGCATGATCTCTGTGTTCATCATACACTGTACTAAACATACATGATCTCTGTGTTCATCATATACTGTACTAAACATGCATGATCTCTGTGTTCATCATACACTGTACTAAACAAGCATGATCTCTGTGTTCATCATACACTGTATTAAACATGCATGATCTCTGTGTTCATCATGTTCTGTACTAAACATGCATGATCTCTGTGTTCATCATACACTGTATTAAACATGCATGATCTCTGTGTTCATCATACACTGTACTAAACATGCAATGATCTCTGTGTTCATCATACACTGTACTAAACATGACATGATCTCTGTGTTCATCATGTTCTGTACTAAACATGCAATGATCTCTGTGTTCATCATACACTGTATTAAACATGCATGACTCTCTGTGTTCATCATACACTGTACTAAAAATGCATGATCTCTGTATTCATCATACACTGTACTAAACATGCATGATCTCTGTGTTCTATCATACACTGTACTAAACTGGCATGATCTCTGTGTTCATCATACACTGTTACTAATCATTCATGATCTCTGTGTTATCACTACACTGTACTAAACATGCATGATCTCTGTGTTCATCATACACTGTACTAAACTGCATGATCTCTGTGTTTCATCAAGTACTGTACTAAACATGCATGATCTCTGTGTTCATCATACACCCTGTACTAAACACGCATGATCTCTGGTGTTCATCATTACACTGTACTAAACATGCATGATCTCTCTGTTCATCATACACTGTACTAAACATGCAATGATCTCTGTGTTCATCATAAACATGTACTAAACATGAATGATCTCTGGTGTTCATCATACACTGTACTAAACAAGCATGATCTCTGTGTTCATCATCCCACCTGTACTTAACATGCATGATCTCTGTGTTCATCACGACACTGTACTAAACATGCATGATCTCTGTGTTCATCATACACTGGTACTAAACATGCATGATCTCTGTGTTCATTCATACACTGTACTAAACAAGTATGATCTCTGTTTTCATCATACACTGTACTAAACATGCATGATCTTCTTGTTCATCATACACTGTACTAACATGCATGATCGCTGTGTTCATCATACACTGTTCTAAACATGCATGATCTCTGTGTTCATCATACTACTGTACTAAACATGCATGATCTCTGTGTTCATCATACACTGTACTAAACATGCATGATCTCTCTGTTCATCATACACTGTACTAAACATGCATGATCTCTGTGTTCATCTATACACTGTACTAAACATACATGATCTCTGTGTTCATCTATATACTGTACTAAACATGCATGATCTCTGTGTTCATTATACACTGTACTAAACAAGCATGATCTCTGTGTTCATCATACCACTGTATTAAACATGCATGATCTCTGTGTTCATCATGTTCTGTACTAAACACTGATGATCTCTGTGTTCATCATACACTGTATTACATGCATGATCTCTGTGTTCATCATACACTGTACTAAACATGCATGATCTCTGTGTTCATCATACACTGTACTAAACATGCTGATCTCTGTGTTCATCATACACTGTACTAAAATCATGCTTGATCTCTGTGTTCATCATACACTGTACTAAACATGCATGATCTCTGTGTTCATCATACACTGTACTAAAAATGCATGATCTCTGTATTCATCATACACTGTACTAAACATGCATGATCTCTGTGTTCATCATACACTGTACTAAACATGCATGATCTCTGTGTTCATCATACACTGTACTAAACATTCATGATCTCTGTGTTCATCATACACTGTACTAAACATGCATGATCTCTGTGTTCATCATACACTGTACTAAACATGCATGATCTCTGTGTTCATCAAGTACTGTACTAAACATGCATGATCTCTGTGTTCATCATACACTGTACTAAACACGCATGATCTCTGTGTTCATCATACACTGTACTAAACATGCATGATCTCTCTGTTCATCATACACTGTACTAAACATGCATGATCTCTGTGTTCATCATACACTGTACTAAACATGAATGATCTCTGTGTTCATCATACACTGTACTAAACAAGCATGATCTCTGTGTTCATCATACACTGTACTAAACATGCATGATCTCTGTGTTCATCATACACTGTACTAAACATGCATGATCTCTGTGTTCATCATACACTGCACTAAACATGCATGATCTTTGTGTTCATCATACACTGTACTAAACATGCATGATCTCTGTGTTCATCATACACTGTACTAAACATGCATGATCTCTGTGTTCATCATACACTGTACTAAACATGCATGATCTCTGTGTTCATCATACACTGTACTAAACATGCCATGATCTCATGTGTCTCATCATACACTGTACTAAACATGCATGATCTCTGTGTTCATCATACACTGTACTAAACATGCATGATCTCTGTGTTCATCATACACTGTACTAAACATGCATGATCTCTGTGTTCATCATACACTGTACTAAACACTGCATGATCTCTGTGTTCATCATACACTGTACTAAACATGCATGATCTCTGTGTTCATCCATACACTGTACTAAACATGCATGATCTCTGTGTTCATCATACACTGTACTAAACATGCATGATCTCTGTGTTCATCATACACTGTACTAAACATCGCATGATCTCTGTGTTCATCAATACACTGTACTAACATGCATGATCTCTGTGTTCATCATACACTGTACTAAACATTGCATGTATCTCTGTGTTCATCATACACTGTATTAAACATGCATGATCTCTGTGTTCATCATACACTGTACTAAACAAGCATGATCTCTGTGTTCATCATACTCGAACTGAAACTAAAGCATGACTCTTTGTTCATCATACACTGTACTAAACATGCATGATGTCTTCTGTTCATCATACACTGTACTAAACATGCATGATCTCTGTGTTCATCATACACTGCACTAAACATGCATGATCTCTGTGTTCATCATACACTGTACTAAACATGCATGATCTCTGTGTTCATCATACACTGCACTAAACATGCATGATCTTTGGTTCATCATACACTGTACTAAACATGCATGATCTCTGTGTTCATCATACACTGTACTAAACATGCATGATCTCTGTGTTCATCATACACTGTACTAAACATGCATGATCTCTGTGTTCATCATACACTGTACTAAACATGCATGATCTCTGTGTTCATCATACACTGTACTAAACATGCATGATCTCTGTGTTCATCATACACTGTACTAAACACGCATGATCTCTGTGTTCATCATACACTGTACTAAACATGCATGATCTCTGTGTTCATCAGTACACTGTACTAAACATGCATGATCTCCTGTGTTCATCATTACACTGTACTAAACATGCATGATCTCTGTTTTCATCATGTACTGTACTAATCGTGCATGATCTCTGTGTTCATCATACACTGTACTAAACATGCATGATCTCTGTGTTCATCATACACTGTACTAAACATGCATGATCTCTGTGTTCATCATACACTGTACTAAACATGCATGATCTCTGTGTTCATCATACACTGTACTAAACATGCATGATCTCTGTGTTCATCATACACTGTACTAAACATGCATGATCTCTGTGTTCATCATGTACTGTACTAAACACGCATGATCTCTCTGTTCATCATACACTGTACTAAACATGCATGATCTCTCTGTTTCATCATACACTGTACTTAAACATGCATGATCTCTGTGTTCATCTTACACTGTACTAAACATGCATGATCTCTGTGTTCATACATACACTGTACTAAACAAGCATGATCTCCTGTGTTCATCATACACTGTACTAAACATGCATGATCTCTCCTGTTCATCATACACTGTACTAAACATGCATGATCTCTGTGTTCATCATACACTGTATTAAACATGCTATGATCTCCTGTGTTCATCATACACTGTACTAAACATGCATGATCTCTGTGTTCATCATACACTGTACTAAACATACATGATCTCTGTGTTCATCATACACTGTACTAAACATGCATGATCTCTGTGTTCATCATACACTGTACTAAACATGCTTTATCTCTGTGTTCATCATACACTGTAGTAAAAACGCATGATCTCTGTGTTCATCATGTACTGTACTAAACACGCATGATCTCTGTGTTCATCATACACTGTACTAAACATGCATGATCTCTGTGTTCATCATACACTGTACTAAACATGCATGATCTCTGTGTTCATCATACACTGTACTAAACACGCATGTTCTCTGTGTTCATCATGTACTGTACTAAACACGCATGATCTCTGTGTTCATCATGTACTGTACTAAACATGCATGATCTCTCTGTTCATCATGTACTGTACTAAACATGCATGATCTCTGTGTTCATCATACACTGTACTAAACACGCATGATCTCTGTGTTCATCATACACTGTACTAAACATGCATGATCTCTGTGTTCATCATATACTGTACTAAACATGCATGATCTCTGTGTTCATCATACACTGTACTAAACATGCATGATCTCTGTGTTCATCATACACTGTACTAAACATGCATGATCTCTGTGTTCATCATACACTGTACTAAACATGCATGATCTCTGTGTTCATCATACACTGTACTAAACATGCATGATCTCTGTGTTCATCATACACTGTACTAAACATACATGATCTCTGTGTTCATCATACACTGTACTAAACATGCATGATCTCTGTGTTCATCATACACTGTACTAAACAAGCATGATCTCTGTGTTCATCATATACTGTACTAAACATGCATGATCTCTGTGTTCATCATACACTGTACTAAACATGCATGATCTCTGTGATCATCATACACTGTACTAAACATGCATGATCTCTGTGTTCATCATACACTGTACTAAACATGCATGATCTCTGTGTTCATCATGATCTGTACTAAACATGCATGATCTTTGTGTTCATCATACACTGTACTAAACAAGCATGATCTCTGTGTTCATCATACACTGTACTAAACATGCATGATCTCTGTGTTCATCATACACTGTACTAAACATGCATGATCTCTGTGTTCATCATACACTGTACTAAACATGCATGATCTCTGTGTTCATCATTCACTGTACTAAACATGCATGATCTCTGTGTTCATCATACACTGTACTAAACATGCATGATCTCTGTGTTCATCATGTACTGTACTAAACATGCATGATCTCTGTGTTCATCATACACTGTACTAAACATGCATGATCTCTGTGTTCATCATACACCTGTACTAAACACGCATGATCTCTGTGTTTCATCATACACTGTACTAAACATGCATGATCTCTTTGTTCATCATACACTGTACTAAACATGCATGATCTCTGTGTTCATCATACACTGTACTAAACATGCATGATCTCTGTGTTCACATACACTGTACTAAACATGCATGATCTCTGTGTTCATCATACACTGTACTAAACATGCATGATCTCTGTGTTTATCATACACTGTACTAAACATGCATGATCTCTGTGTTCATCATACACTGTACTAAACATGCATGATCTCTGTGGTTCATCATACACTGTACTAAACATGCATGATCTCTGTGTTCATCATACACTGTACTAAACATGCATGATCTCTGTGTTCATCATACACTGTACTAAACATGCGATGATCTCTCTGTTCATCATACACTGTACTAAACATGCATGATCTCTGTGTTTATCATACACTGTACTAACATGCATGATCTCTCTGTTCATCATACACTGTACTAAACATGCATGATCTCTGCGTTCATCATGTACTGTACTAAACATGCATGATCTCTGTGTTCATACATACACTGTACTAAACATGCATGATCTTGTGTTCATCATACACTGTACTAAACATGCATGATCTCTTGTGTTCATCATATCACTGTACTAAACATGCATGATCTCTGTTTTCATCATACACTGTACTAAACATGCATGATCTCTGTGTTCATCATACACTGTACTAAACATGCATGATCTCTGTGTTCATCATGTACTGTACTAAACATGCATGATTTCTCTGTGTTCATCATACACTGTACTAAACATGCATGATCTCTGTGTTTCATCATACACTGTACTAAACATGCATGATCTCTTGTGTTCATCATATACACTGTACTAAACATGCATGATCTCTGTGTTCATCATACACTGTACTAAACATGCATGATCTCTGTGTTCATCATACACTGTACTAAACATGCATGATCTCTGTGTTCATCATACACTGTACTAAACATGCATGATCTCTGTGTTCATCATACACTGTACTAAACATGCATGATCTCTGTGTTCATCATACACTGTACTAAACATACATGATCTCTGTGTTCATCATACACTGTACTAAACATGCATGATCTCTGTGTTCATCATACACTGTACTAAACAAGCATGATCTCTGTGTTCATCATACACTGTACTAAACATGCATGATCTCTGTGATCATCATACACTGTACTAAACATGCATGATCTCTGTGTTCATCATACACTGTACTAAACATGCATGATCTCTGTGTTCATCATGTTCTGTACTAAACATGCATGATCTTTGTGTTCATCATACACTGTACTAAACAAGCATGATCTCTGTGTTCATCATACACTGTACTAAACATGCATGATCTCTGTGTTCATCATACACTGTACTAAACATGCATGATCTCTGTGTTCATCATACACTGTACTAAACATGCATGATCTCTGTGTTCATCATACACTGTACTAAACATGCATGATCTCTGTGTTCATCATACACTGTACTAAACATGCATGATCTCTGTGTTCATCATGTACTGTACTAAACATGCATGATCTCTGTGTTCATCATACACTGTACTAAACATGCATGATCTCTGTGTTCATCATACACTGTACTAAACACGCATGATCTCTGTGTTCATCATACACTGTACTAAACATGCATGATCTCTTTGTTCATCATACACTGTACTAAACATGCATGATCTCTGTGTTCATCATACACTGTACTAAACATGCATGATCTCTGTGTTCACATACACTGTACTAAACATGCATGATCTCTGTGTTCATCATACACTGTACTAAACATGCATGATCTCTGTGTTTATCATACACTGTACTAAACATGCATGATCTCTGTGTTCATCATACACTGTACTAAACATGCATGATCTCTGTGTTCATCATACACTGTACTAAACATGCATGATCTCTGTGTTCATCATACACTGTACTAAACATGCATGATCTCTGTGTTCATCATACACTGTACTAAACATGCATGATCTCTCTGTTCATCATACACTGTACTAAACATGCATGATCTCTGTGTTTATCATACACTGTACTAAACATGCATGATCTCTCTGTTCATCATACACTGTACTAAACATGCATGATCTCTGCGTTCATCATGTACTGTACTAAACATGCATGATCTCTGTGTTCATCATACACTGTACTAAACATGCATGATCTTTGTGTTCATCATACACTGTACTAAACATGCATGATCTCTGTGTTCATCATACACTGTACTAAACATGCATGATCTCTGTTTTCATCATACACTGTACTAAACATGCATGATCTCTGTGTTCATCATACACTGTACTAAACATGCATGATCTCTGTGTTCATCATGTACTGTACTAAACATGCATGATCTCTGTGTTCATCATACACTGTACTAAACATGCGATGATCTCTGTGTTTCATCATACACGGTACTAAACATGCATGATCTCTGTAGTTCATCATACACTGTAACTAACATGCATGATCTCTTGTGTCATTCATACACTGTACTAAACATGCATGATCTCTGTGTTCATCATACACTGTACTAAACATGCGATGATCTCTGTGTTCATCATGTTCTGTACTAAACATGCATGATCTCTGTGTTCATCATACACCTGTACTAAACATGCATGATCTCTGTGTTCATCATACACTGTACTAAACAATGCAAGATCTCTGTGTTCATCATACACTGTACTAAACATGCATGATCTCTGTGTTCATCATACACTGTACTAAACATGGCATGATCTCTGTGTTCATCATACACTGTACTAAACATGCATGATCTCTGTGTTCATCATACACTGTACTAAAACATGCATGATCTCTGTGTTCATCATGTCACTGTACTAAACATGCATGATCTCTGTGTTCATCATACACTGTACTAAACATGCATGATCTCTGTGTTCATCATACACTGTACTAAACATTGCATGATCTCTGTGGTTCATCATACACTGTACTAAAACATGCATGATCTCTGTGTTCATCCATTACACTGTACTAAACATGCATGATCTCTGTGTTCATCATACACTGTACTAAACATGCATGATCTCTGTGTTCATCATACACTGTACTAAACATGCATGATCTCTGTGTTCATCATGACACTGTACTAAACTGCATGATCTCTGTGTTCATTCATACACTGTACTAAACATGCATGATCTCTGTTGTCATCATACACTGTACTAAACAGGCATGATCTCTGTGTTCAGTCATACACTGTACTAAACAAGCATGATCTCTGTGTTCATCATACTCGGTACTAAACATGCATGATCTCTGTGTTCATCATACACTGTACTAAACATGCATGATCTCTGTGTTCATCATACACTGTACTAAACATGCATGATCTCTGTGTTCATCATACACTGTACTAAACATGCATGATCTCTGTGTTCATCATACACTGTACTAAACATGCATGATCTCTGTGTTCATCATACACTGTACTAAACATGCATGATCTCTGGTGTTCATCATACACTGTACTAAACATGCATGATCTCTGTGTTCATCATACACTGTACTAAACATGCATGATCTCTGTGTTCATCATACACTGTACTAAACATGCATGATCTCTGTGTTCATCATACACTGTACTAAACATGCATGATCTCTGTGTTCATCAGTACAGTGTACTAAACATGCATGATCTCTGTGTTCATCATACACTGTACTAAACATGCATGATCTCTGTGTTCATCATACACTGTACTAAACATGCATGATCTCTGTGTTCATCATACACTGTACTAAACATGCATGATCTCTGTGTTCATCATACACTGTACTAAACATGCATGAATCTCTGTGTTCATCATGACACTGTACTAAACATGCATGATCTCTGTGTTCATCATACACTGTACTAAACTTGCATGATCTCTGTGTTCATCATACACTGTACTAAACATGCATGATCTCTGTGTTCATCATTACACTGTACTAAACATGCATGATCTCTGTGTTCATCATACACTGTACTAAACATGCATGATCTCTGTGTTCATCATACACTGTACTAAACATGCATGATCTCTGTGTTCATCATACACTGTACTAAACATGCATGATCTCTGTGTTCATCATACACTGTACTAAACATGCATGATCTCTGTGTTCATCATACACTGTACTAAACATGCATGATCTCTGTGTTCATCATACACTGTACTAAACATGCATGATCTCTGTGTTCATCATACACTGTACTAAACATGCATGATCTCTGTGTTCATCATACACTGTACTAAACATGCATGATCTCTGTGTTCATCATACACTGTACTAAACATGCATGATCTCTGGTTTCATCATACACTGTACTAAACATGCATGATCTCTGTGTTCATCATACACTGTACTAAACATGCATGATCTCTGTGTTCATCATACACTGTACTAAACATGCATGATCTCTGTGTTCATCATGTTCTGTACTAAACATGCATGATCTCTGTGTTCATCATGTACTGTACTAAACACGCATGATCTCTCTGTTCATCATACACTGTACTAAACATGCATGATCTCTCTGTTCATCATACACTGTACTAAACATGCATGATCTCTGTGTTCATCATACACTGTACTAAACATGCATGATCTCTGTGTTCATCATACACTGTACTAAACAAGCATGATCTCTGTGTTCATCATACACTGTACTAAACATGCATGATCTCTCTGTTCATCATACACTGTACTAAACATGCATGATCTCTGTGTTCATCATACACTGTATTAAACATGCATGATCTCTGTGTTCATCATACACTGTACTAAACATGCATGATCTCTGTGTTCATCATACACTGTACTAAACATACATGATCTCTGTGTTCATCATACACTGTACTAAAACATGCATGATCTCTGTGTTCATCATACACTGTACTAAACATGCTTTATCTACTGTGTTCATCATACACTGTAGTAATAAAACGCATGATCTCTGTGTTCATCATGTACTGTTACTAAACACGCATGATCTCTGTGTTCATTCATACACTGTACTAAACATGCATGATCTCTGTGTTCATCATACACAGTACTAAACATGCATGATCTCTGTGTTCCTCATACACTGTACTAAACACGCATGTTCTCTTGTTCATCATGTACTGTACTAAACAGCGGTCATGATCTCTGATGTTCAATCATGTACTGTACTAATCATGCATGATCTCTCTGTTCATCATGTACTGTAGCTAAAACATGCATGATCTCTGTGTTCATCATACACTGTACTAAACATGCATGATCTCTGTGTTTCATCATACACTGTACTAAACACGCATGATCGCTGTGTTCATCATACACTGTACTAAACATGCATGATCCTCTGTGTTCAACATATACTGTACTAAACATGCATGATCTCTGTGTTCATCATACACTGTACTAAACATGCATGATCTCTGTGTTCATCATACACTGTACTAAACATGCATGATCTCTGTGTTCATCATACACTGTACTAAACATGCATGATCTCTGTGTTCATCATACACTGTACTAAACATGCATGATCTCTGTGTTCATCATACACTGTACTAAACATACATGATCTCTGTGTTCATCATACACTGTACTAAACATGCATGATCTCTGTGTTCATCATACACTGTACTAAACAAGCATGATCTCTGTGTTCATCATATACTGTACTAAACATGCATGATCTCTGTGTTCATCATACACTGTACTAAACATGCATGATCTCTGTGTTCATCATACACTGTACTAAACATGCATGATCTCTGTGTTCATCATACACTGTACTAAACATGCATGATCTCTGTGTTCATCAGTACTCTGTACTAAACATGCATGATCTCTTGTGTTCATCATACACTGTACTAAACAAGCATGATCTCTGTGTTCATCATACACTGTACTAAACATGCATGATCTCTGTGTTCATCATACCACTGTACTAAACATGCATGATCTCTGTGTTCATCATACACTGTACTAAACATGCATGATCTCTGTGTTCATCATACACTGTACTAAACATGCATGATTTCTGTGTTCATCATGTACTGTACTAAACATGCATGATCTCTGTGTTCATCATACACTGTACTAAACATGCATGATCTCTGTGTTCATCATACACTGTACTAAACACGCATGATCTCTGTGTTTATCATACACTGTACTAAACATGCATGATCTCTTTGTTCATCATACACTGTACTAAACATGCATGATCTCTGTGTTCATCATACACTGTACTAAACATGCATGATCTCTGTGTTCACATACACTGTACTAAACATGCATGATCTCTGTGTTCATCATACACTGTACTAAACATGCATGATCTCTGTGTTTATCATACACTGTACTAAACATGCATGATCTCTGTGTTCATCATACACTGTACTAAACATGCATGATCTCTGTGTTCATCATACACTGTACTAAACATGCATGATCTCTGTGTTCATCATACACTGTACTAAACATGCATGATCTCTGTGTTCATCATACACTGTACTAAACATGCATGATCTCTCTGTTCATCATACACTGTACTAAACATGCATGATCTCTGTGTTTATCATACACTGTACTAAACATGCATGATCTCTCTGTTCATCATACACTGTACTAAACATGCATGATCTCTGCGTTCATCATGTACTGTACTAAACATGCATGATCTCTGTGTTCATCATACACTGTACTAAACATGCATGATCTTTGTGTTCATCATACACTGTACTAAACATGCATGATCTCTGTGTTCATCATACACTGTACTAAACATGCATGATCTCTGTTTTCATCATACACTGTACTAAACATGCATGATCTCTGTGTTCATCATACACTGTACTAAACATGCATGATCTCTGTGTTCATCATGTACTGTACTAAACATGCATGATTTCTGTGTTCATCATACACTGTACTAAACATGCATGATCTCTGTGTTCATCATACACTGTACTAAACATGCATGATCTCTGTGTTCATCATACACTGTACTAAACATGCATGATCTCTGTGTTCATCATACACTGTACTAAACATGCATGATCTCTGTGTTCATCATACACTGTACTAAACATGCATGATCTCTGTGTTCATCATGTTCTGTACTAAACATGCATGATCTCTGTGTTCATCATACACTGTACTAAACATGCATGATCTCTGTGTTCATCATACACTGTACTAAACATGCATGATCTCTGTGTTCATCATACACTGTACTAAACATGCATGATCTCTGTGTTCATCATACACTGTACTAAACATGCATGATCTCTGTGTTCATCATACACTGTACTAAACATGCATGATCTCTGTGTTCATCATACACTGTACTAAACATGCATGATCTCTGTGTTCATCATACACTGTACTAAACATGCATGATCTCTGTGTTCATCATACACTGTACTAAACATGCATGATCTCTGTGTTCATCATACACTGTATTAAACATGCATGATCTCTGTGTTCATCATACACTGTACTAAACATGCATGATCTCTGTGTTCATCATACACTGTACTAAACATGCATGATTTCTGTGTTCATCATACACTGTACTAAACATGCATGATCTCTGTGTTCATCATACACTGTACTAAACATGCATGATCTCTGTGTTCATCATACACTGTACTAAACATGCATGATCTCTGTGTTCATCATGTACTGTACTAAACATGCATGATCTCTGTGTTCATCATACACTGTACTAAACATGCATGATCTCTGTGTGCATCATACACTGTACTAAACATGCATGATCTCTGTGTTTGTCATACACTGTACTAAACATGCATGATCTCTGTGTTCATCATGTACTGTACTAAACATGCATGATCTCTGTGTTCATCATACACTGTACTAAACATGCATGATCTCTGTGTTCATCATACACTGTACTAAACATGCATTATCTCTGTGTTCATCATACACTGTACTAAACATGCATGATCTCTGTGTTCATCATACACTGTACTAAACATGCATGATCTCTGTGTTCATCATACACTGTATTAAACATGCATGATCTCTGTGTTCATCATACACTGTACTAAACATGCATGATCTCTGTGTTCATCATACACTGTACTAAACATGCATGATTTCTGTGTTCATCATACACTGTACTAAACATGCATGATCTCTGTGTTCATCATACACTGTACTAAACATGCATGATCTCTGTGTTCATCATACACTGTACTAAACATGCATGATCTCTGTGTTCATCATGTACTGTACTAAACATGCATGATCTCTGTGTTCATCATACACTGTACTAAACATGCATGATCTCTGTGTGCATCATACACTGTACTAAACATGCATGATCTCTGTGTTCGTCATACACTGTACTAAACATGCATGATCTCTGTGTTCATCATGTACTGTACTAAACATGCATGATCTCTGTGTTCATCATACACTGTACTAAACATGCATGATCTCTGTGTTCATCATACACTGTACTAAACATGCATGATCTCTGTGTTCATCATACACTGTACTAAACATGCATGATCTCTGTGTTCATCATACACTGTACTAAACATGCATGATCTCTGTGTTCATCATGTTCTGTACTAAACATGCATGATCTCTGTGTTCATCATACACTGTTCTAAACATGCATGATCTCTGTGTTCATCATACACTGTACTAAACATGCATGATCTCTGTGTTCATCATACACTGTACTAAACATGCATGATCTCTGTGTTCATCATACACTGTACTAAACATGCATGATCTCTGTGTTCATCATACACTGTACTAAACATGCATGATCTCTGTGTTCATCATACACTGTACTAAACATGCATGACCTCTGTGTTCATCATACACTGTACTAAACATGCATGATCTCTGTGTTCATCATACACTGTACTAAACATGCATGATCTCTGTGTTCATCATACACTGTACTAAACATGCATGATCTCTGTGTTCATCATACACTGTACTAAACATGCATGATCTCTGTGTTCATCATGTTCTGTACTAAACACGCATGATCTCTGTGTTCATCATACACTGTACTAAACATGCATGATCTTTGTGTTCATCATACACTGTACTAAACATGCATGATCTCTGTGTTCATCATACACTGTACTACACATGCATGATCTCTGTGTTCATCATGTTCTGTACTAAACATGCATGATCTCTGTGTTCATCATACACTGTTCTAAACATGCATGATCTCTGTGTTCATCATACACTGTACTAAACATGCATGATCTCTGTGTTCATCATACACTGTACTAAACATGCATGATCTCTGTGTTCATCATACACTGTACTAAACATGCATGATCTCTGTGTTCATCATACACTGTACTAAACATGCATGATCTCTTTGTTCATCAAGTATTGCACTAAACATACATGATCTCTCTGCTGTAGTAAACAAGCATAAACTCTGTATTCATCGTGTACTGTACTAAACAAGCTTGATCTCTCTGTTGATCAAGTACTGTACTAAACCAGCATGATCTCTCTGTTTATCTAGTACTGTACTAGGATTGAAATGCAATAGAATGAGAGCTGCCTAATTTCTATTGGCTGATTCAAATTTTTCAGTCAATAGGAATGCAATGGTACCCCCAGTATTAAAGGGGTACCTTGCATTTCAATCATCAGTGTGCAGCGGATGATCAGTATCACATGAAGAGGACCTCTACGTCAGATCGATGGACCTCTGCCGGGATCTCTGCCTTGAACCTCTACCTGGACCTTTGCCTGGACCTCCGACTTTGCACATTGATTGCTCCGCCTCCGCTGGGATGAAGAAGATGCCGGTCCCGTGATGGATGAAGATGGAGCCGCCTGGATGAAGATGGAGCCGCCAGGATGAAGATCGTTCAAGCGGGACTTCAACAACTGTGAGTACCTAAAGAGGGGTTAGTGTTTTTTTAAGGTTTTTTGGGGGAGGGTTTTTTTCTTAAAAGAGCCGAATGCCCTTTTAAGGGCAATGCCCATACAAATGCTCTTTTCAGGGCAATGGGTAGATTAGGTTTTACTTTATTTTTATTTTGTGGGTTTGGGGCGTGGGGGTTTGTATACTGTTAGGGGTTGTATGTTTTTCTTTTGTAGAAAAGAGCTGATTTATTTAGGGCAATACTCTACAAAAGGCGCTTTTGAGGGCCCACAAAAGGCCCTTTTAAGGGCCCTTGGTAGTTTATTATAGATTAGGCTTTTTTATTTTGGGGTGTTTTTTTTTTAAACAGGGTATTAGAATAGGAATACTTTTTATTGTTTTGGATCATTTTGTTTGTTATTTTTTGTAATGGTAGTTGTTTTCTTTTTGTAATTTTAGTGTTTTTTATTTTTTGTAATGGTAGTTTTTTTATTTTTTTGTAATGTTAGGTTTTAGTGTAAGGCAGCTTAGGTTTTATTTCACAGGTACGTTTGTATTTATTTTAACTAGGTAGTTAGTAAATAGTTAATAACTATTTACTAACTAGTCTACCTTGTTAAAATAAATACAAACTTACCTGTGAAATAAAAATAAAACCTAAGCTAGCTACAATATAACTATTAGTTATATAGTTGCTAGCTTAGGTTTTATTTCACAGGTAAGTATGTATTTAGTTTTAAATATGTATTATTTAGTTAATATTTGTAACTTTAATGTAGCTCTATTTTAATTATGTTAAAGTTAGGGGGGGTTAGGTTTTGGGTTAGGGTTTACGGTTAGGTTTAGGGTTAGGTTTAGGGGTTAATAGTTTAATTTAGGTTGTTGCGATGTGGGGGGCTGGTGGCTTAGCGGTTAATGTGTTTATTTAGCGGTAGTGAAGTGGGAGGCCAGAGGTTTAGGGGTTAATAGCTTTATTTAGTGGCGGTGATGTCAGAGGCAGCTGATTAGGGGTGTTTAGACATGCGGTTTATGTTAGGGTGTCAGGTTTAAACGTTTCCCCCATAGACATCAACAGGGCTGAGTAACGGAGCTTTTCATTCGGTGCTTCATGTGTTTTTTTTCTAATACACTCTCCCTATTGATGTCTATGGGGAAAGTTTGCACGAGCACATCAAAATAGCACTTGTATTTTTGTGCGGTATGGAGTTCAACGCAACTATTTCGCACGCACAAGCCGGCTGTTTCATAACTTGTAATGGCAGCGCTATGGTGGGTGAAATAACGCAACTTTTGTTGCGTTCCTTAAAAACCCTCTAACGCACATAACTCAAAATCTACCTGATAGTGCTTTAATGCTCTGGGCTTGTCTCCCATTCACATAGAGAAATGCAGGGAATGTTCTTTAGAGACGTATAGCAAATTTGACCTTACTAAAATTCATTTTAGATCATCTCATCTGAGCAGAGAGCTTTATGGGAGGTATCTCTCAGCTATCTTGGACTTGCAAGTTCTGTTATTTTTCTTAGGGAATTCAGAGAGTTCAGCCTCTGGGAAGTCTACATTATAATTTCTCTCCAAGCTGAAGAATCTTTGATCATCAGGGTGAGAACAAAAATAAAAGAATACCATTACTTATATAAGGATACAACTGGGGTGTATTGATTTATTATCGAGTTGATACAACAGAAAATAATTTAATGTGACTCTTTTTTTTAAATGTAATTTAATTGTCCAATTAGTGAAACAAAAAATGTAATAAAGTAATAATCATTAATAATTAACTGAGAATAAAGAGAGAGAGAGAGACAGAGAAATCAACAACATTGGAAAATAGCTAGTAAACAACGTGAATACCCATTATTATGGTGAAGAAGAAAAGAAAAAAAAATTGTGTGATGCAATTCATCTTTATTTTCAGTTACAGACGGCTAGATTTAGAGTTCTGCGGCCAAAGGGGTGCGTTAGCTACGCGTGCTTTTTTTCCCCCGCACCTTTTAAATACCGCTGGTATTTAGAGTTCACAGAAGGGCTGCAACTCTAAATACCAGCGTTGCTTACGGACGCGGCCAGCTTCAAAAACGTGCTCGTGCACGATTCCCCCATAGAAAACAATGGGGCCATTTGAGTTGAAAAAAAACCTAACACCTGCAAAAAAGCCCCATTGTTTACTATGGGGAAACACTTGCTACGTCTGCACCTAACACTCTAACATGTACCCCGAGTCTAAACACCACTAACCTTACACTTATTAACCCCTAATCTGCCGCCCCCGCTATCGCTGACACCTGCATATTTTTTTTAACCCCTAATCTGCCGCTCCGTATACCGCCGCAATCTACATTATACCTATGTACCCCTAATCTGCTGCCCCTAACACCGCCGACCCCTATATTATATTTATTAACCCCTAATCTGCCCCCCACAACGTCGCCGCCAGCTACCTACAATAATTAACCCCTAATCTGCCGACCGGAGCTCACCGCTATTCTAATACATTTTTTAACCCCTAAAGCTAAGTCTAACTCTAACACCCCCCTAAGTTAAATATAATTTAAATCTAACGAAATAAATTAACTCTTATTATATAAATTATTCCTATTTAAAGCTAAATACTTACATGTAAAATAAACCCTAATATAGCTACAATATAAATAATAATTATATTGTAGCTATTTTAGGATTAATATTTATTTTACAGGCAACTTTGTATTTATTTTAATCAGGTACAATAGCTATTAAATAGTTAATAACTATTTAATAGCTAAAATAGTTAAAATAATTACAAAATTACCTGTAAAATAAATCCTAACCTAAGTTACAATTAAACCTAACACTACACTATCAATAAATTAATTAAATACAATACCTACAAATAAATATAATGAAATAAACTAACTAAAGTACAAAAAATAAAAAAGAACTAAGTTACAAAAAATAAAAAAATATTTACAAACATTAGAAAAATGTTACAACAATTTTAAACTAATTACACCTACTCTAAGCCCCCTAATAAAATAACAAAGACCCCCAAAATAAAAAAATGCCCTACCCTATTCTAAATTAAAAAAGTTCAAAGCTCTTTTACCTTACCAGCCCTGAAAAGGGCCATTTGCAGGGCATGCCCCAAATAATTCAGCTATTTTGCCTGTAAAAAAAACATACAATCCCCTCCCCCCCAAGATTACAACCCACCACCCACATACCCCTAATCTAACCCAAACCCCCCTTAAATAAACCTAACACTAAGCCCATGAAGATCTTCCTACCTTATCTTCACCATGCCAGGTTCACTGATCGCTCCAGGCTCCGAAATCTTCATCCAAGCCCAAGCGAGGGCTGGCAATCCATAATCCGGCTGAAATCTTCTATCAAGCGGCGGCTGAAGAGGTCCAGAAGAGACTCCAAAGTCTTCATCCTATCCGGGAAGAAGAGGAGATCCGGACCGGCAACTATCTTGATCCAAGCGGCATCTTCTATCTTCATCCGATGAGGAACGGCTCCATCTTGAAGACCTCCAGCGCGGATCAATCTTCTTCTTCCAACGTCCAACTGAAGAATGAAGGTTCCTTTAAGGGACGTCATCCAAGATGGCGTCCCTCGAATTCCGATTGGCTGATAGGATTCTATCAGCCAATCGGAATTAAGGTAGGAAAATTCTGATTGGCTGATGGAATCAGCCAATCAGAATCAAGTTCAATCCGATTGGCTGATCCAATCAGCCAATCAGATTGAGCTTGCATTCTATTGGCTGATCTAACGCTGGTTTTGACGGCTACCGCCCAACTCTAAGTCTAGGCCAGAGTGTCTTTAAAAATATTAACAAACCCTATGTGTAGCCAGTTAGTCTAGTTTATTGCATGTAACTGAGATTCCTACAGTGAAAGACAAATTGCTTGTAATGCTAAAGTAAATCCTAATGGGTTGTTTCTTTCCAGAAACAAAGTAATTTTATTGTGTCCCCTAAAACATAATTTTTTTTCAACATCAGTTGATTTAGCAACTGTCATTTAACTGTCTGAAAGAGGAAATTGATTTCACTTTGGGTAATATCCTTGCCCCCAGTCAATTACCAGCCATAAATAAACATGTAGGGTCATGGTTGCAAGTCAACGGCACCTATAGATGTGGGAATCACAGGTGCAAGGCTTGTGATTATATTATTGAGGGTAAGGAGTTCTTTTCATGTGACACCTCACAAATCTTTCAAACAAAAGGTGCATAAACTGCTCTACCACTTATATTGTGTACCTCATTGAGTGTGTTGAACATTTAAAACAATATGTAGGCATGACTAGCAGCATCTCGGCTATATCAAAATTAGAAACCATGCTCTGCCCTTTCAAGACACTTCTTAGAGGTACACAATAAAGACACAAGATCTTTCAAATGGCGAGCAATTGAAACAGTAAGATTGCCTCCTAGGGGAGGTAATAGACATTATTTACTAGCAAGGCAGGAAGTGTGGTGGATTATGAAACTTCATACTCAAATTCCATATGGTTTCAATTCGGAATTTGATATCATCAATCATTGGAAATGAATTGATGTCTATACTATTGATCATTTTAGCGATTTATTTTCTTCTTTTCATTCTCCGGTATATTCCTTCCTTGCTGTAATACTTTCAAATGTCCACTTATCGTTTATATTGCAGCCATCCCGATCAAACTAATCTAATTTGAGTTCACAACCTAGATGTAGTGTTTATAAATATGGAACAACAACAAAATAGCTTGAATTTCTATCAGTAAGACTTAGTATATATGTTTTCTCTGAGAACTATGTTCAGTTATAACCTATATTTAATATGGGAGTCTGTTGGTGAATTTTGTGTTATGAAGATTCTTTTCGATCTATTACATTTATGATACCATGTGATATCATTAGAGAAAAAATATTCCCTTAAGCATCAATATGTACTTAACACATGAATTGATGCATTACGTGTCTTTTGCCATAGACTTATTCAAGGTAGATTGTTTTTCATATATACACAACACATTGGCCTCTAGTTATCAAGCCGTCAACCTCAAATACGCTGGAATTCCGCAGCGTATTTGTGGCGAGGCTGATTCACCTTAGTTATCAAGCCCTACACACCGGCAAAAGTAGAATTTAGTGACGTAAGCTTCGATCTGCCGGACTCAGTCCAACACACATCGATTCTTACGTCACTCCAGATGTTCTGAACACAAGTTCGGCACAATGACTACTTTTGCTAGTTATCAAAAAACTAGCAGGTACGCTCGGCACTTTTCTTGCCCAGCATACCTGGTTTTCAATCCGCTGCCCTGGAGGTGGCGGATCCCGTAGGAATCAATGGGAGTCTGACCATAGCGAAAGTTCATGTTCGCTGCTGCCCGACATCCCATTGATTCCTATGGGAGCTATCTACACCTAACACCCTAAAATGTACCCCGAGTCTAAATACCCCTAATATGTCCCCCCCCTACACCGCCGCAAATAAATAAATGTTTATATCCCCTAAACCGCCGCTCCCAGAGCCCACCGCCACTCTAATAAACTGATTAACCCCTATACCGCTGCTCCCGGACCCCACCGCCACTATAATAAATATATTTACCCCTAAACTGCCACTCCCAGACCCCGCCGCCACTATAATAAAAATGTTAACCCCTAAACCGCCGCTCCCGGACCCCGCCACCACCTAGATAATACCTATTAATCCCTATCCTGCCCCCCCTACACCGCCGCCACTATAATAAATTTATTAACCCCTATCCTGCCCCCCCTACACCTCCACCACTATAATAAATGTATTAACCCCTATCCTGCCCCCCCTACACCGCCGCCACTTATAATACATTTATTAACCCCTATCCTGCCCCCCCTACACCGCCGCCACCTATAATACATTTATTAACCCCCTATCCTGCCCCCCCCTACACCGCCGCCACTATAATAAAATAATTAACCCCTAAAGTCTAACCCTAACCCCCCCAACTTAAATATTAATTAAAACATCTAAATATTATAACTCTTATTAACTAACCGCTAGATTTAGATTTCTGCGGCCAAAGGGGTGCGTCAGCTACGCATGCTTTTTTTCCCCCGCACCTTTTAAATACCGCTGGTATTTAGAGTTCACAGAAGGGCTGCGTTAGACTCCAAAAAGGGAGCGTAGAGCATAATTTACCACCACTGCAACTCTAAATACCAGCGGTGCTTACGGACGCGGCCAGCTTCAAAAACGTGCTCGTGCACGATTCCCACATAGGAAATAATGGGGCCGTTTGAGCTTGAAAAAAATCTAACACCTGCAAAAAAGCAGCGTTCAGCTCCTAACGCAGCCCCATTGTTTCCTATGGGGAAACACTTCCTAAGTCTGCACCTAACACCCTAACATGTACCCGAGTCTAAACACCCCTAATCTTACACTTATTAACCCCTAATCTGCCACCCCCGCTATCGCTGACCCCTGCATATTATTATTAACCCCTAATCTTCCGCTCCGTACACCGCCGCAACCTACATTATCCCTATGTACCCCTAATCTGCTGCCCCTAACACCTCCAACTGATTGAGAAACAGAATAAAGATACAATTCTTTATAATCATTTTACAACTAAACATAACGGCAATATAAAAGACATGAAATATACTGGCATACAGAAGGTTATAAAAAATTGGAGAGGTGGTGACTTTGAAAAAAGTCTTCTCAAAGCTGAATCCAAATGGATTTTCCTGTTAGACAGCTTACATCCAAAAGGTCTAAATAATAGAGAGGATCTTAACCATCTATTCTAAATCTATCACTATATCTACCAGTATTATGACACCATCGTATTTGAACGCTCTCCAGAATCCTTACCAAATGCATCTATCCAAAACTCCCAAACTTTGACGAGAAACACATATTCCAGACACAGATTGACTAAGCTCTCCCCCAAAAATAGTCTCCGCTTCCAATACCACTAACCCCTGACTTAAAGGTAACTGAAGTCTCCAGTATAGAATATGCATCAGATTATCCCCTCATTCTGAATCCAATATTATCTCTGTCAGATCCTCCCTACATCCCTAGGGCTATAATATATATAGTCCAGGTATCTGGTCTTATAAGTTATATCTACTTCAGAAGTTTATCATTCTCTGCTCACAAGAAATCCACAGGAGTTTCTCTTATATCTCTTATATCTATAGTAGTCACTACCAAGCTTCTTAACTATTGGGTAGTGCATAGATCTGGATGTGGTGGTATATCCCAGCGCCAACTGAAACCTTTTGAGCCTGAGGCGGTGGTACCTAGCTCCCACCTATAAAAATAGAACTATGAAAAATATGCCCAGGCGCCAACAATGAGGAGGCTAAGGTTATATATATGAGTAAACTCTGTCGTGTGCTACAAATATGTGGTAAAAGTGTTAAAACAATTTATTGTAGATAAAACATATAGGAGACGATAAAATGCAATGTTTCATAAAAACACAATATTACATGTGCATGGATCCACGCTAATAAAATATATATGAATAAAATCTTGAGAGCATAAACACATAGGAGAAGTAATCTCGTTAGAGATAATATAACATGTAAATGTGGGTGATACAGATACAATTCAATGACAATAAAAAATACAATTCAATGACAATAAAAATAATTCATTGACAATAAAAATATTTCAATTGACAATGTTGAATAAAAGTGTAAAAATATAAAAATATAAAAGTATAAAATGTGACAGTGATCCAATGTCCAAAAAAGGAATGTGACAGTGTTCCAGTGTGAAATGTTCCAAAAATGAAAAGAATCAGTGTAAATCCTGTGTTGAAAATGAAAAATATGTCAATCCTTAGTTCACTGAGGAACTGAGAGAAAATAAAATACGTGAAAAAAAAAGGCAGAAATGAATGTAAAGTGGAATCCCTGTGTACAGTGTTGTCCTTGTCTCTTATTATGTGATGTCCTTATGGAGCCAGGGGGTCCCTGTCCCAGTGGATAATATAAAAAAAGAAGATGCTGAGTGCGAAGGTTTCAGCAGATTTATCAAAATAAAAATAAAAATAAGATGGTGAAGAAAAAGTGTTGTAAAAAATGTGTTTTAAAATTCAAAAATAGAAACCTGTGGGATAGAAATAATACACAATGTGTAAAACAATTTCAAATATGTACTCCTATTGAAAAAATGCTTACCAGGTCTACGCGTTTCGGCCTTTTCCTAGGCCTTTATCAAGACTTTTTTACAACACTTTTTCTTCACCATCTTATTTTTATTTTTATTTTGATAAATCTGCTGAAACCTTCGCACTCAGCATCTTCTTTTTTTATATTATCCACTGGGGCAGGGACCCCCTGGCTCCATAAGGACATCACATAATAAGAGACAAGGACAACACTGTACACAGGGATTCCACTTTACATTAATTTCTGCCTTTTTTTTTTTCACGTATTTTATTTTCTCTCAGTTCCTCAGTGAACTAAGGATTGACATATTTTTTATTTTCAACACAGGATTTACACTGATTCTTTTCATTTTTGGAACATTTCACACTGGAACACTGTCACATTCCTTTTTTTGGACATTGGATCACCGTCACATTTTTATACTTTTATATTTTTATATTTTTACACTTTTATTCAACATTGTCAATTGAAATATTTTTATTGTCATTGAATTATTTTTATTGTCATTGAATTGTATTTTTTATTGTCATTGAATTGTATCTGTATCACCCACATTTACATGTTATATTATCTCTAACGAGATTACTTCTCCTATGTGTTTATGCTCTCAAGATTTTATTCATATATATTTTATTAGCGTGGATCCATGCACATGTAATATTGTGTTTTTATGAAACATTGCATTTTATCGTCTCCTATATGTTTTATCTACAATAAATTGTTTTAACACTTTTACCACATATTTGTAGCACACAACAGAGTTTACTCATATATATAACCTTAGCCTCCTCATTGTTGGCGCCTGGGCATATTTTTCATAGTAGTGCATAGATCTCTCATACACCCACTCAATCAATGCTCGCCAAATGACCTTAGTGATCTAGAGGTCTTATATAAGAATCTATTCTGTTGGTACATATAAGGGGTATTAACACACCTTCCTCTATGGAATTTACTGAGGCTACTGAACTCAGTGATAAGTATGTATAAAACTAAGTATGTATAAAACTCTGACTCAAGACATATAGATATACCCTCATAAAGTCTCTCTTACATTTGGATTTTAGACTCTTCTCTCTCTTCTTTTTTAAAAAAAGCCACAGCCCTTCTGTTTAAGACAGTGTAAGATATATTTCACGTACTGCTAAAGCATTTCTTCTCTTAAACATGATTAAACTAATGTGATTGGGTTTATAGGATTAGTGACCTTTCTGTTCTACTATTCTACCACTGTGCTACTATTGGATTATATTTTCCAACTCTGATGTTGGTAATATTCCCCACTATGCTGCTGTACCTCAAAAACATTTATAAATACCTAAAGCAGCACTAGTTTACAGAAGAAAAATAGACCTCATATAATCTCAATCAAATATAAGGCATATCGTTCATCACTAGGTACACATATATTGGAGGAAGTACATAGTATGGGATAAGATATATAAACTATACCTTGGTATAGAATACATGAATTGTGCACTAATAATGGAGAAGATATATAAATTATCTCCAATTACTCTAGAGCCGTTTCCTATTTTGAAACGGCTAATCATTCATAATGGCTCTTATTTTAGTTAATGGGCTTCTTTAATGCCAAAATGGGCATTTTGATCTCTATCCCCCTTTTTTATCCCCTCTGTTATCGAAAATGGTCCCCTGTTGTCAAAAAGTTATTTGACATCTCAACACCCAATCAGGAGGACTATTACCCACACACCTCTTTCCTAAACCAATAGGATCATAGAAATTGGATCATGATGCCATGACCAATCAAATCACTACAAAATCGTCACCACAAAAATATAGGTGATTGAGCTTTAAATATACTAAAGTACATCTCTGAAGTATATCCTCTAACTAGAGTTCATAAACTGAGGCCACCAAAACGTAGGATTAGTTTAAAAAATGTTTACTCCGGTAAACCGGAAGTGACATCATGATCGTGGGGGCTTAATATACATGGAATTAAATGATATTAAATATTAAATACACATACACAAATCTGAAATACAAAAACCATTCCATCTCCAAGTGATATTTTATACATTTTACACATGGTAAATACTCTGTTTAACTCTTTTTTACTTTATGGCGAAACCGGAAGTGCACCCCCGGAGCCATATCCGGTCACTTAAGTGACACTGTTATTTAAAGGCACTCAGCTTACCACTTCAGCAGTCTTGAATAAAGGCCTTATTTTGGGGCCGAAACGCGTTAGACCTGTTGGTAAGCATTATTCCAAGTTTTTTAACCACTTTGAGGACTTGTTACGCTATGTTACTCCTTTTTTTACAGGGACATTTCTAGGACATTGGACAAAGAGCTGACCGTTGTTAGGATTCGCCTGGGAACTCTCCCCCTCAGGATTCAAGGTTCCTTCATATGATTCCTTTTTAATTTACTGTTATTTGGATTACAACACCCTTTTTTTGTTCTTTTTTGATCTTTTGTTGAACATCATTTTGTTTTTTGATTTTTTGTTTTTTCACTGGATTTTTTTGATTATTTTTTCCACATATTTTTCGTTTTTACCTTATGTCACATCACCTTCTTCCACATTTGTCACCCAATGGTATTAACTTACCTGTGACTTATTTTTGCACTGCACTGTCATCAGGACTATTCATTATATTTTTGTGATTTTTTGTGATTTTTTGTGAATTTTTGATTATTGGTTGTGAATCGATTCTTCTTTATATTTTAAACACAGTGTTCACAATTACTCTCACCTATGTTGTAAAACATTTGCACATTTATGCCCATATTATGTTGCACATTTATGTTGCATAAACACTTTGCTTATTTGTGTATCCGCACCCACACGTGGATTTCACCATTTTAGTTTCTTATACCCTCATTGCCATTTGCACTTTGTGAGTTTTTTCAGAACATTACTCTACCTTACCATTGTTTTTAAGCATTTTATCCTTCTATTGGTACCAACTATTTATTTGTAATAAATCCTTTTTTAGCCTTAGCAGGTATATATTGTATCTTTTAGTGTTTTATTGTATCTTCTAGTGTTTATATTTATCCCTTAGCCTGTATTGGCGCTGTACATATTCCTTTACTACCTGTTCTTTTCCTTGGGGGTTGGTTAGACCCTTTATTTGTATTCAGCTTAAGGGATTGTCTTAGCGCTTGGCTACCACACCTTATTCTCCACATATCTGTTTTTCTAACCTGTATCCAAGCAGCTTTGAATATAAACACGAGTCACATCATGGACTCTTTTAGTGTACTCCGACAGGAGATAGAATTTGATAGCCTATATCTAGACAATAAAGGAGGAGATGATTGTTTTGGATGTTCAGACCATTTTTAAAAATTTGGAGAAAACTATTGGTTTCTGAAGTCAAGTATAAGGCTGACATATCATTCCTTAGAAAGTGTATTGAACTTGATATTATTCCTAAGGGTTTACTAGTCACTAAAGATTGTACTTTCCCTATATGCAAACCTAAATATTCCACAAGATGGGTGGAGGCTTTAGCCACTGCTTCAATTTCTCTAATGAACATCATTATAGATTATAGGGAAGAATTGATGCAGGAGACCGATGGCGAGATAAAAGAGGATGAGCAGATACTGATGAACTTAGAGAGTTCAGGTATTGATATATCTGATAGGAAATCAAATTTAGTTAAAAAAGTCACCAAGATCAGAGAAGATGTAATTACAAAGAAAACTAAAAAGTTTAAAGAGAGAACTTGATAAAAAAGCAAGTGAGAATCATGACAATGAAACAACTGAGATAACCAATTCTAAATCCACTGAGAACAAGACAGGGGGTGACATACCACAGCATATAAATATGGGCAGAGCGTCTGGAGACCAATCACAAGGGGCACATCAGAAAACACAACAAACTATATATAACAGACCTAAAAGTCAATACCCAAGACCCTACATGAACAGACACCCAAAGGGACAGGTTACATAGAGAACCACAGCCCTGTTAGACGCGAATGGAATGATGCTGATGGTTATCATGATAACTATCAAGATCCATATAACTATAGAAGGGATGACAGACATTATTGGGAGTCACGACACTATAGATCAGAACCCTACCATAGACAATATGGCAGTCCCCTTAAAATCATGGGGACCGGCTCCCCAACAGAGGTCCTATAGGAACAATTACCAGAAACAAAGAGAACTATGGTAATGAAAACTATCCACGATGGAATCACAGAAGAGGGGGCCAGAGACATCATTATAGAGAAGACAATGGAAATTACTCTCAAAACTACAGAGAAGAACAGAACAATTACCATCACACTCCAAGACAAAGATACATATACCAGGACAACACCGGGACACAAAGGAGGGATATAACATATGGAGATCAAGGAGGAAGACCATATGAACCACATGATAAAGTAGCACCCAACAAGCCTGATACAAATGTCAGACACGGAGAACAATCCAATAGAGAGAAATCAAATGTGGACATCAATTTGGGCACTTCTCTGAATCAGATTGCCTCATCGTCACATTTTTTAAAGATGAATCCACCAACAGTAAAGGACAAAATAACACAATAACGGATGAAATAGGAGGAAGAATAACACAGAGAAGGAAAACTAGAGGCAAACGTGGCGGCACTAAACTAAAGAAAAAGAAAAAGATTAATGTAATAAATACAAGTATACAAATAGATATAGAGCTGATGATAAGGATGTGATCGAGACACCTACACCCATCCAATTCGGAGAATAAAATGAACGATTCTGCTGATAGGATCACCGGGGGATGGCATTTTTAATCTCAGTTCCTATGACATTAAAAAAGAAGAGAGGGAAGTCTTGAAATATGGTCTCTCCTTTGCTCCGGCAAGAAGTCTGGACAAATTTCAAACGTTCACTAATACTAAAGACTTCATAAGGAAACTGACTCTAAAGAGATACTTTTTAAGATCCCCTTGGAAGCAATGGTCCCCTAAGAGCTACACCCACAGCAGACGTTCAAGACCCATACATACGTACGGGTCTCAAACCAAAGTCCAGCTTCTACCCAACCTATGCCAAAGGAAACGCCATTGAGGCTTTTGAAACTGTGGTTACCAAAGAAATTAGAGATATCAAACAGAAAGACTTAAAGGATAAAAGAAAACCCTATCCAAACAACATAAAGAGACCATCAGAAAACTCGAATCAAACAATCAACTGACCATTAAATCAGCTGACAAAGGCGGGGAATTGTCATCCTTGATAGGGACAAATATAATGCAGAAAACCAACGCCTATTAAGTGACCATACAACATATCTGAAGCTCAGACATAATCCTGTGGATAATTTCCAAAAAGAACTAAGAACATTATTGGAACGAGCCAAGACATCAGGCATATTGGATGACAAAGAATATAGATACTTGGACATCAATCATCCTATAACACCAATCCTGTATCATCTGCCAAAGATACATAAAACCCTCATAGACCCTCCGGGCCGCCCTATAATCTCCGGGATTGGATCTCTTACAAGTAACTTGTCAGAATACGTTGATCAACATCTACAGAAGTACGTAAAATCTCTTCCATCGTATTTAAGAGATTCTACACAAGTTTTGAACATCCTTGAGAACATCCCGTGGGAGGAAGGTTACATCATGGTGACCTGTGATGTAGCGGCCTTGTATACAAGTATACCACACAAGGAGGGTCGTGAAGCAATAAAATGGTTTTTGGACAAACATCCACTAATGCCAGAAGATCAGGCTGAGTTCATATTGGATAGCATCCAACATATATTGACACACAATTACTTTTGTAATGAGGGGATATACTATCAACAGATCTGCGGTACAGCCATGGGGACCAGGTTCGCGCCCAGCTATGCCAACTTATACATGGGAAGATGGGAGAGCATCTTCTGGGACTCATGCCCAGCTGGCGCGGACCTGGTCTTGTACCGCAGATATATTGACGATATTCTAATTATCTGGAGAGGTTCGATACAGGACCTTATGTATACAATAGAGATCATGAACCAGAACCTTCTAAATCTGAAGTTCACTTATACATGGAGTCCAAAAGAAATTGTCTTTCTGGACCTAAAAATAGAAGCTAAAAAAGGCAAATGGGAAACATCTACACACTTTAATCAGTTGACAGCAATAGCTACATACATTATGAGAGCTGTCACCATGTAAAATGGAAAAATAACATCCCAAAGAGCCAATTTTTAAGGGTCCGGAAAAATTGCTCTAATATCACCACATGGGAAAAGCAAGTGAAACGATTAAAACAAAAGTTTATGGAAAGGGGCTATAAAGAGGAACATCTGGATCTTAGATAGAGGAAGCACGACAAGTGGAGAGAAATGAGTTAACTAAATATAAAGATCATAAAAAATCGGAAACAGAAGACTGCTAAATATACCTATGATCACGGAATATAGCAGTAAACCGGTACATCATTGAAAGGATCTTCAAAAAACACTGGCACCTGTTGAAAAATGACGATGTCATTGGAGACAAACTCCCAAATCAACCAAAATTCGTCTATAAAAAAAACAGGAAATTTAAAAAACAAATTAGCGCCAAGTCTACAACGGAAAGAACAACTTAAGAACATATGATGTACAGGGGAAATCAATCAAAGGATTTTACCCGTGCCCTACCTGCAAGGCATGCAAAAGAGGCACTAAGACCAAAAAATTCAAATCAAACCAAACGGGAGAAGAATTCAATATTAAAGATCTAATAAGATGCCAGGACAAAGGGATTATATATCTTATTGAATGTTCATGTGGCCTCCAGTACATTGGCCAGACGTCAAGGAGCCTCAGAGACAGGCTAAGAGAACATATATTGCTGATTGAGAAACAGAATAAAGATACAATTCTTTATAATCATTTTACAACTAAACATAACGGGAATATAAAAGACATGAAATATACTGGCATACAGAAGGTTATAAAAAATTGGAGAGGTGGTGACTTTGAAAAAAGTCTTCTCAAAGCTGAATCCAAATGGATTTTCCTGTTAGACAGCTTACATCCCAAAAGGTCTAAATAATAGAGAGGATCTAACCATCTATTCTAAATCTATCACATATCTACCAGTATTATGACACCATCGTATTTGAACGCTCTCCAGAATCCTTACCAAATGCATCTATCCAAAACTCCCAAACTTTGACGAGAAACACATATTCCAGACACAGATTGACTAAGCTCTCCCCAAAAATAGTCTCCGCTTCCAATACCACTAACCCCTGACCTAAAGGTAACTGAAGTCTCCCAGTATAGAATATGCATCAGATTATCCCCTCATTCTGAAACCAATATTATCTCTGTCAGATCCTCCCCTACATCCCTAGGGCTATAATATATATAGTCCAGGTATCTGGTCTTATAAGTTATATCTACTTCAGAAGTTTATCATTCTCTGCTCACAAGAAATCCACAGGAGTTTCTCTTATATCTCTTATATCTATAGTAGTCACTACCAAGCTTCTTAACTATTGGGTAGTGCATAGATCTCTCATACACCCACTCAATCAATGCTCGCCAAATGACCCTTAGTGATCTAGAGGCTCTTATATAAGAATCTATTCTGTTGGTACAGATAAGGGGTATTAACACACCCTTCCTCTATGGAATTTACTGAGGCTACTGAACTCAGTGATAAGTATGTATAAAACTAAGTATGTATAAAACTCTGACTCAAGACATATAGATATACCCTCATAAAGTCTCTCTTACATTTGGATTTTAGACTCTTCTCTCTCTTCTTTTTTAAAAAAAGCCACAGCCCTTCTGTTTAAGACAGTGTAAGATATATTTCACGTACTGCTAAAGCATTTCTTCTCTTAAACATGATTAAACTAATGTGATTGGGTTTATAGGATTAGTGACCTTTCTGTTCTACTATTCTACCACTGTGCTACTATTGGATTATATTTTCCAAACTCTGATGTTGGTAATATTCCCCCACTATGCTGCTGTACCTCAAAAAACATTTATAAATACCTAAAGCAAGCACTAGTTTACAGAAGAAAAATAGACCTCATATAATCTCAATCAAATATAAGGCATATCGTTCATCACTAGGTACACATATATTGGAGGAAGTACATAGTATGGGATAAGATATATAAACTATACCTTGGTATAGAATACATGAATTGTGCACTAATAATGGAGAAGATATATAAATTATCTCCAATTACTCTAGAGCTGTTTCCTATTTTGAAACGGCTAATCATTCATAATGGCTCTTATTTTAGTTAATGGGCTTCTTTAATGCCAAAATGGGCATTTTGATCTCTATCCCCCTTTTTTATCCCCTCTGTTATCGAAAATGGTCCCCTGTTGTCAAA
Source organism: Bombina bombina (assembly GCF_027579735.1). Lineage (NCBI taxonomy): Eukaryota > Metazoa > Chordata > Amphibia > Anura > Bombinatoridae > Bombina > Bombina bombina. Next base: position 948,742,686 of record NC_069501.1, read on the forward strand.
AAGTTATTTGACATCTCAACACCCCAATCAGGAGGACTATTACCCACACACCTCTTTCCTAAACCAATAGGATCATAGAAATTGGATCATGATGCCATGACCAATCAAATCACTACAAAATCGTCACCACAAAAAATATAGGTGATTGAGCTTTAAATATACTAAAGTACATCTCTGAAGTATATCCTCTAACTAGAGTTCATAAACTGAGGCCACCAAAACGTAGGATTAGTTTAAAAAATGTTTACTCCGGTAAACCGGAAGTGACATCATGATCGTGGGGGCTTAATATACATGGAATTAAATGATATTAAATATTAAATACACATACACAAATCTGAAAATACAAGACAATTCCATCTCCAAAGTGATATTTTATACATTTTACACATGGTAAATACTCTGTTTAACTCCTTTTTTACTTATGGCGAAACCGGAAGTGCACCCCGGAGCCATATCCGGTCACTTAAGTGACCACTGTTATTTAAAGGCACTCAGCTTACCACTTCAGCAGTCTTGATAAAGGCCTTATTTTGGGGCCGAAATGCGTAGACCTGTTGGTAAGCATTATTCCAAGTTTTTTTAACCACTTTGAGGACTTGTTACGCTATGTTACTCCTTTTTTTACAGGGACATTTCTAGGACATTGGACAAAGAGCTGACCGTTGTTAGGATTCGCCTGGGAACTCTCCCCCTCAGGATTCAAGGTTCCTTCATATGATTCCTTTTTAATTTACTGTTATTTGGATACAACACCCTTTTTTGTTCTTTTTTGATCTTTTGTTGAACATCATTTTTGTTTTTTGATTTTTTGTTTTTTCACTGGATTTTTTTGATTATTTTTTCCACATATTTTCGTTTTTACCTTATGTCACATCACCTTCTTCCACATTTGTCACCCAATGGTATTAACTTACCTGTGACTTATTTTTGCACTGCACTGTCATCAGGACTATTCATTATATTTTTTGTGATTTTTTGTGAATTTTTGATTATTGGTTGTGAATCGATTCTTCTTTATATTTTAAACACAGTGTTCACAATTACTCTCACCTATGTTGTAAAACATTTGCACATTTATGCCCATATTAATGTTGCACATTTATGTTGCATAAACACTTTGCTTAATTTGTGTATCCGCAACCAACACGTGGATTTCACCATTTTAGTTTCTTATACCCTCATTGCCATTTGCACTTTGTGAGTTTTTTCAGAACATTACTCTACCTTACATTGTTTTTAAGCATTTTATCCTTCTATTGGTACCAACTATTTATTTGTAATAAATCCTTTTTTAGCCTTAGCAGGTATATATTGTATCTTTTAGTGTTTTTATTGTATCTCTAGTGTTTATATTTATCCCTTAGCCCCTGATTGGCGCTGTACATATTCCTTTACTACCCTAACACCTCCAACCCCTATATTATATTTTTTTAAAGCCCTGATCTGCCGCCCCCCAATGTCACCGCCACCCCTACCTACAATTATTAACCCATAATCTGCCGCCCGGACCCTCACCGCTACTATAATAAAGTTATATTAACCCCTAATCCGCCTCACTCCGCCTCAATAACCCTATAATAAATAGTATTAACCCCTAATCTGCACCTCCCTAACATCACGACACCTAACTTCAAGTATTAACCCCTAATCTGCCGACCGGACCTCACCGCTACTCTAATAAAATTATTAACCCCTAAAGCTAAGGTCTAACCCTAACACTAACACCCCCCTAAATTAAATATAATTTTTAATCTAATTACATAAATTAAATCTTATTAAATAAATTATTCCTATTTAAAGCTAAATACTTACCTGTAAAATAAACGCTAATATAGCTACCAATATAATTTATAATTATATTGTAGCTATTTTAGGATTAATAATTATTTTACAGGTAACTTTGTATTTATTTTAACCAGGTACAATAGCTATTAAATAGTTAATAACTATTTAATAGCTACCTAGTTAAAATAATTACAAAATTACCTGTAAATAAATCATAACCTAAGTTACAATTAAACCTAACACTACACTATCAATAAATTAATTAATAAAATACCTACTATTATCTACAATTAAACCTAACACTACACTATCAATAAATTTATTACATACAAATACCTACAAATAAATACAATTAAATAAACTAACTAAAGTACCAAAAAATAAAAAAAGAACTAAGTTACAAAAAATAATTTTTTTTTTTACAAACATTATAAAATATTACAACAATTTTAAGCTAATTAGGATCATCTTCATCCCGCCCGAAGCGGAACATCCATCCTGGCCGACGACTTCACGACGAATGACGGTTCCCTTTAAGAGACGTCATCCAAGATGGCGTCCCTTGAATTCGATTGGCTGATAGGATTCTATCAGCCAATCAGAATTAAGGTAGGAAAATTCTGATTGGCTGATGGAATCAGCCAATCAGATTTAAGTTCAATCCGATTGGCTGATCCAATCAGCCAATCAGATTGAGCTTGCATTCTATTGGCTGTTCCGATCAGCCAATTGTTAGGTGTAATTGTAACTTAGGTTAGTTTTTATTTTACAGGTAAATTTCTCTTTATTTTAACTAGTTAGCTATTAAATAGTTAATAACTATTTAATAGCTATTGTACCTAGTTAAAATAAATTGAAAGTTGCCTGTAAAATAAAAATAAATCCTAAGATAGCTAGAATATAATTATTATTTATATTGTAGCTATATTAGGGTTTATTTTAAAGGTAAGTATTTATTTTTAATAGGATTAATTTAGTTAATAAGAGTTATAATATTTAGATTTATTTAATTAATATTTAAGTTAGGGGGGGTGTTAGGGTTAGACTTAGGTTTAGGGGTTAATAATTTTATTATAGTGGCGACGGTGTGGGGGGGGGCAGGATAGGGGTTAATACATTTATTATAGGTTGCGGCGGTTATTAAGGGGGGGGGCAGGATAGGGGTTAATAAATTTATTATAGGTGGAGACGGTGTAGGGGGGGCAGATTATGGGTTAATAAGTTTAATATAGGTGGCAGCGGGGTCCAGGAGTGGTGGTTTAGGGGTTAAACAATTTATTTAGTTGCGGCGGGGTCCAGGATCAGCAGGATAGGGGTTAATAAATTTATTATAGTTTGCAGCGTTATAGGGGGGGCAGGAGAGGGGTCTACTAGGTATAATGTAGGTGGCGGTGGGCTCCCGGGAGCGGCGTCAGTTTAGGAGTTAATACATGTATTATAGTTGCTGGCAGTGTCCGGGAGCGGCGGTTTAGGGGTTAATAACTTATTTAGTTGCGGGGGGGCTCCGGGGGGCGCCGGTTTAGGGGTTAGAACAGTGTAGTTTAGTGTGGGTGCTTAGTGATAGCTGTCAATAAAGCTGTAAAAAAGCGAAGAGCAGCGAGGATCGGATGAGTGATAAACTATCACAGTCGCTGCTCATCGCCCCACGTACCTTGGTGCGCTGCTTTTTGACCAGGCTTTATGATAACTTTGGAGAGCGTTATTCAGGTCCGCGGGCAGCGATGGTAGGCGAGCTTAGGCGGGGCGTATTGGGGCCGGCGAATGGCAGGTAAGTAGAACACGTTGATAACTAGAGGCCATTGTCTGTACTCCAAATGAAGTGACTCATACAATCATATAATCATTTATACATTTGTTCGGTTATTTGCACTTTATTTATTGAACAAATAGTGTATTTTGCACTTAGTTTTGTATGACCTATGTTGCTTTGCTTCCACCATGTTAAATTCATATTCAAGTCATATTCATGCGATCATGTTATTATGTTATTAAATTTGTAATAAGTTTATTTATTGTCCCTTTCTATTATCTTTACACTTTGTATATATTTTGTATCATCCACGCTCACTTAGATATATATGTGTTAATTAGATAATAACAGGTTAATAGGCGAGTGCTCTATACCAACAGTGACCTGTTTAGACTTAGGCCCCTATTTATCAAGCCGTCAACCGCAAATAGGCTGGAATTCCGCAGCGTAATTGTGGCAAGCCTGATTCTCCTTATTTATCAAAGCCTACAGACCGGCAAAAGTAGAATTTCTTTCATGTTAATTAGCAAGAGTCCATGAGCTAGTGACGTCACTGGGAATATACATTCCCTACCAGGAGGGGCAAATTTTCCCAAACCTTTAAAATGCCTATAAATACACCCCTCAACCACACCCACACTTCAGTTTTACAAACTTTGCCTCCCGTGGAGGTGGTGAAGTAAGTTTGTGCTTAAGATTCTTCGTTTATATGCGCTTTTGCAACAGGGTTGAAGCCCAGTTTTCACTCTCAAAGTGCAGTGAATGCTCAGAGGGACTGAAGAAGAGGAGTATTACCTATTTGAATGCAATGGTCTACCTCTAGGGGATCTACTTCGTAGGTTCTCTGTATATCGGTCGTAGAGATTTCTTCTCCTACCTCCCTTTTCAGATCGACTATATCTCTTATATACCAATACCTCTACTGATTCTCGTTTTCAGTACTGGTTTGGCTATCTGCTATATGTAGAGGAGAGTCCTGGGGTAAGTATGTCCTTATTTTTTGTGACACTCTACGCTATGGTTGGGCACTTTTATATGCATGCATGCATAAGATTCAGGATAATCAGTATTCCTTTTCAATACAGACTGTCAGTTTCATTATTGGGATAATGCATTTAGTTATTTTTTTCTTACCTTGAAAAATTTCATTTGGCCATTTTTTCCTGCATGCTGTTAGGCTCGCGGGGGCAGAAAATGTTTCTTTTTATTACGTCATTTTTGGCGCGTACTTTTTTGGCGCAAATTTTTTTTTCATTTCTGGCGACGCAATTACGCCGGAAATTGTATTCTGTTACGCATGCGTATTCAGACATTTTTTTGCGCCAAAAAAATGTGGGCGTCTTTTTTACTCACATTATTTAAACATTTCTTTCTCATTGCTTCTGGTTTCTAGAAGCTTATTGTTTTGCATTCTTTCCCATTCCTGAAACTGTCATTTAAGGAATTTGATAATTTTGCTTTATATGTTGTTTTTTCTATTACATATTGCAAGATGTCTCTTGCGGCAGATAGCACTTCGTTTAAAGATCCTTTAGATAGGAAAATTGAATCTTTTTTGAGAAAAGCTTATTTGTGTTCAGGTAATCTACTTAGACCTGCTATCTCTTTGGCTGATGTTGCTGCAGCGTCAACTTTTTGGTTGGAGGCTTTAGCGCAACAAGTGACAGATCATAATACATATAGCATTGTTAAACTTCTTCAACACGCTAATAACTTTGTCTGTGATGCCATCTTTGATATCATTAGAGTTGATGTCCGGTATATGTCTTTAGCTATTTTAGCTAGACGAGCTTTATGGCTTAAATCCTGGAATGTAGATATGACTTCTAAGTCAACTTTGCTTTCTCTCTCTTTCCAAGGTAATAAGTTGTTTGGTTCTCAGTTGAATTCTATAATTTCAACTGTTACTGGAGGGAAGGGTGCCTTTTTGCCTCAGGGCTACTAATCGTTTTCGTTCCTTTCGTCAGAATAAGGAGCAGAAGCCCGATCCTTCCCCTATAGGAACAGTTTCTGGTTGGAAACCTAATCCAGGCCTAGATTTAGAGTTCGGCGGTGTAAAAGGGCTGTTAACGCTCCGCGGGTTTTTTCTGGCCGCACCATAAATTTTAAACTCTGGTATCGAGAGTTCAAACAAATGCTGCGTTTAGGCTCCCAAAAAAGGAGCGTAGAGCATTTTTACCGCAAATGACAACTCGCGACTACCAGAGCTGCTTACGGACGCGGCCGGCATCAAAAACGTGCTCGTGCACGATTCTCCCATAGGAAACAATGGGGCTGTTTGAGCTGAAAAAAAACCTAACACCTGCAAAAAAGCAGCGTTCAGCTCCTAACGCAGCCCCATTGTTTCCTATGGGGAAATACTTCCTACGTCTGCACCTAACACCCTAACATGTACCCCGAGTCTAAACACCCCTAGCCTTACACTTATTAACCCCCTAATCTGCCGCCCCACGCTATCGCTGACCCCCTGCATTACACTTTTAACCCCTAATCTGCCGCTCCGTAAAACGCCGCCACCTACGTTATCCCTATGTACCCTAATCTGCTGCCCTAACATCGCCGACCCCTAATGTTATATGTATTAACCCCTAATCTGCCCCCCTCTACGTCGCCGACCCCTGCCTACACTTATTAACCCCTAATCTGCCGAGCGGACCTGAGCGCTACTATAATAAAGTTATTAACCCCCTAATCCGCCTCACTAACCCCCTATCATAAATAGTATTAAACCCCTAATCTGCCCTCCCTAACATCGCCGACACCTACCTTCAATTATTAACCCTAAACTTCCGATCGGAGCTCACCGCTATTCTAATAAATGGATTAACCCCTAAAGCTAAGTCTAACCCTAACACTAACACCCCCCTAAGTTAAATATAATTTTTATCTAACGAAATAAATTAACTCTTATTAAATAAAATTATTCCTATTCTAAAGCCTAAATACTTACCTGTAAAATAAATCCTAATATAGTACAATATAAATTATAATTATATTATAGCTATTTTAGGATTAATATTATTATTACAGGCAACTTTGTAATTATTTTAACCAGGTACCAATAGCTATTAAATAGTTAAGAACTATTTAATAGTTACCTAGTTAAAATAATAACAAATTTACCTGTAAAATAAATCCTAACCTAAGTTATAATTAAACCTAACACTACCCTATCAATAAAAATTAAATTAAACTACCTACAATTACCTACAATTAACCTAACACTACACTATCAATAAATAAATTAAAATACAATTGCTACAAATAAATAAATTAAATAAACTAGCTAACGTACAAAAAATAAAAAAGAACTAAGTTACAGAAAATAAAAAATATTTACAAACATAAGAAAAATATTACAACAATTTTAAACTAATTACACCTACTCTAAGCCCCCTATAAAATAACAAAGCCCCCAAAATAAAAACTTCCCTACCCTATTCTAAATAAAAAGGTTACAAGCTCTTTTACCTTACCATCCCTGAACAGAGCCCTTTGCGGGGCATGCCCCAAGAATTTCAGTCTTTTGCCTGTAAAGAATAAATACAATACCCCCCCCCCAACATTACAACCCACCACCCCACATACCCCTAATCTAACCCAAACCCCCCTTAAATAAACCTAACACTAAGCCCCTGAAGATCTTCCCTACCTTGTCTTCACCATCCAGGTATCACCGATCCGTCCTGGCTCCAAGAATACTTCATCCAACCCAAGCGGGGGTTGGCGATCCATAATCCGGTGCTCCCAAAGTCTTCTCCTATCGGCAAGAAGAGGGACATCCGGACCGGCAAACATCTTCTCCAAGCGGCATCTTCGATCTTCTTCCATCCGGTGCGGAGCGGGTCCATCTTGAAAGCAGGCGACGCGGATCCATCCTCTTCTTCCGATGTCTCCTCCGACTAATGACGGTTCCTTTAAGGGACGTCATCCCAAGATGGCGTCCCTGAATTCCCGATTGGCTGATAGGATTCTATCAGCCAATCGGAATTAAGGTAGGAATTTTCTGATTGGCTGATGGGAATCAGCCAATCAGAATCAAGTTCAATCCGATTGGCCGATCAATCAGCCAATCAGATTGAGCTCGCATTCTATTGGCTGATCGGAACAGCCAATAGAATGCTGAGCTCAATCTGATTGGCTGATTGGATCAGCAATCGGATTGAACTTGATTCTGATTGGCTGATTCCATCAGCCAATCAGAAAAATTCCTACCTTAATTCCGAATGGCTGATAGAATCCTATCAGCCAATCGGAATCGAGGGACGCCATCTTGGATGACGTCCCTTAAAGGAAACGTCATTAGTCGGGAGACATCGGAAGAAGAGGATGGATCCGCGTCGCTCTGCTTCAAGATGGACCCGCTCCGCACCGGTCGATGGTAGAAGATCGAAGATGCCGCTTGGAGAAGATGTTTGCCGGTCCGGATGTCCTCTTCTTGCCGGATAGGAGGAAGACTTTGGAAGCACCGGATTATGGATCGCCCAACCCCCCGCCTTGGGTCTGGATGAAGATCTTGGAGCCAGGACGGATCGGTGATACCTGGATGGTGAAGACAAGGTAGGAAGATCTCAGGGGCTTAGTGTTAGGTTTATTTAAGGGGGGTTTGGGTTAGATTAGGGGTATGTGGGTGGTGGGTTGTAATGTTGGGGGGGGGGGGGGGGGTATTGTATTTATTCTTTTACAGGCAAAAGAGCTGAAATTCTTGGGGCATGCCCCGCAAAGGGCCCTGTTCAGGGCTGGTAAGGTAAAAGAGCTTGTAACTTTTTTAATTTAGAATAGGGTAGGGAATTTTTTATTTTGGGGGGCTTTGTTATTTTATTAGGGGGCTTAGAAGTAGGTGTAATTAGTTTAAAATTGTTGTAATATTTTTCTTATGTTTGTAAATATTTTTTTATTTTCTGTAACTTAGTTCTTTTTTATTTTTTTGTACTTTAGCTAGTTTATTTAATTGTATTTATTTGTAGCAATTGTATTTAATTTATTTATTGATAGTGTAGTGTTAGGTTAATTGTAGGTAATTGTAGGTAGTTTATTTAATTATTTTATTGATAGGGTAGTGTTAGGTTTAATTATAACTTAGGTTAGGATTTATTTTACAGGTAAATTTGTTATTATTTTAACTAGGTAACTATTAAATAGTTCTTAACTATTTAATAGCTATTGTACCTGGTTAAAATAATTACAAAGTTGCCTGTAAAATAAATATTATCCTAAAATAGCTATAATATAATTATAATTTATATTGTAGCTATATTAGGGTTTATTTTTACAGGTAAGTATTTATCTTTAAATAGGAATAATTTATTTAATAAGAGTTAATTTATTTTGTTAGATAAAAATTATATTTAACTTAGGGGGGTGTTAGTGTTAGGGTTAGACTTAGCTTTAGGGGTTAATCCATTTATTAGAATAGCGGTGAGCTGCCCGATCGGAAGTTTAGGGGTTAATAATTGAAGGTAGGTGTCGGCGATGTTAGGGAGGGCAGATTAGGGGTTAATACTATTTATGATAGGGTTAGTGAGGCGGATTAGGGGTTAATAACTTTATTATAGTAGCGCTCAGGTTCCGCTCGGCAGATTAGGGGTTAATAAGTGTAGGCAGGTGTCGGCGACGTTGAGGGGGGCAGATTAGGGGTTAATAAATATATAATAGGGGTCGGCGGGTGTTAGGGGCAGCAGATTAGGGGTACATAGGGATAACGTAGGTGGCGGGCGATTTGCGGTCGGAAGATTAGGGGTTTAATTATTGTAAGTAGCTGGCGGCGACATTGTGGGGGGCAGGTTAGGGGTGAATAAATATAATACAGGGGTCGGCGGGGGTTAGGGGCAGCAGATTAGGGGTACATAAATTAACGTAGGTGGCGGTCGCAGATAGGGGTTTAAAAATTTTAATCGGAGTGGCGGCGATGTGGGGGGACCTCGGTTTAGGGGTACATAGGTAGTTTATGGGTTGTTAGTGTACTTTAGGGTACAGTAGTTAAGAGCTTTGTAAACCGGCGTTAGCCAGAAAGCTCTTAACTCCTGCTATTTTCAGGCGGGGCTGGAATTTTGTCGTTAGAGCTCTAACGCTCACTGCAGAAACGACTCTAAATACCGGCGTTAGAAAGATTCCCATTGAAAAGATAGGCTACGCAAATGGAGTAGGGGGATCTGCGGTATGAAAAGTCGCGGCTGAAAAGTGAGCGTTAGACCCTTTAATCACTGACTCAAATACCAGCGGGCGCCCAAAACCAGCGTTAGGAGCCTTCTAACGCTGGTTTTGACGGCCTACCGCCCGAAACTCTAAATCTAGGCCCCAGTCTGGAGTAAATCCAATGCTTTCCAAGAAAGTCAAAACCAGCCCCCTAAATCCGCGATGAAGGTGCGGCCCTCATTCCAGCTCAGCTGGTAGCGGGCAAGGTTACGATTTTTCAAAGATGTTTGGATCAATTCGGTTCACAATCATTGGATTCAGAACATTGTTTCGCAAGGGTACAGAATAGGTTTCAAAGTAAGACGCCTGTGAGCAGATTCTTTCTCTCACGCATTCCAGTCAACTTCAGTGAAGGCTCAGGCGTTCTGAAATGTGTTTCAGACCTAGAGTTAGCTGGGGTAATTATACCAGTTCAAGTTCTGGAACAGGGTTGGGGTTTTATTCAAATCTATTCATCGTACCAAAGAAAGAGAATTCCTTTCAGACCGGGTTCTGGATCTAAAAATATTGAATCGTTATGTAAGAGATACCGACATTCAAAATGGTGACTATAAGAAATATTCTGCCTTTTGTTCAGCAAGGGCATTATATGTCTACAATAGACTTACAGGATGCATACCTGCATATTCCAATTCAACCAGATCACTATCAGTTTCTGAGATTCTCTTTTCTAGACAAGCATTACCAGTTTATTGCTCTTCCATTTGGTCTAGCAACAGCGCCAAGGATCTTTTTCGAAGGTTCTCGGTGTTGCCCTTCTCTCTGTAATTAGAGAAACAGGGTATTGCGGTTATTTCCTTATTTGGAACGATATCTTGGTACTTGCTCAGTCTTCACATTCTGCAGAATCTCATACGAATCTAACTTGTGTTGTTTTCTTCAAAAACATGGTTGGAGGATCAATTTACCAAAGAGTTCCTTGATTCCTCAGACAAGAGTAACCTTTTTTAGGTTTCCAAATAGATTCAGTGTCCATGACTTTGTCTCTGACAGAAAAGAGACGTCTGAAATTGGTTTCAGCCTGTCGAAAACTTCAGTCTCGATTGTTCCCTTTGGTTAGCATTATGCATGGGATTTTAGGTCTCATGACTGCTGCAAATCGGACGCGATCCCTTTTGCTCGTTTTCACACGAGGCCACTCCAGCTTTGTATGCTGAACCAGTGGTGCAGGGATTATACGAGGATATCACAAATAATATCCTTAAATCCCAATGTTCGATCATCTCTAACTTGGTGGATGGATCACCATCGTTTATTTCAAGGGGCCCTCTTTCGTTCATCAATCTGGACTGTGATCTCAACAGATGCGAGTCTATGAGGTTGGGGAGCTGTTATGGGGATCTCTGACAGCGCAAGGGGTTTGGGAATCTCAGGAAGCGAGATTACCAATCAAATTTTGGAACTCTGTGCGATTTTCAGAGCTCTTCAGTTTTGGCCTCTTCTGAAGAGAGAACGTTTTTTTGTTTTCAAACAGACAATGTCACGACCGTGGCATATGTCAATCATCAAGGGGGGGACTCACGTCCTCAAGCTATGTAAGAAGTATCTCGGATACTCTGTATGTGGGCGGAATCCAGCTCCTGTCTAATTTCTGTGGTTTACATCCCAGGTGTAGACAATTGGGGAAGCGGGATTACCTCAGTCACCAGACGTTACATCCAGGCAAATGGTCTCTTCATCCAGAGGTTTTTCTTCAGATTGTTCGACTCTGGGGTCTTCCAGAAATAGATCTGATGGCCTCTCATTTTGAACAAGAAACTTCCCAGGTATCTGTCCAGATCCCGGGATCCTCAGGCGGAAGCAGTGGAATGCATTGTCAATTCCTTGGAATTATCATCCTGCTTATATCCTTTCTGCCTCTAGTTCTTCCAAAAGTGATCTCCAAAATTCTATTGGAGCGTTCATTTGTACTGCTGGTGGCTCAGCATGGCCACACAGGTTTTGGTTTGTGGATCTCGTTCGGATGGCCAGTTGCCAACCCTTGGGACACTTCATTAAGACCAGACCTTCTATCTCAAGGCCCATTTTTCCATCAGGTTCTCAAATCATTTAAATTTGAAGGTATGGAGATTGAACGCTTGATCTCAGTCATAGAGGTTTTCTCTGACTCAGTGAATAACACTGTGTTACTGGCTTGTAAATCCGTCTCTAGAGAGATTTATTATCGAGTTTGGAAGACTTACATCTCTTGGTGTTCTTCTCATAAATTCTCCTGGCATTCTTTCAGAATTCCTAGAACTTTTACAATTTCTTCAGGATGGTTTAGATATAGGTTTGTCTGCAAGTTCTTTGAAAGGACAAATCTCTGCTCTTTCTGTTCTTTTTCACAGAAAGATTGCTAATCTTCCTGATATTCGTTTGTTTTGTTCAGGCTTTGGTTCGTATCAAACCTGTCATTAAGCCGATCTCTCCTCCTTGGAGTCTTAATTTGGTTTTTGAAGGTTTTGCAGGCTCCTCCGTTTGAGCCTATTGCATTCTCTGGGCATTAAATTACTCTTCCTGGAAAGTATTGTCCTATTGGCTATCTCTTCTGCTAAGAAGAGTTTCTGAGTTATCTGCTCTCTCTTGTGAATCTCCTTTTCTGATTTTTCATCAAGATAAGGCGGTGGTGTGTTAGGACTTCTTTTCAATTTTTACCTAAGGTTGTGAATTCTCAACAACATTAGTAGAGAAATTGTTGTTCCTTCATTATGTCCTAATCCTAAGAATCTAAGGAAAGATCGCTACATTCCTTGGACTGTAGTTAGAGGCTTTGAATATTATGTTGAAGCCTACTAAAGATTTTAGGAAGACTTTCAGTCCTATTTGTTATCTTTTCTGGTTCAAGAAAAGGTCAGAAGGCTTCCGCCATTTCTTTGGCGTCTCTGGTTAAAGTCTTTGATTCATCATGCCTTATGTAAGAGTCGGGTAAGTCCCCGCCTCAAAGGATTACGGCTCATTCTACTAGGTCAGTTTCTACTTCCTGGGCTTTTAGGAATGAAGCTTCTCTGTTGATCAGATTTGCAAAGCAGCAACTTGGTCTTCTTTGCCTACTTTCACTAAATTCTACATTTTTATGTGTTTTCTTTTTCTGAAGCAGTTTTTGGTAGAAAAGTACTTCAGGCAGCTGTTTCTGTTTGATTTGTCTGCTTATAATTTCAGTTTTTTTCATTATAAAGATTAAAACTTTTGATTTGGGTTGTGGATTATTTTTCAGCGGAATTGGCTGTCTTTATTTTATCCCTCCCTCTCTAGTGACTCTTGCGTGGAAGTTCCACATCTTGGGTATCTTGCTATCCCATACATCACTAGATCATGGACTCTTGCCTAATAACATGAAAGAAAAACATAATCTTATGTAAGAACTTACCTGATAAATTCATTTCTTTCATATTAGCAAGAGTCCACGAGACCCACCCTTTTTTTTGTGGTGGTTATGATTTTTTTGTTATAAAGCACAATTATTCCAATTCCTTATTTTTTGATGCTTATGCTCCTTTTATCACCCCACTTCTTGGCTATTCGTTTACAACTGAATTGTTGGGTGTGGTGAGGGGTGTATTTATATGCATTTTAAGGTTTGGGAAACTTTGCCCCTCCTGGTAGGAATGTATATCCCCATACGTCACTAGCTCATGGACTCTTGCTAATATGAAAGAAATTAATTTATCAGGTAAGTTCTTACATAAATTATGTTTTTGACGACGTAACATACGATCGGCAGGACTCAGTCGACACAGATCGATGCTTTACGCTCACTACAGAAGTTCCAAATGCAAATTTGGCACTTATGGACTTACTTTTGCTAGTTATCAAATTCTAACAGGTATGCTCGCCACTATTCTGGCCCAGCGTACCTGCTTTTCAATCCACCCTCGAGGCTGCGGATTGCCATAGGAATCATTGGGAGTCGGAATGCAGCAAAGCTCATGCTCGCTTGCTGCCCGATATCCCATTGATTCCTATGGGAGAATAAAGTTACGTTTACACCTAACCACCCTAACATAAACCCCCCCAAGTCTAAATAACCCTATATCTGCCGCCCCCCTACACCACCGCCACCTACATTATACTTATTAAACCCCTAACTCTGCGCCCTGACACCGCCGCCACCTACATTTATACTTATTAACCCCTTAATCCTGCCCCCAACACTGCTTGCCACTACATTATACTTATTAACCCTAATCTGACCCCCTGACACCCTACATTATACTTATTAACCCCCGAATCTGCCATCCCAACATCGCTGCCACTATATTAAATGTATTAACCCCTAAACATAACCCTAACCCTAACACCCCTAACTTAAATCTAATTTAAATAAATATAAAGAAAATTACTAGATCGAAATCTAGCGTCCCTTAAATTCCGATTGACTGATAGAATTCTATCAGCCAATCGGAATTAAGGTAGATAAAATTCCTATTGGCTGATTGCAACAGCCAATAGAATGCGAGTTCAAATCCTATGGCCGATTGGAATCAGCCAATAGGATTGAACTTCAATCCTATTGGCTGATTGCATCAGCCAATAGGATTTTTTCAACCTTAATTCCGATTGGCTGATAGAATTCTATCAGCCGATGGGAATCTAAGGGACGCCATCTTGGATGACGTCACTTAAAGGAACCTTCATTCGTCGGGTAGTCGTCGGCAAGAAGAGGATGCTCCGCGTCGGATGTCTTGAAGATGGAGCCGCTCCCGTGCGATGGATGAAGATAGAAGATGCCCGCCTGGATGAAGACTTCTGCTGTCTGGAGGACCACTTCTGCCCGGCTTGGATGAAGACTTCTGCCCGTCAGGAGGACCACTTCGCCCGGCTTGGAATGAAGACGTCTCCCAGGAAATTGATCTTCAGAGGGTTAGTGTTAAGGTTTTTTTAAGGGTGTATTGGGTGGGTTTTATTTTTAGGTTAGGGCTTTGGGCCGCAAAAGAGCTACTGCCCTTTTAAGGGCAATGCTCACCCAAATGCCCTTTTCAGGGCAATGGGGAGCTTAGTTTTTTTTAGTTAGTATTTTTTTGGAGGGTTGGTTGGGTGGGTGGTGGGTTTTACTGTTGGGGGGTTGTTTGTATTTTTTTCAGGTAAAAGAGTGATTACTTTGGGGCAATGCCCCGCAAAAGGCCCTTTTAAGGGCTATTGGTAGTTTAGTTTAGGCTACGTTTTTTTTTATTTTGGGGGGGGACTGTTTTATTTGATAGGGCTATTAGATTAGGTGTAATTAGTTTAAATATCTTGTAATTTGTTTATTATTTTCTGTAATTTTGTGGGGGGGTTTTTGTACTTTAGATAATTGTATATAATTGAGTTAATTGTATATAATTTATTTAATTGTATTTAATTGTAGTGTAGTGTTAGGTGTTAGTGTAACTTAGGTTAGGTTTTATTTTACAGGTCAATTAGTATTTATTTTATCTAGGTATTTATTAAATAGTTAATAACTATTTAGTAACTATTCTACCTAGGTAAAATAAATACAAACCTGCCTGTAAAATGAAAATAAACCCTAAGCTAGCTACAATGTGACTATTATATTGTAGGTAGCTTAGGGTTTATTTTACAGGTAAGTATTTAGTTTTAAATAGGAATAATTTAGTTAATGATAGTAATTTTCTTTTCTATTTATTTTAATTAGATTTAAGTTAGGGGGGTGTTAGGTTTAGGGTTAGACTTAGGGTTTAGGGGTTTAATAAATTTAATATCGTGGCGGACGGCAGGTTTAGGTGTTTAATAAATATAATGTAGGTGTCAGGGGGTCAGATTAGGGGTTAATAAGTATAATGTAGGTGGCGGCAGTGTCGGGTGGGGGCATATTAGGGGTAATAAGTATAATGTAGGGTGGTTGGCGGGTGTCGGGCGGCAGATTAGGGGTTAATAAGTATAATGTAGGTGCGGGGTGGTAGTAGGGGGCAGATTAGGGCTTAATAACATAATGTAGATGGCGGCGGTGTAGGGGGGCAGATTAAGGGGTTAAAACATAATATAGGTGGCGAGGGGCTCCGGGAGCGGCAGGATAGGGGTTAATACCTTTATTAGAGTAGGCAGGTGGGCTCCGGGAGCGGCGGTTTAGGGCTTAATAACTTTATTTAGTTGCGGCGGGGTCCCGTGAGCAGCGGGATTGGGGTAAAACAGTTTAGTATAGTGGGTGTTTAGTGACAGTATACCAATAAAGCTGGGAAAAAAGCCGAAAGAGCAGCAGAGATCGATGACTGTTAGTTAACAACAGCCCACCTGCTCATCGCCCCGTACTTGGTGCGTGACTTTTTGACAGCTTTTTTGGTAACTTTGGAGAGCGTATTCAGGTCCACAGCAGCGATGTTAGGCGATCTTAGGCGAGCGTATTGGTGCCGGCGAATGGAAGAAATAAATAGGCCTCTTAGCCTTTTTAAACGGCACTCACCTGTGCCTTCTTAGGTTTATGAATACGGCCAAAGCCGAAACGCGCAAAACCTTTTATCCTCATTGTTAGTAACATGTCGTACTTTTAAGGAGTTACCACTAAAGCCGTTTTTACTTTTTTGGATTTTGGAATATCATTTACCTTTTTTTCACCATATTTCAAGGACATCAAGGAGTCCTCTCCTTTATCCCTTATCCTGCAGTGTTTTTGGCTACCCCCGGTGGCCCCTGTATCCATTACGGCTGCATCAGAGGCATAGTCTCAGTATTTTGTTGTAAGCCACATGACAAGGATCCTTTAAGATTGGTTATCAACCCACCACATGATCGTCCTTCCTCCATTGGATTGGAAACCTGGCTACCTACGTCACCAGTAAAGGGGATATCTGAAATCGTCAGAGGTCGAAGTATACCGCAGAGCCCTGCTCATTGCTGGAGCAATTTGTATATGGCTGCGGTTTAACCCTTTAAAGACCACAGCACTTTTCCATTTTCTGTCCGTTTGGGACCAAGGCTATTTTTACATTTTTGCGATGTTTGTTTTTAGCTGTAATTTTCCTCTTACTCATTTACTGTACCCACACATATTATATACTGTTTTTCTCGCCATTAAATGGAATTTCTCAAGATATCATTATTTTCATCATATCTTATAATTCACTATAAAAAAAATTATAAAATATGAGGAAAAAATGGAAAAAAAACTAACTTTTTCTAACATTGACCCCCAAAATCTGTTACACATCTACAACCACCAAAAAACACCCATGCTAAATAGTTTCTAAATTTTGTCCTGAGTTTCGAAATACCCAATGTTTACATGTTCTTTGCTTTTTTTGCAAGTTATAGGGCAATAAGTAGCACTTTGCTATTTCCAAACCACTTTTTTTCAAAATTAGCGATAGTTACATTGGGACACTGCTATCTTTCAGGAATCCCTGAATATCCATTGATATGTATATATATTTTATTAGAAGACATTCCAAAGTATTGATCTAGGTCCATTTTGGTGTATTTCATGCCACCATTTCACCGCCAAATGCGATCAAATAAAAAAAAAACTTTCACTTTTTCACAAATTTAGCCTGTGAAAATATGGCACAAATGGTTGTAAAAGCTTCTCTGGGATCCCCTTTGTTCTTAAATAGCAGACATATATGGCTTTGGCATTGCTTTTTGGTAATTAGAAGGCCACAAAATGCCACTGCGCACAACACGTGTATTATGCCCAGCAGTGAATGGGTTAATTAAGGACAGGGATACTGGGAAAAATCCCGGTGGGCCGGCAGATGCACATAGCAAGCAGTAAGCACAGCACGCACAGGAAGCGCCACAGCACAGTGTGAGGGAGAGGCGGAGCGCAGTGACCTGCTTTTTGAGCTGCAGCAGAATACACAGAGGGCTGCTCATTCAGCACAATGTTACAGTTTGAAAACAGGTGGGACCGTGAGAGAGCAGTGTGGAGCCGGGAACCGAGCTTGAGGCCATGTGACGAGGGACGACACTGCACTGACTGCAGTTACAGCACATAGGGAGCAGACGCCGTCGCCGCCGCATCTGAACCTTGCATGGCCACGCCCGCTATCAATTCTGGATGAGGAGTGTGGGCTCTGGGCTGCCGGCAGTGAGTGTCGTGATTTTATTTCCAGGATTTTTTTTTATAAGTTAAGTATTTTTTGTTAGTGTCTCTTCCCCAGCCTATTTCTGTGGAGAAGTGGCATGGATGGGGCATGGATGGGGCAATGCCAATCTGCAGGATACAAAAAGTATGTTTCATTCAAAACATGCCTAATTTAAGCCATTTGCTGTTCTGTAACCTCACTTTAACTTCCCTTTAACAGGCTTCACTGGTTCACACTTAAAATAATGGTAAAAGCACTATTTTTTGTTAGATTACAAACACAAGAAATAAACACTGATTATGCAAATAAAAATGAAGGAATGGCCACAAATATCACAGATTTGCATGGCTCACATGGCTTCACGTTTTATTATATTCATGGGGATCCAGAGGTGGAGCAAGTGTGGGGCAAATGTTCCCCCTGAAATTTTATCTTTATTATCCATATGTTAGCAACTACTTAAATCGCTGATTTTGTGCCAAAGTGCAGCTCACTTATGCACATGTTGCTACTTTAAATCGTGCATGAGTCAGTTACTTTATTACCCCCCCACATACATACACATATACAGATACATGTGCACACATACATAGACATACAAACAAACAAACACATATACACAGACACATACATACACACACACACACACATACATACACACACATATACATATACACAAGTTACTGGTTACCAGCTCAGAGGAAAAAAGTAACTTAGTCCTTTCAATATTAAAGATAGGAAAAAAAGTCAGATTATTTTATTTGTTCACTGCAATTTTGTATTTATCTGGGACTAGTGGAAACTTCCAGCTCTGCTCATGTATATATTGGTATTGTGCACTATACACAACAGGGAATTACTTTTCAAATAAAAGGTTGGTTGTAACTTGATCTATAACCCTAGCCCATCTGAGGTGGAAGGTGTTATGTTATAATCTACTGCTGCTATGCTAGGCATAAGCACTGGACATTTACGTTATGTAGCATATGCATGGGTATTTTGTATTTTATGTATAGCTGTTTTATATACAATGGGAACAGGGCCAGAACAGGGGGCGTGGCTGTGCTGGAGGGGGCGGGCGGTTTATACAAATTTCCAGGGCCGGTCTGATTTCCCGGGTCGGTCTGATTTCCCAGTCCGGCCCTGATTAGGGAGCTTGTAGGGTTAAGTTTAACTTTAGTGTAGTAGACAACTGAAAGTATTGATCTAGGCCCATTTTGGTATATTTCATGCCACCATTTCCCAGCCAAATGTGATCAAATAAAATAAAAATTGTTCACTTTTTCACAAACTTTAGTTTTCTCACTGAAATTATTTACAAACAGCTTGTGCAATTATGGCACAAATGGTTGTAAATGCTTCTCTGGGATCCCCTTTGTTCAGAAATAGCAGACATATATGGCTTTGGCATTGCTTTTTGGTAATTAGAAGGCCACGAAATGCCGCTGCGCATCACACGTGTATTATGTCTAGCAGTGAAGGGGTTAATTTGGTAGCTTGTAGGGAGCTTGCAGGGTTAATTTTAGCTTTAGTGTAGAGATCAGCCTCCCACCTGACACATCAGACCCCCTGATCCCTCCCAAACAGTGCTCTTCCCTCCCCCACCCCACAATTGTCCCTGCCATCTTAAGTACTGGCAGAAAGTCTGCCAGTACTAAAATAAAAGGTATTTTAATTTTTTTTTATATTTTTTAAGTATATTTGCATATGCTGATGTGTATGATTCCCCCCTTAGCCCCCAACCTCCCTGATCCCCCCCAAACAGCTCTCTAACCCTCCCCCTCTACCTTACTGGGAACCATCTTGGGTACTGGCAGCTGTCTGCCAGTACTCAGTTTCTGCAAAAAAATGCCTTTTTATTATTTTTTCTTTTTTTTTCTGTAGTGTAGCTTCCCCCCCAAAGAACAACCCCCCTCCACCTCCCAGATCACTTTGATTTTTAAATTTTTTTACTTTTACCCAACTTTTATTTTCAATCATTTTCTGTAGTGTAGCTGTTCCCAACCACATCCACCCTGTACACGCGCCCGCCCCCCGTGCACGCGCGCGCTTCTGTGTGCAACCCCCGGCGATACCACCCACGATCCCGCCCCCCTCAATGGCATATGGCCCATCGATGGCCGCCCACCCGCCTCCCACGTAAGCTCCCACCCACCAACGATACCGGCCATCGATGTCCAGTGCAGAGAGGGCCACAGAGTGGCTCTCTCTGCATTGGATGGCAAAGGCATCACTGCAATAACTGGAAAGCGGCTGGAAGCAATCAGGATCGCTTCCACCGCTTTCCAAGACCAAGGACGTACGCCATACGTCCTCGGTCATTAACTGTATTTTTTTTGAGGACGTATGGCGTACGTCCTTGGTCGTTAAGGGGTTAAACCCTCAAAATCCCATAAGGTGACAGCAGCAGTGAGCAGCAGGAGTACACGATTTCACTCCGATTCCGTATTTGTGTAATTCTATTGGCTGATTAGAATAGCCACTTTGGGGCAATGCCAATAGAATAATTCTATTGGCTGATTAGAATAGCCAATAGAATTACAGTAGCTCTTATTCTATTGGCTATTCAAATCAGCCAATAGAATTAAAGTAGCTTTTATCCGATTGACTGATTTGAATTTGAAGGCTCAAATCAGCCAGTAGGAATTCAATGGACGCCATTTTTAATCGTGTACCTTGAATTCCGATTCAGTGTACGGCTGCGATCGTAAGAAGAGGATCCTCCACGCTCCATGGCTCCGGTCTTCAGTTCCAGCGTCGCCGATCTTCAGTTCCTGCATCGCCGGTCTTCAGTTCCAGAGAGGACGGTCTTCAGCTCCGCGGTCATCGGTCTTCAACTCCTCCGCTCCGCACCGGCTGGTTCCTGGAAGAAGAAGAGGTTGCCGCCTGGAAGAAGACTTCTCTGCCTGGAACAGGACCTTCTCCGCCGGTCTTCAGGACAGGTAAGGAGCACTTGGGGGTTAGACTTAGGTTTTTTTTAAGGAGGGATAGGGTGGGTTTTAGAGTAGTGGTGTGTGGGTGGTGGGTTGTAATGGGGGTGGTTCTTTCTTTTCACAGGTAAAAGAGCTGATTACTTTGGGGCAATGCCCCACAAAAGGCCATTTTAAGGGCTGGTAATAGAGCTGATTACTTTTTATAATTTAGTTTAGGGTAGGGACATTTTTTTATTTTGGGGGGGCTTTGTTATTTTATTAGGGGGCTTAGATTAGGTGTAATTATCTTAAAATTCTTGTAATCTTTTTTTATTTTTTGTAATTTAGTGTTTGCTTGTTTTTTGTAACTTAGTTTAGTGTATTTAATTATATTTTAGTTTAGATAATTGTAGTTTATTTAATTTATTGATAGTGTAGGTGTATTTGTAACTTAGGTTAGGATTTATTTTACAGGTAAATTGGTAATTATTTTAACTAGGTAGCTATTAAATCGTTATTAACTATTTAATAGTTATTGTACTTAGTTAAAATAAAAACCAAGTTACCTGTAAAATAAATATAAACCCTAAAATAACTACAATGTAATTATTAATTATATTGTAGCTATCTTAAGGTTTATTTTATAGGTAAGTATTTAGTTTTAAATAGGAATATTTTAGTTAATAAGATTAATATTATTTAGATTTATTGCAATAATAATTAAGTTAGAGGTGTTAGGGTTAGATAGGGTTAATATAGGTAATATATATAATATTATAACTATATTAACCCTAATATAATTAGGGTTAATATAGTTAATATAGGTGGCGGCAGTGTAGGGGGGTCAGATTAGGGGTTAATATAGTTAATATAGGTGGCGGCGGTGTAGGGGGGTCAGATTAGGGGTTAATATATTTAATATAGGTGGCGGCGGTGTAGGGGGATTAGATTAGGGGTTAATATATTTAATATAGGTGGTGGCGGTGTAGGGGGGTCAGATTACAGGTAAAATAGCTGAATACTTTGTGACAATGCCCCGCAAAAAGGCCCTTTTAAGGGCTGGTAATAGAGCTGGTTACTTTGGGGCAATGCCCCGCAAAAGGCCCTTTTAAGGGCTGGTAATAGAGCTGGTTACTTTGGGGCAATGCCACGCAAAAGGCACTTTTCAGGGCTATTTGTAATTTAGTTTAGGGTAGGGACATTTTAGTATTTTAGGGGGTAAGACATTTATTATAGGTGGCGGCGTTGTAGGGGGATTAGATTAGGGGGTAATGTAGTTAAAATAGGTGGCGGCGGGGTAGGGGGCTCACATTGGGGGGTAATAATTTAAATATAGATGGCGGCGGGGTAGGGGGCTCACATTAGGGGTTAATAATTTTAATGTAGGTGGCGGCGGTGTAGGGGGATCACATTAGGGGGTTAGACGTTTAATATAGGTGGCGGCGGTGTAGGGGGATTAGATTAGGGGTTAATAATTTTAATATAGGTGGCGGCGGTGTAAGGGGGTCAGATTAGGGGGTAGTACATATAATGTAGGTGGGGGGCGGGGTAGGGGGCTCACATTAAGGGGTAATATAGTTAAAATAGGTGACGGCGGTGTAGGGGAATCATATTAGGGGGTAATATAGTTAATGTAGCTGTCGGCGGGGTCCGGGAGCGGCGGTTTAGGGGTTAATATATTTATTGTTAGGAGTGAGAGGGGGGATTACGGATAGAGGGGTATACGTGACGGGCTAGTTTTGGGCAGCTTGTTAGACAGTTACGGGTGATTTAATATTTTAGTAAGTTTTTGTAGGTATCGGCAGTTTCTAAAGTGCCGTAAGTCACTGGCGACTCCAGAAATTTGTACTTACGCAGATTTCTGGACATCGCTAGTTTGTCAGACTTACGGCACTTTAGCATCTGACGGCGCCGAATATGTGATAGCTCGAGTTGCGAGCTGAAAATACGGGCGGCGCAGGTTTCCACGCTTGCGCCGAAACCTGCGCCGTATATCGGATCGCGCCCCAGAATTCTCATCAGATTGCTTGAAATCATAATAAAAATGTTTTTGTTTCACTGAAGTTATCATTGTAGGCACTTTTGGTCTGCAAATGTTTCTTTGTATTACATCAAGCTTATTATCTGTTTTATCTATTTTCATGAAACTCAATAAAAATCTAAGGCCTAGATTTAGAGTTTGGCGTTAGCCGTCAAAACCAGCGTTAGAGGCTCCTAACGCTGGTTTTGGGCTACCGCTGGTATTTAGAGTCGTGTAGGTAAGGGTCTAACGCTCACTTTCCAGCCGCGACTTTTCCATACCGCAGATCCCCTTACGTCATTTGCGTATCCTATCTTTTCAATGGGATCTTTCTAACGCCGGTATTTAGAGTCATTGCTGAAGTGAGCGTTAGAAATCTAACGACAAAACTCCAGCCGTAGCAAAAAGTCAGGAGTTAAGAGCTTTCTGGGCTAACGCCAGTTCATAAAGCTCTTAACTACTGTGCTCTAAAGTACACTAACACCCATAAACTACCTATGCACCCCTAAACCGAGGTCCCCCAACATTGCTGCCACTCTATTAAATTTTTTTAACCCCTAATCTGCCGACCACACACCGCCGCAACCTACGTTATCCCTATGTACCCCTAATCTGCTGCCCCTAACACCGCCGACCCCTATATTATATTTATTAACCCCTAATCTGCCGCCCCCAACGTCGCCTCCACCTACCTACAATAATTAACCCCTAATTTGCCGACCGGACCTCACCGCTACTCTAATAAATTTTTTAACCCCTAAAGCTAATTCTAACCCTAACACTAACACCCCCCTAAATTAAATATAATTTAAATCTAACAAAATAAATTAACTCTTATTAAATAAATTATTCCTATTTAAAGCTAAATACTTACCTGTAAAATAAACCCTAATACAGCTACAATATAAATTATAATTATATTGTAGCTATTTTAGGATTAATATTTATTTTACAGGCAACTTTGTATTTATTTTAACCAGGTACAATAGCTATTAAATAGTTAATAACTATTTAATAGCTACCTAGTTAAAATAATTACAAAATTACCTGTAAAATAAATCCTAACCTAAGTTACAATTAAACCTAACACTACACTATCAATAAATTAATTAAATACAATACCTACAAATAAATACAATTAACTAAAGTACAAAAATAAAAAAGAACTAAGTTACAAAAAAATAAAAAAATATTTACAAACATTAGAAAAATATTACAACAATTTTTACAACAATTTTAAACTAATTACACCTACTCTAAGCCCCCTAATAAAATAACAAAGACCCCCAAAATAAAAAAATGCCCTACCCTATTCTAAAATTAAAATAGAAAAGCTCTTTTACCTTACCAGCCCTGAAAAGGGCCCTTTGCGGGGCATGCCCCAAAGAATTCAGCTCTTTTGCCTGTAAAAAAAAAAACCATACAATTCCCCCCCCAACATTACAACCCACCACCCACATACCCCTAATTTAACCCAAACCCCCCTTAAATAAACTTAACACTAAGCCCCTGAAGATCTCCCTACCTTGTCTTCACCACGCCGGGTTCACCGATCGATCCAGAAGAGCTCCTCCGATGTCTTGATCCAAGCCCAAGCGGGGGGATGAAGTTGTCCATGATCCGACTGAAGTCTTCATCCAAGCGGGAGCTGAAGAGGTCCATGATCGGGCTGAAGTCTTCATCCAAGCGGGAGCTGAAGAGGTCCATGATCGGGCTGAAGTCTTCTATCAAGCGGCATCTTCAATCTTCTTTCTTCCGGATCCATGTTCATCGGAACAGCCAATAGAATGCGAGATCAATCTGATTGGCTGATCGGATCAGCCAATCGGATTGAACTTGATTCTGATTGGCTGATTCCATCAGCCAATCAGAATTTTCCTACCTTAATTCCGATTGGCTGATAGAATCCTATCAGCCAATCGGAATTCGAGGGACGCCATCTTGGATGACGTCCCTTAAAGGAACCATCATACGTCGGGAAGTCGTCGGTGAAGATGGATGTTCTGCGTCGGCGGGATGAACATGGATCCGGAAGAAAGAAGATTGAAGATGCCGCTTGATAGAAGACTTCAGCCGGATCATGGACCTCTTCAGCTCCCGCTTGGATGAAGACTTCAGCCGGATCATGGAAATCTTCAGCCCCCGCTTGGGCTTGGATCAAGACATCGGAGGCTCTTCTGGATCGATCGGTGAACCCGGCGTGGTGAAGATAAGGTAGGAAGATCTTCAGGGGCTTAGTGTTAGGTTTATTTAAGGGGGGTTTGGGTTAGATTAGGGGTATGTGGGTGGTGGGTTGTAATGTTGGGGGGGGGGTATTGTATGTTTTTTTTTTACAGGCAAAAGAGCTGAATTCTTTGGGGCATGCCCCGCAAAGGGCCCTTTTCAGGGCTGGTAAGGTAAAAGAGCTTTTCTATTTTAATTTTAGAATAGGGTAGGGCATTTTTTTATTTTTGGGG
This sequence comes from Bombina bombina, assembly GCF_027579735.1. NCBI lineage: Eukaryota > Metazoa > Chordata > Amphibia > Anura > Bombinatoridae > Bombina > Bombina bombina. The sequence continues at coordinate 948,767,807 of NC_069501.1, forward strand.
GGCTTTGTTATTTTATGATGGGCTTAGAGTAGGTGTAATTAGTTTAACATTGTTGTAATATTTTTCTAATGTTTGTAAATATTTTTTTATTTTTTGTAACTTAGTTCTTTTTTATTTTTTGTACTTTAGTTAGTTTATTTCATTGTATTTATTTGTAGGTATTGTATTTAATTAATTTATTGATAGTGTAGTCTTAGGTTTAATTGTAGATAATTGTAGGTATTTTATTTAATTTATTTATTGATAGTGTAGTGTTAGGTTTAATTGTAACTTAGGTTAGGATTTATTTTACAGGTAATTTTGTAATTATTTTAACTAGGTAACTATTAAATAGTTATTAACTATTTAATAGCTATTGTACCTGGTTAAAATAATTACAAAGTTGCCTGTAAAATAAATATTAATCCTAAAATAGCTACAATATAATTATAATTTATATTGTAGCTATATTAGGGTTTATTTTACAGGTAAGTATTTAGCTTTAAATAGGAATAATTTATTTAATAAGAGTTAATTTATTTCGTTAGATTTAAATTATATTTAATTTAGGGGGGTGTTAGTGTTAGGGTTAGACTTAGCTTTAGGGGTTAATACATTTATTAGAGTAGCGGTGAGATCCGGTCGGCAGATTAGGGGTTAATTATTGTAGGTAGGTGGAGGCGACGTTGGGGGCGGCAGATTAGGGGTTAATAAATATAATATAGGGGTCGGCGGTGATAGGGGCAGCAGATTAGGGGTACATAGGAATAACGTAGGTTGCGGCGGTGTACGGAGCGGCAGATTAGGGGTTAATAATAATATGCAGGGGTCAGCGATAGCGGGGGCGGCAGATTAGGGGTTAATAAATATAACATAGGGGTCGGCGGTGTTATGGGCAGCAGATTAGGGGTACATTGGGATAACGTAGGTTGCGGCGGTGTACGGAGCGGCAGATTAGAGGTTAGACTTGGGGTACATGTTAGGGTGTTAGGTGCAGACTTAGGAAGTGTTTCCCCATAGGAAACAATGGGGCTGCGTTAGGAGCTTAACGCTGCTTTTTGGCAGGTGTTAGGTTTTTTTTCAGCTCAAACAGCCCCATTGTTTTCTATGGGGGATCGTGGACAGAGCACGTTTTTGAAGCTGGCCATGTCCGTAAGCACCGCTGGTATTCTAGAGTTGCTAGTGGCGGTAAATATGCTCTACGCTCCCTTTATTGGAGCCTAAACTCAGCCCTTCTGTGAACTCTAAATACAGCGGTATTTTAAAAGGTGCGGGGGAAAAAAAAGCATGCGTAGCTGAAGCACCCCTTTGGCCACAGAACTTTAAATCTAGCCGAAAATTTGCTAAGCACAATATTTCTGTGAAAATCTGAACAATAATATATCTAACCCTAGAAAGTTTTGGAAACTCATAAATAACTTACAAAATCCACCAATCTACTCCCAACCCTCCCCTGTCAATGTGGATAACCAAAACCTACAACTCCCAGCTTAGAAGTAGCAAATGCCTTTAACAATTATTTTGTCGGATGCTCCACCACCCTGATTGACAAAATAATAAATGGCACGCATCCTGAAGCTACAAATGTGGATCAGGCCCCACTAAAACAACAAAGACCCAATATAGAGAGATTCAATTTTAGACCTGTACCCTTCAATGTCATTAAGCAACACCTCAATAATCTAAAATGAAAAACCAGTCTGGACCTGATCAAATCCCAGCAATGGTGTTGAAGCTCAGTGCGCTGGCAATGCTAAGCCTGTCACAACCTAATTAACGAATCCTTGGTGTCTGGATACAACCCAAACTCTGGAAAACTGCAAGAGTTAGTGCCTATTCATAAAGTGGGAGGTTAACCTTGGTTTCTAACTATCGCCCTATATCATTGCTCCCAGTATTGTCAAAAATCTTAGAAAAATGCGTCCCATATGCAATTATGCGAATATTATCAACTTTCGAACTATCTGACCCCTGATCAATTAGGTTTTCGAGCCGAATCACTCCACTACAACTGCCCTCCTAAAAGTTTGCAATGACATCCAAACTGGCATGGAACAAGGAGACCTTAACTGGGAGCTATTTTCCTTGATTCTTGCTAAGGCTTTTGACACAGTGGACCATGACATACTACCTTCTCAAACTAAAAAAACTCTGGTATTGCTGATCGCCGTTACCTGGTTTAAATCATATGTATCGGATAGATCACAATATGTCTCTGTTTCTAACAGTGACTCCCTCCTTCTCCCAGTCACGTGTGGTGTTCCCCAAGGTTCCATTCTCGGCCCACTACTATTCACATTATTTATAAATGATTTGCCTAATGTCTGCAAATCCTCAACTGTACACATGTACGCAGACGACATGTTAATCTATGCAAACAAATCTGATCTGCCACAGCTTGAAGCAGTGCTCCAAGACCAGTTCACAGAGGTAGAAAAGTGGATCTCGAAAAACAAACTCTTCCTAAACACTGACAAAACTGTCACAATGATCTTTGGAACGGGACCTAAATTACAAAAATTACAAAATTCCCATCTTAGCATCAAAACAAAATCAATTGCACGCTGACCGCAGTCCACTCTTTTAAATACTTAGGTAAGTTGTTAGACCCCAATCTATCTTTTGGCCTCCACATAGAAAAACTTGCCCCCTAAACTTTATCCAAAACTAGGTGCCCTGTACAGAAACAAATCCTGCCTCAGCCCCTACAGTTAAAGGAAAAGATTGTACAGCAAATGTTGTGCCTATCTTGGATTATGGGGACATAGTATAAGCACCTGCTCCGCAAAACTCACCTTAATAAACTAAATACATTGTATAACACTGTTCTGCCGCTTTGTGCTACAATGTAACTACAGGACCCACCATTGTGACATGCTAAAAGAACTAAACTGGCTGTCGCATGGAATCCAGACGCACCCTCAATCTTTCATGCCTTGTCTTTAAGAGCCTTTCTGGGAAGCTCCCACCCTACCTGAGCAGAATGCTCTCCCCTTGATATTGCCACCTCCTATAACCTCGATCCAATAATAGCACATTATTTTAGTTTGCCTCAATACAAAAAAGAAAGCAGTCGATCCTCCTTTTCCTACAGAGCACCACAATTATGGAATGACCTCCCTCACACTTTAAAAACTTCCCCAAGCCCTAAAATTCTTTAAGAGATCCCTCCTCTATACATATCTCAAAAACAGAATGCTCCTGTCATGGTTTGATTAAATATTTTGTACCTGTTCTATGTTAAATGTTTGCATATATTGTGTATTATTATTGTTTTTGTATTTTATTGTACCCTATTGTATCAATGCAATGTTTTGTGGTCCCAGAACATACTTGAAAACGAGAGAAATCTCAATGTATCCTTCCTGGTAAAATATTTTTATAAATAATAATAATAATATTAAAGTTCTTAACCCCCTAAACCTAAGTCTAACCTTAACCCCCTAACTTAAATAATAATTTAAATAAATCTAAATAAAATTACTACAATTAACTAAAATATTCCTATTTTAAAACTAATACTTACCTATAAAATAAACCCTAAGATAGCTACAATATAAACTAATATGTTACATTGTAGCTAGCTTAGGATTTATTTTTATTTCACAGGCAACTTTGTATTTATTTTAACTAGGTTAGAATAGATATTATTACACCTAACACTACACTATAATTAAATTAATTCCATAAATTAACTACAATTAAATAAAATTATCTAAAGTACGAAAAATAACCAATAAATTACAGAAAATTATAAAAATAATTACAAGTTTTTTAAACAAATCTAACCTAATCTAATCCCCCTAATAAAACAAAAAGCCCCCCAAAATAATAAAAGCCCTACCCTATACTAAATTACAAATAGCCCTTAAAAGGGCCTTTTGCGGGGCATTGCCCCAAAGTAATTAGCTCTTTTACCTCGTAAAAAAAAGTACAAATCCCCCCCCAACATTAAAACCCACCACCCAACCCTACTCTAAAACCCACCCAATCCCCCCTTAATAAAACCTAACACTAACCCCTTGAAGATCACCCTACCTTGAGAAGTCTTCACCCAACCGGGCTGAAGTCCTCAACGAAGCCGGGCGAAGTGGTCCTCCAGACGGGCAAGAAGTCTTCATCCAAGCTGGGAAGAAGAGGTCCTCCAGACAGGCAGAAGTCTTTATCCAGACAGCATCTTCTATCTTCATCCATCCCGGCGCAGAGCGGGTCATCTTCATGACATCCGACGCGGAACATCCTTCCTGGCCGTCGACTACCCGACGAATGAAGGTTCCTTTAAGTGACGTAATCCCAGATGGCGTCCCCTTCAATTCCGATTGGCTGATAGAAATTCTATCAGTCAAATTGGAATTAAGTTAGGAAAAATCCTATTGGCTGATTGCAATCAGCCAATAGGATTGAACTTCAATCCTATTGGCTGATTGGAACAGCCAATAGAATGCGAGGCGGGGGAGTGCAGCAGTTTAGGGGTTAATAAATTTTATTATAGTGGCGGTGATGTCTGGGTTCGGCAGATTAGGGGTTAAAATATTTATTATAGTGTCTTGCGATGTGGGGGGCTTCGGTTTAGGGGTTAATAGTAGGGTGACCAATCTGCCGCTTTAAAAAGGGACACATGACTTTCAGGGCTGTTCAAATAAATGTTTTTGTATAACTTTTTCATATGTGTCCCCTCTTTTAAAGCGGCAATATGGTCAGCCTAGTTAATAGGTAGTTTATGGGTGTTAGTGTACTTTTTAGCACTTTAGTTAAGAGTTTTATACTACGGCGTTAGACCATAAAACTCTTAAACTACTGACTTTTAAGATGCGGGTACTAGGCTTGACAGGAGAGGGTATACCGCTCACTTTTTGGAAGGACTCGTAATACCGGCGTAGGCAAGTCCCATTGAAAAAATAGGATACGCAAATTGACATAATTGATTTGTGGTATTTTCGAGTCTGGCCAAAAAAGTGAGCAGTACACCTGTACCTTCAAGACTCGTAATACCAGAGGGTGTTAAAAAGCTGTTTTTTAAGGCTAACGCACAACTTGTAATCTAGCAGATAGTTATTATATATTGACAATGTATAACCTCTTTTAGGTCATTATGTCATTAAGTACATACTGTAAATAAATGCCATGAAAATCACATCTTATGTGTGAAACACACAATAGAAACATATTATTTAAAATAACGTCAACATATCTCTATGTATGCATTGTGTTTTCAGCACTAAGTATGTACTCTTATGGACACAAGTTAGAGAATCAATACTGCGATGAAGGATGAATAGAAGGGGATAAAGGGGATAAGGGGGGTAAAAACGAACTCATGGAAACAGCCTTCTAGTGGATTAAGGAGTGTATAGTGGCAAAATCTTCACTCTTGAAGTTAGATAGTCAGACTCATATGCTAATAGTCAACCTCCATAACCAAGTCCCAGAGCAGCACACTAACTAAAAGGCACCCTGACCTCAGCTGTTACAGAAGAATAGACTACAGCATGTACTAGCTTGAACATTCTACATCACTAGTGTTGATGACTCCCTTACATGACTGTCTTCATATATGAATAAATAAATGGATGAGGTACTCGTGCGTCTAGTATCTTATATCATACTTCTAAAATGGAAAACCACAGTAACCTAGTATATGTACACCAGTGCTGAAGTAAATGAATATTATTCATCAATATAAATATATATTAACTGTGTAAAGTAAGTCTATGGACCATTACATTTAGGAGTCTTACTGATATATAATCATCTGAAATACAATATGCAATAAAACATTTATCACAGCCCTCTCCAGCCAGTACTGAGTACAGAAACCAAATACAAAATGCAGTGTGTAAATAAGTTGAAGCCCCTAGAGGTGGCGACAAACTGCCGATCTTTAGCCGGCAAGAGATCCTACTGGATATATAAGCTGGATAAGCCTGTTACCCTAGGGGCTTCAACCTTCAAGTTCAATATCATCAAACTACTGGCAAAGATGATATTAGGTGGCCCCACTGCCATAATTTCATAACTTCATATATTGATTCATTGATATAGGTAATTGGTTTATACACTGCATTTTGTATTTGCTTTCTGTACTCAGTACTGTCTGGACAGGGCTGTGATAAATTTGTTTTTGCATATTGTATTTTGACTGATTATTTATCAGTAAGATTCCTAAATTTATTGGTCCATAGACTTACTTTATGTACACATTTATATATATTTTATATTGATGAATTAATATTCATTTTACTTCAACACTGGTGACATATACCAGGTAACTGTGGTTTCCATTGTGGATGCACAAAGTAAACTAATCCATTCATTTATACAAAAACGAAGACAGTTATGTAAGGGATCATCAACACTAGTGATGTAAACATATCCAAGCTGGTACATGCTGTAGTCTATTCTTCTGTAACGGCTGAGGTCAGGGTGCCTTTTAGTTAGTTTGCCTGCTCTGGGACTTGGTTATGGAGTTGACCTATTAGCATATGATGTCCGGTATCTAGCTTCAGAGTGGAGCTTTTGCCCACTTATACTCCTTAAATCACTAGAAGGCTGATTCCAGGAATTATTTTTTACCCCCCCCCCCCCTTACCCCCTTTATCCCCTCTGTTGGATTATTGATTCTCTAACTTGTGTCATAAGAGTACATACTTAGTGCCGAAAACACAGTGCCATACATAGAGATATGTTGCCGTTATTTAAATTATATGTTTCCTACTGTGTGTTTCACATAAGACTGCTGATTTTCATGGCATCTATTTATGTACATAATGACGTAATGACTCAGGTTATATATGTTCTATATACCTTAAATACTTTGCATATACTATCCCTAAAAGAGGGTTACTACATTGTCAATATATAATAACAATATATGATACATACATATACTTGTACTATAATAATTTACCCTCTTCTAATGTTCAATTCTGTTTGTTTATATCATCTAGGATAATGAATATTAATATTAACATGTATCTATTGTGTATGTATATATATATATATATTATATATATTTATATATATATATATATATTATATATATAATATATATATATAACCTCTTTTAACATTTATAATGATGTACACATTTTCTTATATGATTAAAGGGACACTAAACCCAAATTTTTTCTTCCATGATTCAGATAGAGCATGCGATTTTAAGCAATTTTCTAATTTACTCCTATTATCAAATTTTCTTCGTTCTCTTGCTATCTTTTCTTTTTTTTTACTCTGATTAAAATGTTGATCAGTTTGAAAGAACACTCCTGTCAATGCCAAGTCCTCCATGTCTGTATCATCATCAAATTCAAAAGGAAGGGTATTCTTTGATGCGTAGACCACGTGGTATCCTTTGGGATTCAATGTATGTTTGAAAAGCAACTATGTCCCACAATCATTTCAGATTATTTGTGAGCGTATGTTCCAATGATGTAAACTGTTTCTTTAAAGCCACATTGTTATTTTCTATGATTTCTTTTCTGAAAATCTTATGAAAATCTTATCAAAATATTCTCTTTGTGTATGCATGTTACTTAGCATGCTATAATTCATATAAAATATTTCATAACTGTCTGTTTGTTCATTATTGGAGCGCCTAAAAGGCTGAGGTAAACCACAGGTTCCTTATAAAATGTTACGTTCCATAAACAATGTCATCAGTATTTTAAATGGGTGAAATAGCCCAATAAGATCCAAAAACGATATAAAATATGAACAAAGTTTCTTTAATCATATAAAACCAAATTATTTTATAAAACACAAAGTATAATGTTACTCCTAATATAGTTAGATGCTGGCACTGTTCCAGCACATGAGTTTAACACGGTAAACAAAATCTATTTGTAGGGATTTAAAACAATATCAGATCTAATAGTCAATAAAATGAAAGACGTGGGGATCAATGGGAGCCCCAATCTTGTGGAAGAATATAAATTAAAAACTAAAACTAGTGATCTCCTATGATTACCACAAAAGGAACTGTATATGTGATAATATCACACCAGGTGACAACAACTCAGTTAATTACTATATTGCAACAGACAGAAATTTCCATAATCAATTCAGATGGTGAATAGAAAATAAAAAATAATTAAATGAGAAGGTGGGTGTTGCCAGAGTACCGTGATAGTGAACTAAAATGCAAACATTCAGTGCAAATTCAAAAAATATCAAGCTTAATACAAAAAATAATTCAAATACAAAAAACAGATGTGGAAAAGAGAGTGAAAAGCATAAAATGTAGTGTCTTGTGAAAAAAAAAAAAAAGGATCGATACCGGTAGATCTGTTAGAAATTTACCAGTTAAGGTAATATGTGTGTCAACACAAATGTGCCAAAAGATGGCTAAAATTGAGAATATTAGTCTGAATACAAATCAATAAATGTCATAAACTGATTTTGGGTGTGTTAAACCCTATAAATAAAGCGCAGTTATTATCTAGCAATCATATAAACAAACTAAGAAAAAATATATACGGTTTGGTGATACACAACATGATATTAATAAAAATGTTAATAAACAAAGTCCAATGTCCAATGGGGGAAAAAAATAAAAATCCAAATTTGGGCCAGTTGTTTGTGGATGAAATCGGTCTTTGAATCCAATGGTCCTCGAAGATCCTGTGGAAAAATATAAAGTGCACTAAACAAAGGGCTTAATGGAACTGAGTCAATTGGTTCTCAACTCACCCCAAATAGCCTTGGTCCTGGTGGTATATGAGCCTCACAAATCTCTCCAATGTCTACGCGTTTCGGCCCTGTCTTGAAAAAGGCCCCACTACAGGGCCGAAATGCGTAGACATTGGAGAGATTTGTGAGGCTCATATACCACCAGGACCAAGGCTATTTGGGGTGAGTTGAGAACCAATTGACTCAGTTCCATTAAGCCCTTTGTTTAGTGCACTTTATATTTTTCCACAGGATCTTCGAGGACCATTGGATTCAAAGACCGATTTCATCCACAAACAACTGGCCCAAATTTGGATTTTTATTTTTTTCCCCCATTGGACATTGGACTTTGTTTATTAACATTTTTATTAATATCATGTTGTGCATCACCAAACCGTATATATTTTTTCTTAGTTTGTTTATATGATTGCTAGATAATAACTGCGCTTTATTTATAGGGTTTAACACACTCAAAATCAGTTTATGACATTTATTGATTTGTATTCAGACTAATATTCTCAATTTTAGCCATCTTTTGGCACATTTGTGTTGACATACATATTACCTTAACTGGTAAATTTCTAACAGATCTACTGGTATCGATCCTTTTTTTTTTTTTTTTCACAAGACACTACATTTTATGCTTTTCACTCTCTTTTCCACATCTGTTTTTTTTTATTTGAATTATTTTTTGTATTAAGCTTGATATTTTTTGAATTTGCACTGAATGTTTGCATTTTAGTTCACTATCACGGTACTCTGGCAACACCCACCTTCTCATTTAATTATTTTTTATTTTCTATTCACCATCTGAATTGATTATGGAAATTTCTGTCTGTTGCAATATAGTAATTAACTGAGTTGTTGTCACCTGGTGTGATATTATCACATATACAGTTCCTTTTGTGGTAATCATAGGAGATCACTAGTTTTAGTTTTTAATTTATATTCTTCCACAAGATTGGGGCTCCCATTGATCCCCACGTCTTCCATTTTATTGACTATTAGATCTGATATTGTTTTAAATCCCTACAAATAGATTTTGTTTAACGTGTTAAACTCATGTGCTGGAACAGTGCCAGCATCTAACTATATTAGGAGTAACATTATACTTTGTGTTTTATAAAATAATTTGGTTTTATATGATTAAAGAAACTTTGTTCATATTTTATATCGTTTTTGGATCTTATTGGGCTATTTCACCCATTTAAAATACTGATGACATTGTTTATGGAACATAACATTTTATAAGGAACCTGTGGTTTACCTCAGCCTTTTAGGCGCTCCTATAATCACTTGTACGTCTATATTCTCTAGGACCTTATTAGGGGGCCCTTTATAGTGTAGCAAGTAAACTGATCTAGGCGCTGTTCTATCTATTCACTGAGTGTTTGTTCATTATTATTAGTGCCTGATGTCTGCAATTTAAGTATTACTTACCCCTTATATACGGGCATTCACACAAGAGGAATATAACATACAATAATGCACTCTTATAAGCTTGCTTCGCTATATCTGTATTCCACTTGTTATGTGAGTAACAGTCAATATTATAAACACCCCAGATCATTAAATTTCCAATTGCACATAATATAGCGATGTACTTACTCTGTTTCAGTGTGTTTTCCTTTATGCAAGCTCCTCCGGCTAATCGATCTGTCCTACACTTCCATTTACCCGCCGAGGCTCCAGGTTGTCAAACGCCAATGAGTGTGGAAGATGAAAAGGCTCCTACCTGCCTGGAGTGCACGTACAACGATCAATCGAAAATTGATACAGTAACAAAGTAGTGTTGTACTCAGTCCCCACTATTAATAGTGATGATGAGAACTGCAGAGGCGCCACAAATAAGGCTAATGATACTCTCAAAGGACAATGTGAACACCAAGGGTAGCTTTTCTAGAAATGTGGATAAATTCTGAATATGATAAAAGAAGTAGAGAAGACACTCCAATGGAGTAATATCTCTGTGATAAGATCCCACAGAGATTCCCCTCAAAGTAGAATACTCACAGATTGACAGCACTTATAGTGAAAAAGCCTCATAACGCTGCTTTTTCACTACCGCTGCTATTACGAGTCTTGTAGGTACAGCTGTACCGCACACTTTTTTGGCCGTCACGCAACGTAACTACCACACTTTTTAAAAAGTCCTTTTTCAATGGGACTCCCATAGCACCGGTATTAAGAGTTTGCCTGTCCGGCCAAAAAGTGAGCGGTACAGCCCATAACTACAAGATCCGTAACGTAAACTGAAAGTCAGTAGTTATGGGTTTTACGCTGTGCCATAAAACTCATAACTAAAGTGTTACAAAGTACACTAATACCCATAAACTACCTATTAACCCCTAAACCGAGGCCCTCCCGCATCACCAACACTAAAATAAAATTATTAACACTTAATCTTCCGCTACGGACATCGCCGCCACTATAATAAACATATTAACCCCTAAACCGCCTCACTCCCGCATCGCAAACACTAGTTAAATATTATTAACCCCTAATCTGCTGCCGCAAATGTTTTCGCCACCTACATACACTTATTAACCCCTAATCTGCTGTCCCTAACATCGCCGCAACCTACATTACTGCTATTAACCCCTAATCTGCTGCCCCAAAATCGCCGCCACCTAACTACATTATTAACCCCTAATCTGCTGCCCCCAATGTCGCCACCACTATACTAAAGTTATTAACCCCTAAACCTCTGGCCTCCCACATCACTAACACTAAATAAATATATTAACCCCTAAACTTAGCCCTAAGTCTAACCCTAACACTCCTAACTTTAATATATTTAAAAGAAATCTAAATACAAATTACTATTATTACCGAAATAATACCTATTGAAGACTAACTACTTACAGTAAAATAAACCCTAAGCTAGCTACAATATAACTAATAGTTACATTGTAGCTATCTTAGGTTTCATTTTTATTTCACAGGCAAGTTTGTATTTATTTTAACTAGGTAGACTAGTTAGTAAATAGTTATTAACTATTTACTAGCTACCTAGTTAAAATAAATACTATCGCCTAGATTTAGAGTTTTGTCAGTAAAGACCTGCGGTACTAACGAGCCTTTTTTTCCCCAGCACACCCTTAAGACAACGCTGGTATTACGAGTTGTCTGAGGTTAGCCTCAGAAAAGTGAGCGTTGAGCATAATTTAGCGCCACTTCAACCCTCAATACCAGCGTTGCTTACGGTAGCGGTAAGCTGGCAAAACGTGCTCGTGCACGATTTCCCCATAGGAAACAATGGGGCTGAGCTGGCTGAAAAAAACCTAACACCTGCAAAAAAGCTGCGTTCAGCTCCTAACGCAGCCCCATTGTTTCCTATGGGGAAACACTCTCTAAGTCTACATCTAACACCCTAACATGAACCCCGAGTCTAAACACCCCTAATCTTACACTTATTAACCCCTAATCTGCCACCCCCGCTATCGCTGACACCTGCATTTTATTATTAACCCCTAATCTGCCGACCGGACACCGCCGCAACCTACATTATAGCTATGAACCCCTAATCTGCTGTCCCTAACATCGCCGACACCTAGATTATATTTATTAACCCCTAATCTGCACCCTCCCCAATGTCACCACCACCTACCTACATTTATTAACCCCTAATCTGCCGACTGGACATCGCCGCCACTATAATAAATGTATTAACCCCTAAACCGCCGCACTCCCGCCTTGCAAATACTATAATAAATTGTATTAACCCCTAATCTGCCCTCCCTAACATCACCGCCACCTACCTACAATTATTAACCCCTAAACTCCTGCCCCCAACATCGCCGCTACTATAATAAAGTTATTAACCCCTAAACCTAAGTCTAACCCTAACCCTAACACCCCCCTAACTTTAATATAATTTAAATAAAACGAAATAAATTTACTATCATTAAATAAATTATTCCTATTTAAAACTAAATACTTACCTATAAAATAAACCCTAATATAGCTACAATATAACTAATAGTTACATTGTAGCTATTTAAGGATTAATATTTATTTTACAGGCAACTTTGTATTTATTTTAACTCGGTACAATAGCTATTAAATAGTTATTAACTATTTAATAGCTACCTAGTTAAAATAATTACAAAAATACCTGTAAAATAAATCCTAACCTAAGTTACAAATACACCTAACACTACACTATCATTAAACTAAATAAATAAATTACCTACAATTATCTAAACTAATATACAATTAAATAAATTAAACTATAATAAAAAAACCCCCACTAAATTACAGAAAATAAAAATAAAGTGGAATCTTCTATCTTCATCCATCCGGAGCGGAGCGGCAGCATCCTGAAGACCTCCGACGCTGAACATCCATCCATCGGATTGACCTCGCATTCTATTGGCTGTTTCGATCAGCCAATAGAATGCGAGGTCAATCCGATTGGCTGATTGGATCAGCCAATCGGATTGAACTTCAATCTGATTGGCTGATTGAATCAGCCAATCAGATTTTTCCTACCTTAATTCCGATTGGCTGATAGAATCCGATCAGCCAATCGGAATTCGAGGGACGCCATCTTGGATGACATCATTTAAAGGAACTGTCATTCGTCGGGAAGTCATCGGCCAGGATGGATGTTCCGCGTCGGAGGTCTTCAGGATGCTGCCGCTCCGCTCCGGATGGATGAAGATAGAAGATTCCGCTTGGATGAAGAATTCAATCGGATGGAAGACCTCTTCTGCCCCGCTTGGATGAAGACTTCAACCGGATGGAGGACCTCTTCTGCCCCGCTTGGATGAAGAATTCGGCTCGGCTGAGTGAAGATGACTCAAGGTAGGGAGATCTTCAGGGGGTTAGTGTTATTTTTTTTTAAGGGGGGTTTGGGTGGGTTTTAGAGTAGGGGTATGTGGGTGGTGGGTTGTAATGTTGGGGGGGTATTGTATTTTTATTTACAGGTAAAATAGCTGATTACTTTGGGGCAATGCCCCGCAAAAAGCCCTTTTAAGGGCTGGTATAAGAGCTGATTACTTTGTAATTTAGGATAGGGTAGGACATTTTATTATTTTGGTTTTTTTTTTAATTTTATTAGGGGGCTTAGATTAGGTGTAATTAGTTTAAACTTCTTGTAATTTTTTTTTATTTTCTGTAATTTAGTGGGGTTTTTTTTTATTATAGTTTAATTTATTTAATTGTACAGGGAGTGCAGAATTATTAGGCAAATGAGTATTTTGACCACATCGTCCTCTTTATGCATGTTGTCTTACTCCAAGCTGTATAGGCTCGAAAGCCTACTACCAATTAAGCATATTAGGTGATGTGCATCTCTGTAATGAGAAGGGGTGTGGTCTAATGACATCAACACCCTATATCAGGTGTGCATAATTATTAGGCAACTTCCTTTCCTTTGGCAAAATGGGTCAAAAGAAGGACTTGACAGGCTCAGAAAAGTCAAAAATAGTGAGATATCTTGCAGAGGGATGCAGCACTCTTAAAATTGCAAAGCTTCTGAAGCGTGATCATCGAACAATCAAGCGTTTCATTCAAAATAGTCAACAGGGTCGCAAGAAGCATGTGGAAAAACCAAGGTGCAAAATAACTGCCCATGAACTGAGAAAAGTCAAGCGTGCAGCTGCCAAGATGCCACTTGCCACCAGTTTGGCCATATTTCAGAGCTGCAACATCACTGGAGTGCCCAAAAGCACAAGGTGTGCAATACTCAGAGACATGGCCAAGGTAAGAAAGGCTGAAAGACGACCACCACTGAACAAGACACACAAGCTGAAACGTCAAGACTGGGCCAAGAAATATCTCAAGACTGATTTTTCTAAGGTTTTATGGACTGATGAAATGAGAGTGAGTCTTGATGGGCCAGATGGATGGGCCCGTGGCTGGATTGGTAAAGGGCAGAGAGCTCCAGTCCGACTCAGACGCCAGCAAGGTGGAGGTGGAGTACTGGTTTGGGCTGGTATCATCAAAGATGAGCTTGTGAGGCCTTTTCGGGTTGAGGATGGAGTCAAGCTCAACTTCCAGTCCTACTGACAGTTTCTGGAAGACACCTTCTTCAAGCAGTGGTACAGGAAGAAGTCTGCATCTTTCAAGAAAAACATGATTTTCATGCAGGACAATGCTCCATCACACGCGTCCAAGTACTCCACAGCATGGCTGGCAAGAAAGGGTATAAAAGAAGAAAATCTAATGACATGGCCTCCTTGTTCACCTGATCTGAACCCCATTGAGAACCTGTGGTCCATCATCAAATGTGAGATTTACAAGGAGGGAAAACAGTACACCTCTCTGAACAGTGTCTGGGAGGCTGTGGTTGCTGCTGCACGCAATGTTGATGGTGAACAGATCAAAACACTGACAGAATCCATGGATGGCAGGCTTTTGAGTGTCCTTGCAAAGAAAGGTGGCTATATTGGTCACTGATTTGTTTTTGTTTTGTTTTTGAATGTCAAAAATGTATATTTGTGAATGTTGAGATGTTATATTGGTTTCACTGGTAAAAATAAATAATTGAAATAGGTATATATTTGTTTTTTGTTAAGTTGCCTAATAATTATGCACAGTAATAGTCACCTGCACACACAGATATCCCCCTAAAATAGCTATAACTAAAAACAAACTAAAAACTACTTCCAAAACTATTCAGCTTTGATATTAATGAGTTTTTTGGGCTCATTGAGAACATGGTTGTTGTTCAATAATAAAATGAATCCTCAAAAATACAACTTGCCTAATAATTCTGCACTCCCTGTATATTAGTTTAGATAATTGTAGGTAATTTATTTAATTAGTTTAATGATAGTGTAGTGTTAGGTGTATTTGTAACTTAGGTTAGGATTTATTTTACAGGTATTTTTTAAATTATTTTAACTAGGTAGCTATTAAATAGTTAATAACTATTTAATAGCTATTGTACCGAGTTAAAATAAATACAAAGTTGCCTGTAAAATAAATATAAATCCTAAAATAGCTACAATGTAACTATTAGTTATATTGTAGCTATATTAGAGTTTATTTTATAGGTAAGTATTTAGTTTTAAATAGGAATAATTTATTTAATGATAGTAAATTTATTTAGTTTTATTTAAATTATATTTAAGTTAAGGGGGTGTTAGGGTTAGGGTTAGACTTAGGTTTAGGGGTTAATAACTTTATTATAGTAGCGGCGACGTTGGGGGCAGGAGTTTAGGGGTTAATAATTGTAGGTAGGTGGCGGTGATGTTAGGGAGGGCAGATTAGGGGTTAATACAATTTATTATAGTGTTTACAAGGCGGGATTGCGGCAGTTTAGGGGTTAATACATTTATTAAGTCGTCGGCCAGGATCGATGTTCCGCATCGGAGGTCTTCAGGATGCTGCCGCTCAGCTCCGGATGGATGAAGATAGAAGATTCCGCTTGGATGAAGACTTCAATCGGATGGAAGACCTCTTCTGCCCTTCTTGGATGAAGACTTCAACCGGATGGAGGACCTCTTCTGCCCCGCTTGGATGAAGAATTCGGCTCTGCTGAGTGAAGACGACTTAAGGTAGGGAGATCTTCAGGGGGTTAGTGTTAGGTCTTTTTAAGGGGGGTTTGGGTGGGTTTTAGAGTAGGGGTATGTGGGTGGTGGTTTGTAATGTTGGGGGGGTATTGTATTTTTATTTACAGGTAAAAGAGCTGATTACTTTGGGGCAATGCCCTGCAAAATGCCCTTTTTAAGGGCTGGTAAAAGAGCTGATTACTTTGTAATTTAGGATAGGGTAGGGCATTTTATTATTTTGGGGGGCTTTTTATTTTATTAGGGGGCTTAGATTAGGTGTAATTAGTTTAAACTTATTGTAATTTTTTTTAATTTTCTGTAATTTAGTGTTTGTTTTTGTATTATAGTTTAGTTTATTTAATTGCATTTTAGTTTAGATAATTGTAGGTAATTTATTTAATTAGTTTAATGATAGTGTAGTGTTAGGTGTATTTGTAACTTAGGTTAGGATTTATTTTACAGGTAATTTTGTAATTATTTTAACTGGGTAGCTATTAAATAGTTAATAACTATTTAATAGCTATTGTCCCTAGTTCAAATAAATACAAAGTTGCCTGTAAAATAAATATAAATCCTAAAATAGCTACAATGTAACTATTAGTTATATTGTAGCTATATTAGGGTTTATTTTATAGGTAAGTATTTAGTTTTAAATAGGAATAATTTATTTAATGATAGTAAATTTATTTTGTTTTATTTAAATTATATTTAAGTTAGGAGGGTTGTTAGGTTTAGACTTAGGTTTAGGGGTTAATAACTTTATTATAGTAGTGGCGACTTTGGAGGCGGGAGTTTAGGGGTTAATAATTGTAGGTAGGTGGCGGTGATGTTAGGGAGTGCAGATTAGGGGTTAATACAATTTATTATAGTGTTTGCAAGGCGGGAGTGTGGCGGTTTAGGGGTTAATACATTTATTATAGTGGCGGCAATGTCCGGTCGGCAGATTAGGGGTTAATAAGTGTAGGTAGGTGGCGGCGAGGTTGGGGGGGCAGATTAGGGGTTAATAAATATAATATAGGTGTCGGCGATGTTAGGGGCAGCAGATTAGGGGTTCATAGGGATAATGTAGGTGGCGGCGATGTCTGGTCGGAAGATTAGGGGTTAAAAAAATGTATTATAGGGTTTGCGATGTGGGGGGCCCTTGGTTTAGGGGTTCATAGGTAGTTTATGGGTGTTAGTTTTCTTTATAGCACAGTAGTTAAGAGCTTTATGTTCCGGCATTAGCCCATAAAACTCTTAACTACTGACTTTTTTTGCGGTTGGAGTCTTGGCGGTAGAGGGTGTACCGCTCACTTCTTCCAAGACTCGTAATACCAGCGTTAGGCAAATCCCATAGAAAAGATAGGATACGCAATTGACGTAAGGGGATTTGCGGTAGCCTCGAGTCGCGGAAAGAAAGTGAGCGGTAGACCCTTTCCTGCCTGACTCTAAATACCAGCGGGCATTAAAAAGCAGCGTTAGGACCCCTTAACGCTGCTTTTAAACCCTAACGCAGAACTCTAAATCTAGGCGAAAGTTACCTGTAAAATAAAACCTAACCTGTCTTACACTAAAACCATTACAGTAAAATTAAATTCATTAAATTAACAAAATACATTTATCTAAATTACAAAGAATAATACACACTAAATTACACAAAATAAAAAAGAAATTTAAACTAATTACACCTATTCTAATAGCCCTATCAAAATAAAAAGCCCCCCAAAATAAAAAAAAACTAATAAAACCTAACACTAACCCCCAAAGATCCACTTTCAATTTTTGAAGACCGAACATCCATCCTCATCTAGCCAGGCGAAGTCTTCATCCAAGCGGGCAGAAGTCCTCAACAAAGCCGGGAGAAGTTTTCATCCAAGCGGCAAGAAGTTGTCCTCAAGGTGGGCAGAAGTCTTCATCCAGACGGCATCTTCTATCTTCATCCTTCCGACGCGGAGCGACTCCATCTTCAAGACATCCGGCGTGGAGCATCCTGTTCTTTCGCTGGCTATTCAAGAATGAAGTTTCCTTTAAATGACATCATCCAAGATGGCGTCCCTTGAATTCCAGTTGGCTGATAGAATTCTATCAGTCAATCGGAATTAAAGGGTAAAAAATCCTATTGGCTGAAGCAATCAACCAATAGGATTGAGCTCACATTCTATTGACTGTTCAAATCAGCCAATAGAATGTTAGCTCAATCCTATTGGCTGATTGGATCAGCCGATAGGATTGAAGCTCAATCCTATTGGCTGATTGCATCAGCCAATAGGATTTTTTACCCTTTAATTCCGATTAGCTGATAGAATTCTATTAGCCAATCGGAATTCAAGGGACGCCATCTTGGATGATGTCATATAAAGGAAACTTCATTCTTGAATAGCTGGCGAAAGAAGAGGATGCTCCGTGCCGGATTTCTTGAAGATGGAGCCGCTCCTAATCTGCTGCCCCCAATGTTTTAGCCACCTACATACACTTATTAACCCCTAATCTGCTGTCCCTAACATTGCCACAACCTACATTACTGCTATTAACCCCTAATCTGCTGCCCCCAAAATCACCACCACCTAACTACATTATTAAGCCCTAATCTGCTGCCCCCAATGTCGCCACCACTATACTAAAGTTATTAACCCCTAAACCTCTGGCCTCCCACATCACTAACACTAAATAAATATATTAACCCCTAAACCTAACCCTAAGTCTAACCCTAACACTCCTAACTTTAATATATTTAAAATAAATCTAAATACAAATTACTATTATTACCGAAATAATACCTAGTTAAGACTAAATACTTACCTGTAAAATAAACCCTAAGCTAGCTACAATATAACTAATAGTTACATTGTAGCTATCTTAGGTTTAACTTTTATTTCACAGGCAAGTTTGTATTTATTTTAACTAGGTAGACTAGTTAGTAAATAGTTATTAACTATTTACTAGCTACCTAGTTAAAATAAATACAAAGTTACCTGTAAAATAAAACCTAACCTGTCTTACACTCAAACCTAACAATACAGTAAAATTAAAAAAATTAAATTAACAAAATACATTTATCTAAATTACAAAAAATAATATACACTAAATTACACAAAATAAAAAAAGAAATTATCAAATATTTAAACTAATTACACCTAATCGAAGAGCCCTATCAAAATAAAAAAGCCCCCCCACATTGGGGGCGGCAGATTAGGAGTTAATAAATAGTATGTAGGTGTCGGCGATGTTGGGGGCAGCAGATTAGGGGTTCATAAATATAATGTAGGTGGCGGTGGTGTCCGGAGCCAAAGAAATGTGCGGTGACCCTAAACCTTCAAGACTCGTAATACCAGCGGGCGTAATAAAGCAGCGTTAGGACCTCTTAATGCTGCTTTTTTACCCTAACACACAACTCTTAATCTAGCCGTAAGATCTGAATTTACACAGATCTTTTTGTGTTGCACTTTCAAATAAATAAATCCAGCTCTTCAAAAGAGCCACATTCCGCTACCTGTGGCCAGATTTGTAATTTTTTCATACAAATGAATGACTAACGCACATATCTACTGAAAAGTACACAAAATGTATAAGAAAGCCCTAAAATGGCTATTTTTTCTTTTTAATGTCATTTACATTACCTGTGTCTAGAATATTACAGTACCTGAACAAATTCAAGCTGAACAACTTATCTTTTTAAAGCTCTATTTTGTATTGATAAGAACTAAATGAGATGTTAATATAGTCAGAAGACAGGCTGTTCCATTACCGTCTGGCGCACAATCAAAGTAAAGGGATCAGAGTTTGTATAATATGCAGTATTTAAATGATAAAAGTATAATTATTTTATTATTCTTATTCCGATAATTCAGTGCCATATTTTTTTCTATTCTTCAAATAGATTGAACTGGCACAGCACCAACTATATTTTTACTATAGCGGGGAATTAAGAGGAGCAACATCACACTCACTAATTTTTATCACTACTTTTCTATCTTTCCTGAGGCTATAGATAAATTACAAATCATGGGGAAGATGAAAAGATTTTCTTTTTTGGTAGTGAAATATATATATAATTTATAGTTTTATGCTATGGGAAATATACCCAGTTAATTTAAATTGTGCTGCCAGGAACATGTGTACTTAGGCATCTCTGAGAGTGCAATCCTTTGCCATGTTGTTATATTGGTATCTATGTATCTATGTATCTATCTATCTATCTATCTATCTATTTATTTATCAATCATTTTTTTTTAAATGAGTTTTATGGAAAACCTAGATAGTAACATAGTAATATGATAATGATGATTACCTGCCACAGGTATACACCTGTACAGTGTTTGAGCAGGGGGTGGGGCATTTTTAGGGTCCCCATTTCCCATAAAACACAAAAGGGTTATGTGGTACCTATCTTAAAAGTATACCCATATATACAGTAAAATATGTGCTTAATATCACATTAAACAAAAAAAAAAATTCTATCACTGAAGTCTATTTTTGCTACAATAGTAGAAAAAAAATGACAAGATATTATCTAGGTGGTATCTCTCTCCACAAATGCTGAAAACTATCGGCTAGATTTAGAGTTCTGCGGCCAAAGGGGTGCGTTAGCTACGCTGGCTTTTTTTCTCCCGCACCTTTTAAATACCGCTGGTATTTAGAGTTCACAGAATGGCTGCGTTAGGCTCCAAAAAAGGGAGCGTAGAGCATATTTACCGCCACTGCAACTCTAAATTCCAGCGGTGCTTACGAACGCGGCCAGCTTAAAAAACGTGCTCGTGCACGATTCCCCCATAGAAAACAATGGGGCCATTTGAGCTGAAAAAAAAACTAACACCTGCAAAAAAGCAGCGTTCAGCTCCTAACGCAGCCTCATTGTTTTCTATGGGGAAACACTTCCTACGTCTGCACCTAACACTCTAACATGTACCCCGAGTCTAAACACCCCTAACCTTACACTTATTAACCCCTATTCTGCCGCCCCCGCTATAGCTGACACCTGCATATTATTTTTAACCCCCCATCTGCCGCTCCGTATTATACCTATGTACCCCTAATCTGCTGCCCCTAACACCGCCGACCCCTATATTATATGTATTAACCCCTAATCTGCCACCCCTGCTATCGCTGACCCCTGCATATTATTATTAACCCCTAATCTGCCGCTCCGTACACCGCCGCTACCTACATTATACCTATGTACCCCTAATCTGCTGCCCCTAACACCGCCGACCCCTATATTATATTTATTAACCCCTAGTCTGCCCCCCACAACGTCGCCTCCACCTACCTACAATAATTAACCCCTAATCTGCCGGATCTCGCTGCTACTCTAATAAATTTTTTAACCCCTAAAGCTAAATCTAACCCTAACACTAACACCCCCCTAAGTTAAATATAATTTAAATCTAACAAAATAAATTAACTCTTATTATATAAATTAATCCTATTTAAAGCTAAATACTTACCTGTAAAATAAATCCTAATATAGCTACAATATAAATTATAATTATATTGTAGCTATTTTAGGATTAATATTTATTTTACAGGCAAGTTTGTAATTATTTTAACCAGGTACAATAGCTAAAATAGTTAAAATAATTACAAAATTACCTGTAAAATAAATCCTAACCTAAGTTACAATTAAACCTAACACTACACTATCAATAAATTAATTAAATAAAATACCTACAATTATCTACAATTAAACCTAACACTACACTATCAATAAATTAATTAAATACAATACCTACAAATAACTACAATTAAATAAACTAACTAAAGTACAAAAAATAAAAAAGAACTAAGTTACAAAAAATAAAAAAATATTTACAAGCATAAGAAAAATATTACAACAATTTTAAACTAATTACACCTACTCTAAGCCTCCTAATAAAATAACAAAGACCCCCAAAATAAAAAAAATGCCCTACCCTATTCTAAATTAAAAAAGTTCAAAGCTCTTTTACCTTACCAGCCCTGAAAAGGGCCATTTGCGGGGCATGCCCCAAATAATTCAGCTCTTTTGCCTGTAAAAAAAAACATACAATACCCCCCCCCACATTACAACCCACCACCCACATACCCCTAATCTAACCCAAACCCCCCTTAAATAAACCTAACACTAAGTCCCTGAAGATCTTCCTACCTTATCTTCACCATGCCAGGTTCACCGATCGCTCCAGACTCTAAAATCTTCATCCAAGCCCAAGCGGGGGCTGGCGATCCATAATCCGGCTGAAATCTTCTATCAAGCGGCGGCTGAAGAGGTCCAGAAGAGGCTCCAAAGTCTTCATCCTATCCGGGAAGAAGAGGAGATCCGGACCGGCAACCATCTTGATCCAAGCGGCATCTTCTATCTTCATCCGATGACGAACGGCTCCAGCTTGAAGACCTCCAGCGCGGATCAATCTTCTTCTTCCGACGTCCAACTGAAGAATGAAGGTTCCTTTAAGGGACGTCATCCAAGATGGTGTCCCTCGAATTCTGATTGGCTGATAGGATTCTATCAGCCAATCGGAATTAAGGTAGGAAAATTCTGATTGGCTGATGGAATCAGCCAATCAGAATCAAGTTCAATCCGATTGGCTGATCCAATCAGCCAATCAGATTGAGCTCGCATTCTATTTGCTGTTCCGATCATCCAATAGAATGCGAGCTCAATCTGATTGGCTGATTGGATCAGCCAATCGGATTGAACTTGATTCTGATTGGCTGATTCCATCAGCCAATCAGAATTTTCCTACCTTAATTCCGATTGGCTGATAGAATCCTATCAGCCAATCGGAATTCGAGGGACGCCATCTTGGATGACGTCCCTTAAAGGAACCTTCATTCTTCAGTTGGACGTCGGAAGAAGAAGATTGATCCGCGCTGGAGGTCTTCAAGCTGGAGCCGTTCGTCATCGGATGAAGATAGAAAATGCCGCTTGGATGAAGATGGTTGCCGGTCCGGATCTCCTCTTCTTCCCGGATAGGATGAAGACTTTGGAGCCTCTTCTGGACATCTTCAGCCGCCACTTGATAGAAGATTTCAGCCGGATTATGAATCACCAGCCCCCGCTTGGGCTTGGATGAAGATTTCGGAGCCTGGAGCGATCGGTGAACCTGGCATGGTGAAGATAAGGTAGGAAGATATTCAGGGGCTTAGTGTTAGGTTTATTTAAGGGGGGTTTGGGTTAGATTAGGGGTATGTGGGTGGTGGGTTGTAATGTTGGCGGGGTATTGTATGGTTTTTTTTACAGGCAAAAGAGCTGAATTATTTGGGGCATGCCCCGCAAATGGCCCTTTTCAGGGCTGGTAAGATAAAAGAGCTTTGAACTTTTTTAATTTAGAATAGGGTAGGGCATTTTTTTATTTTGGGGGTCTTTGTTATTTTATTAGGGGGCTTAGAGTAGGTGTAATTAGTTTAAAATTGTAATATTTTTCTAATGTTTGTAAATATTTTTTTATTTTTTTGTACTTTAGTTAATTTATTTAATTGTAGTTATTTGTAGGTATTGTATTTAATTAATTTATTGATAGTGTAGTGTTAGGTTTAATTGTAACTTAGGTTAGGATTTATTTTACAGGTAATTTTGTAATTATTTTAACTAGGTAACTATTAAATAGTTATTAACTATTTAATAGCTATTGTACCTGGTTAAAATAAATACAAAGTTGCCTGTAAAATAAATATTAATCCTAAAATAGCTAAAATATAATTATTTGTTATATTGTAGCTATATTAGGGTTTATTTTACAGGTAAGTATTTAGCTTTAAATAGGATTAATTTATTTAATAAGAGTTAATTTATTTCGTTAGATAAAAATTATATTTAACTTAGGGGGGTGTGAGTGTTAGGGTTAGACTTAGCTTTAGGGGTTAAAAATTTTATTAGAATAGCGGTGAGCTCTGGTCGGCAGATTAGGGGTTAATGTTTGAAGTTAGGTTTCGGCGATGTTAGGGAGGGCAGATTAGGGGTTAATACTATGTATTATAGGGTTATTGAGGCGGGAGTGAGGCGGATTAGGGGTTAATACATTTATTATAGTAGTTCGGTCGGCAGATTAGGGGTTAATAAGTGTAGGTAGGTGGTGGCGACGTTGGGGGCGGCAGATTAGGGGTTAATAAATATTATGTAGGTGTCGGCGGTGTTAGGGGCAGCAGATTAGGGGTACATAGGGATAACGTAGCTGGCGGCGGTGTACGGAGCGGCATATTTGGGGTTAAAAAAATTTAATAGAGTGGCGGCAATGTGGGGGGGCCTCGGTTTAGGGGTACATAGGTAGTTTATGGGTGTTAGTGTACTTTAGAGCACAGTAGTTAAGAGCTTTATAAACCGGCGTTAGCTCTTAACTACTGACTGGAGTTTTGTCGTTAGATTTCTAACACTCACTTCAGCCACGTCTCTAAATACCGGCGTTAGAAAGATCCCATTGAAAAGATAGGATACACAATTGACGTAAGGGGATCTGGTATGGAAAAGTCGCGGCTGCAAAGTGAGCTTTAGACCCTTTCCTGACTGACTCCAAATACCAGCGGGCGGTAAAAACCAGCGTTAGGAGCCTCTAACGCTGGTTTTCACGGCTACCGCCAAACTTTAAATCTAGGCCTATGTTTACCTTTGCATTTAATAGATACTGTGTGGAGAAATGGGCACTCTTTCACATGGTCTTGTTCTTATATCAAGCCGTATTGACACTTAGGGCTCCATTTATTGTTGGTCAGGAGGACATTATTCACTATCGCAAATCATTTCTGTTGGACCTTGCTGTTGTGAGGGTTCAGCAAATCGACCACTAGCAGCGACTGTCAATCATCCATGATTTCAATCTGCCACCTTTTAGGTGGCAGACAGGTGGAGGAGCAGTGGTCTTAACTATTGTTTCAGATGAGCCTGAAACAAAGGGCCTCCAAAGCAGCAATCTCTGCTTGGTAAATGGAGCCCTTAGTCTCAAAATGCGTTAATAGAACATTAGGATAAGATATTCCCCTAGATCCCCTTCTCATACTATTGAACTAGTTACCACCCATAAGATGCGCCTACCATCACTTCCTTGCTCTCTTTTCATCTTTATTCTTTTCTTTTATGAAAATAGGTTATATTGAGTTTTTAAATTCATTTGTTGTTATTGACTTTGTATACACTGGTATAATTATTATACTGATGTTTTATAATTATGTTACTATTGAGAACAATTAAGGTATGTAATCTTGCTTAATTTGTATGTTTCAATAAACATTTAAATAAAACATACACACACACACACAAGGGATTAATACCACAACTGAAAAGAGGGGAAACCACTCTTTCCAGTGTTTGTGCTCATACCTCAGTGATTAGCAGGAGATAGGCATAAAAATGGCACCTACCTATTGTATTTACTGTAAAGGAGTTCATATCCCCTAAATACAGTATAAAACACATATACACAAAATATCCTTCACATAAAAGAGAGGATTACTCAAATTAGGAGAGACAGGAGAGACTGTTCTTTCAAAGGAGGGATCACATGCCCAGATGACTATCTGCTGACCATTGATCACCTGACAGAACCATAAGCATATGGAACAATGGGGTGGTGGGGTATCCTCTATACTGCCCCACAATACATAAACAAACTTTAGACCCACTGTTTGAAGGCCGTAAACCTGTTCTTTCAAATGAGTGGCCCTGTGTCTGTCCTGTTTCTGATTTGGGGGTTACAGAGCTGTTTAAGAGGCTGTTTTATCACCCCACCTCACCATAATGATATTTAATAAGGCCACACATTTGAAGGATTGAGGTTTCATTATTCAAATAAGGGGTTTCATGTCCATATAACTTGGCAGTAACAACTAGCCTTGTTTTTTGTGTTGCTGATGTTATGGTTTATAGATCCATGTTTCTATGAATTACCAAGCTATTTTAGGAATCAAAATGAATGGGAGAACTGAGTGAATGTAAACATATGTAATATTTTGTGAAATTCTATATCAGAAAAGTTTTAGTAGAACTATTTTTTGCTTTTTTTTTGGAAAAGGGTAAGATGATGGATACATTTTCAAAAAAGGGTTAAGCCACCCCTCTAGGAAATCAGACTTTTGTGTAATTTTAAATATATGTAATATTTGTATTATTATTTTATACCTACTCATTTTCTGCATACATTGCAAGATGGTGAATAGTGACAAAAATATCTTTGTGATTTTTTTATTTGTTATTTTTTATTGAACAATATAGGCAAACAATTCTAAATTTTATTAGTTTTTAAAAAAAGATATATAGAATGTATTGCCAACATCAGTGTAAAAAATATCAAACTGTCTAAGGACATTCCAGCAATAAAGCAAAAGTTAAAATAAAATACAATCGGGGGGGCGGAGTCCGGAGCCCACAAGAATGGTTGCATAACCTTGTTGCTCTGATCCTGATAATGCTATATACTACTTTACATATTGATTATCACAGGATTGAACCCTGAGAAATCCTTTGAGCAAACCTTGGACCCCTATCTAACAGTTGGCGAAAGCCAAATTTGCCCTCAGATGATACTCCTTTGAAATTGGACCGGGGGCCATCTCTGATTCAGCATAAGTGGCGGCCATCTTTCCAACCTCGTGGCTGCAGATTTTTATGAATCTACCCGGGCTCCCAAGTTACACTGAGGACTGTTGCCATAATTTAGACCCCCGGCGGGTACCCTCTGTGGCCTGTCGTTAAGGAGCAGTGCTGCCTCACTAGTCACTGCGATACGAATACTACACCTACCCACTTTTAGCGGGGATTCATTAACCAATTATTCCTGATGGAGCTTGGGGGAGCTGCCCTAC
The DNA here is from genome assembly GCF_027579735.1 of Bombina bombina. Taxonomy (NCBI): domain Eukaryota; kingdom Metazoa; phylum Chordata; class Amphibia; order Anura; family Bombinatoridae; genus Bombina; species Bombina bombina. The sequence continues at coordinate 948,794,704 of NC_069501.1, forward strand.
TTGAACAGATTACACAACTCTTAAATAATCATTTTACACGGCTTGGGAGAGAGGTGGATACAGCTTGGAGAAATGAAGGTGATACGGTTCAACAGAACAACACAGCTATTGTGAGTGTGGTAACGTCAAGTAAGGAGCCTACCAAGGAAAGTAACCTACCAGAGATGAAGCAGACTGATATACCTCTAACTGGTGGACACCTCCGGGGGAGAGAGTTGGTGCTGGCTGACACAGAGAGCCCTGAAACACTAGCCGCAACAAACATCACTGCTTCACCTCACCAAGCTACCGACTCATGTTCACCACGCATGAGTCGATATGACCAGAAGGAGCAAGTGGTTCGGCATAATAACCCACTGAGAGTCTTTCAGATACCTAAACAGGTATCGCCAGGAGCATGGCCGGTGTCTATCGCAGATCGCAATCTAGCTGCAGAGCTGTGCAGCATGGAAACTAACCGGCTGGAGAACTTTAGTGTTGGATTGCTCGATGTGAGGAGAGATGTCCAGACATGCAGACAGGTTTGCTCATGCTTATATTACGGCCGTTTACACCCCAAGGCTCATATTCCGATACTAAGGACCGGTGTGGGCTAGGACACTGTGTTGATATGGACTGGGGAGGTGAGCAGTGAACTCCTCGCAAATTCTCTTCCTTTTTGAACATTCATAGCCATTTAGACTTTTTATCATATGCCTGGAAATTTAGCTTGATCTAGTTTTTTTTTGTGCTAATAACTACTTAACAGCACAAGGCAAAAAAGAAAGAAAAAAAAGAAAACAATATGTATTCATAACCAGTTATGCATATAATTGAATGTACTTACCCAGATTTACATTGTTTTTTCTAGCTATTAGATTATGACAAGAGCTGAAGTAACGAATTGCAGGTTTCCTATACCTATGTAATCCCCTGGTTCTTGTTATTATTTCCATTTATACTAGCTACTTGTTTAATTTAGGAGATGAGTACTTAACTCCCACTTATCCGCATGTTATTCACATGATAACCATGTAAAATGTTACCTGTTCAGAAGCAATAATTTCGCTTTATTACTACCCTATTTTGATGTTTCCAGCTATTTTAGTAGTGCAAATCATTTATTCCTTGTTGTAATGATGTCTTGGGGTCTCGCTGTCTGCGGCCGGGATGGCGTGATTCTAAAGTCATCTAATTATAGGACGGTAGTTTGCACCTAACCTTACTATTGAGATGGCTGGTCCCCTAACAATTCTCATTTAGACGTTATGAGCTGCCCCAATGGTATAATTAGTAGTTAAGGTTATCAATTTTATCACTAGTCCATCTACGCTCACAAAATGCATTGTACATATTTAACACAAATTTCTATCTATCACACTGAACTCTCCAACTACTTATTAGGTATACCAGCGAGCCTAGCCTGTATATGTGTATAAAGAAATAGTACGTACAGTAAAACCAATGAGGGGCTCCTATGTGTTAATCACTGGTCCCAGATGGAAAATGCCTTATTCCCCCTTCGTTATAAACATATAGCAATATAAAATTAAAATATGAGGTTTAGATAATGAGATCCACAAGTGGTCTCTTTTAGTTAAGGTAACCTTCTGTAAGCTCCATTTACTACATACGGTGTAGAGCCCAAGAGTGGCCTTTTCAGGTATATAAGAAGGTTTAAAATTGGTATTGGCATACTGTTGAAGCAACTATAAATTTTATTGGCTCCATGTCATGGAAATAACAGATACTGTTTATTGCATGTGCAGTTCTAATATGTCACTCTTATGATAAACCATGTAAACTCGGAATGTACCTGTATAAGGCTGTAATACTATGCTTGTTCGACAAAACGTAACTATCTAATTGGGTATTCCCATGAGTCTAGTCTCAATATATATGTTTTTTCTTACAGCAACTGCGGATATTTTTGGTTCCATGGCATGGACACAGCAGACATTGTTTATTGCATATGTAATTTTAATATGTAACTCTTATTTGGAATATACCTATATACTGTTGTTCTACTATGTTTATTTGCCAAAACTATACCTCAATAAAAAAAAAATAATAAAAAATAAAATAAAATAAAATACAATCAAATTCACTTAGCACATTATGAGGAACGTAATATAATAGCATCATCCATTACTTTTCCTAGTTTTTCTTATTTTACTACTATGACCAGCAAAATACCAAAAATTCATATCAAAGAGGCTGATACACAAAGAGACAGAGCAAAAAATAAAATAAAATGTAAACTCTCTTTCCACAACCCAGCCCCCAAGGCTCCATAATAATAACGTTAACACCTATTTGACCAATGTGGCGAGGTCTAGTTCCAGCGCCTTAAATAAATGTACCTGTCTGTCCAACCTGTTGGTCCAGTCTAACCTTTCATAATTCATAGTAAAAGTCTACATTACTGTGTACCTTACCCAAAGTTTACCTTCTTCTAGTTTAAATATACATAATCCATGGTTCCCACTAGGGTTGCCAGCTTTTAAAAATAAATAAGGGAGACACTCCCTTCCTCCAAATCTCTCTCCCTATTGCTTTTCCTTCCTCTGTATTTCCCTCCCCCACTCCTTATCTCTCTGCCACCCCACAAAAAATGGACCTCATTATCCAATTTGAAAGAATGTTCACAGGCTTGTAATAACTTTAATTACTTGGGAGTTGTGGGTGAATATATCGGCTTTGTGCTTTTTTTTTTTAGCAAACTGTATAAAGTGTATTTAGTTTTCATGTAAGCTGGGTAAGTCTGTAGGCAGTAACAAGGGGTCCTGGGATCCTTAGCTGCTATCTATGCTGGTATTTACGAAGTAGACTCCTTGCCCAATATGCTTAGAGGAATATGGCTGCATCTCACTGAGGAGGCTCAAAGAAGGCAGGTTACCATGTTTCTTGTTCAGAGTAGCATTGCCTGATATTTCGGGGCTGGACTGACATTGTTAGGCAGGATCAGGCTCATGTACTTCAGAAGAGTTCTTCTCTGATAAATTGGGCTAAAAGAGATTGCTCCTCGGTGGTAACTTTCTATAGAACAAGCTACTTAGTAGTTTGTTGCTAGTAGAGCACTTCTCTTTCTGTATATATTATTATTTAAGAAGTTAACAACAAAGCACATGTGCTTAGTTACTGCCACAGACAGAAAGGTCATACAAACACAACATTCAGTCAGTTCCAAAAACATAAATTCTTTGCATGTAGCTGATTAGTTACAGCTCCCTTGGAAGTAAGAATGCTGCTCTTCATTCATTTCTTCTGGCAGTCTGAGGAATGATCTGTTGCAGAGAGCCTCTCTAAAACAAGCCAGTTTTAAACAAAAATATTACAAAACAGCTGTGCTTTTAGACATTGCTCCACCACCCCCCATCCAAATATTACTGAGAGCTAAGTCTCTAGTGTACTAATCAATGCTCTCTAACCACCCTGCTTAAGAACTACCTCTTAATTCTGACTGTACTCCGTCCTGGGTGTTATTATTCCTAGGTATGGCCAAGAGTAACTTAGGTAGGTAGAGTGATTGTGGGATGATCGTAAGCATTGAAACATAAACACATACAATAGGTTTTACATATGAATGTAAGTGTAATTACAGTTCATCCAGACAGCCTCTCCAAATAGGTTTCTACTACTGTGGCTGCAGCCAGCAACTAAACTGGCTGACAGCCTCTTCAATACCCTTCCACTACTGGTACTTCCTTGAGGGCTGTGTAAGGCTCCCACAAATGTACTGTGCATTTGCATCATTGCTCCAGCCACTGATTTTATGAAATGTTAGGGAGGGAAACAAGGGGAAGTTGTAAGACTGAATAAATACGGGAGATAATATGATTAAGTGCTGCACGGCACGAAACATGTCAGGGACCCGCCTTCTCCTACCATGACACAACTGTGTGTGAGATTGTTTTTACTTTGGATTAATAAAGGAACTTTGTTTTAATTACGGTACATTGGAGTGCTGCTTTTCTGCTTACCATGGGAGATTGACCACTAGAAAGCAGCAAAATATAGGAGCAAGGAGATAGCTAAATGTTTTACTGAAATAAAGGAGAACCCGGGAAAAATGGGAGGGTTGGCAGTCCAATTTCCCACAAAACTAAAAATTGATCTTTATTATCCAAAATATAAGCAGATAAGCTACTCATATTGTAGTAGTAGTTAATTTTACATTTTATTACATTAAATGAAGTTGAAGTGGTCTTCCAGTATCTGGCAATACAAACTTTAACTGGTGTGCATATTAAAGCAATCAATTTATTAGTTCTGCTAGATAAATGCCTGCTCAGGTGTTTAATTTATTGTTTCAGGTACTCAATAATTTTGAGGTTTGAGACCAAATATTTATAATGTGGCTAAAGGACCACCACATAGAGTATTTAAATATGTGCCACTTTCCCTACATTCTTGAAAGCATTCACATCCAGAAGAATGGTTAAAATGTAATCTTGAGAGTTGAAGTTACCAATGAAAGGCCACTTTAATGTAATTTTATTTTACGTTAGCATTAAATGAGAAAGATGTGCCCTTTTGAAGACATCATACAATTTTTGTTCAGTCTATGTAAGAGCTAAATCCACTTCCCATTTATCAGAGGAAATTTGTTGCTATGTTATTTTCCTGAAATATACATAGATATTAGTAAACAGTTTCAACTGTCCTGGCCTATGCACTTTAGAGGACCACAATAGTTTGTAGATAGGTCTTACATCCACCATATATAACTCTAGTGGATCCCATTGAATATTGTCTTTTAAGTGATGCGCACCTGTCTTATGCCTAGTTAATATTCTCCTGTTCATTTGTTTCTGGACATATAACTTAGATAAAATCTTCCTGACATTTACGCAGCATATCTGTTTTAACTGTGAGAGAGAGGGTTCAAAATATGTATAATAGTTTGGGTAATATGTTCATCTTTCGCACCACCTATTGTCCATATAAGGAGATTTTTAAATTTTGCCACTTCACCATCAATTTTCTCAAATTGGTTAACATAGGTTTATAATTAAAGGGACAGGAAACCCAAAATATTTTATTTATGATTGGCTAGAACATTCAATTTTAAACAACTTTCAAGTTTACTTTTATTATCAAATATTCTTCATTCTTTTGTTATCCTTTGATGAAGGAACATCATTGCACTATTGGCAGCTAGATGAACACATCTAATTAGCCAATCACAAGAGAAAAATGTATGCAGAAACCATTCACCAGCTAACGCCCACTAGTATAGGATATATGCGTATTCATTTTCAATAATGGATACCAAGAAAAGCTCAATTGAAAATAGAAGTGATTTCAAAGTGTATTAAAATGACATGCTCTATCTGATTCTTGCAAGTTTAATTTGGACATTCCTATCCCTTTAAATTAATTCAGAGTTCACATTATAAGAGATAGTAATTCTTACATATACCATCCCCTTTTTTGCCTATATAAAATAAAAAAATAATTCCCAATAGCTTTTTAGTAGGTTCTGGCAGATTAGTACCAACCCCTTCACATTTGCCATTATTAATCTTACACCCCAAAATATGTGCCAATTTGTTGATAATGGAACATACTATGAGGACAGAAATAAACAGTTTTGTGATAGTTAAAATCACATCAACTGCAAAAAGTTCTATTTTATATTAATTTTTTCCTATTCCAATCTCAGAAACACCTTGCCCCGGTAGCTGCTAGTGGTTCAATGCAGAGGGTAAATAAAAGTAGTGATAACTAGCACCCCTGGCTTGCTCCATTGTGTTTTTTTATAAAGCTTGCAATTTTAACAATGACCTTGGGATTTGCATATCAAGGGCGCGATCCGATATAGATCGCAGTTTGCGGCGCAAGCAAGGGAACCCGCGTCGCCCGCAGTTTCAGCTCGCAACTCGAGCTATCCAATATGCGGCGCCGTCACTTGCTAAAGTGGCGCAAGTCTCACAAACCAGCGATGTCCAGAAATCTGCGTAAGTACAGATTTTTGGAGTCGCCAGTGACTTGCGCCACGTTAGAAACTGCCGGCGCCTATAAAACCTGACTAAAGTCTAAATCACCCGCACTGTCTAACACGCCTCCTAAACATAGCCCGACACGTCTAACCCTCTATCCGCTATCCCCCCTCACTAGCCTAACAATAAAAAAAGTTATTAACCCCTAAACCGCCGCTCCCGTACCCCGCCGCCAGCTATATTAAATCTATAACCCCCTAAAGTGAGCCCCTAACACCGCCGCCATCTCTATTAAAATTATTAACCCCTAATGTAAGCCCCTTACACCGCCGCCATCTCTATTAAAATTATTAACCCCTAATTTAATCTACCTACCCAGCCGCCAGCTATATTATCTATATTAACCCTAAGTATATTATAGTTAATATAGTTATTACATTATATATATTAACTATATTAACCCTAATTATATTAGGGTTAATATAGTTAATATAGTTACTATAGTATTTATATTAACTATATTAACTCTATCTAACCCTAACACCCCTAACTAAATTTATATTAAATTAATCTAATTCATATTATAAACTAAAATATTCCTATTTAAATCTAAATACTTACCTATAAAATAAACCCTAAGATAGCTACAATATAATTAATAATTACATTGTAGCTATGTTAGGGTTAATATTTATTTTACAGGTAAATTGTTAATTATTTTAACAAGGTATAATAGCTATTAAATAGTTATTAACTATTTAATATCTACCTAATTAAAATAATTACCCAATTACCTGTAAAATAAATCCTAACCTAAGTTACAAATACACCTACACTATCAATAAATTAAATAAACTACAAATATCTATCTAAAAATACAATTCTATTAACCCTTTCGTGACAGGGTTAAAGTGTCTACATCGGAACACCTGTTCCGATGTAGACAAATTGAAACTACGCGATCGTGCATACGATCGCGAGATTTCAATTATTGGATCGCATCTGGGGGGCGTCCCTACAACCCTAGGAACGCCCTCCAGACCGCGATCAAGTCCTTGAAGCGCAGAAGGCTTCAGGACAGCCGTTTGATATGACGTTCTATTCCGTCATAACGGCTTTAAAGCCCAGTGTAAATATGACGGAATAGAACGGCATAACGGCGTTAAAAGGTTAACTAAACTAAATTACAAAAATAAACAAACACTAAATTACAAAAAATAAAAAAAAGATTACAAGATTTTTAAGCTAATTAAACCTATTCTAAGCCCCCTAATAAAATAATAAAGCCCCCCAAAATAAAAAAAATTCCCTGCCCTATTCTAAATTAAAAAAAGTTCAAAGCTCTTTACCTTACCAGCCCTTAAAAGGGCCTTTTGTGGGGCATGCCCCAAAGAATTCAGCTCTTTTGCATTTAAAAACATATACAATACCCCCCCCATTACAACCCACCACCCACATACCCCTATTCTAAACCCACCCAAACCCCCCTTAAAAAAGCCTAACACTACCCCCCTGAAGATCTCCCTACCTTGTCTTCACCACACCGGGCCGAACTCCTCATCCGATCCGGGCGATGTCTTGCTCCAAGCGGCAAAGAAGAATTCTTCCTCCGGCGATGTCTTCCTCCAAGCGGCAGCAAAGTCTTCTTCCTTCCGTCAGCATCTTCCATGAAGCGGCATCTTCAATCTTCTTTCTTCGCTCCGCCACCGCGGAGCATCCATCCCGGCCGACGACTGAACGACGAAAGAGGTACCTTTAAATGACGTCATCCAAGATGGCGTCCGCCGAATTCCGATTGGCTGATAGGATTCTATCAGCCAATCGGAATTAAGTTAGAAAAATCTGATTGGCTGATTGAATCAGCCAATCAGATTCAAGTTCAATCCGATTGGCTGAACCAATCAGCTTAAAAATCTTGTAATCTTTTTTTATTTTTTGTAATTTAGTGCTTGTTTTTTTTTGTAATTTAGTTTAGTTAATTTAATTGTATTTTTAGATAGATATTTGTAGTTTATTTAATTTATTGATAGTGTAGGTGTATTTGTAACTTAGGTTAGGATTTATTTTACAGGTAATTGGGTAATTATTTTAACTAGGTAGATATTAAATAGTTAATAACTATTTAATAGCTATTATACCTAGTTAAAATAATTAACAATTTACCTGTAAAATAAATATTAACCCTAACATAGCTACAATGTAATTATTAATTATATTGTAGCTATCTTAGGGTTTATTTTATAGGTAAGTATTTAGATTTAAATAGGAATATTTTAGTTTATAATATGAATTAGATTAATTTAATATAAATTTAGTTAGGGGTGTTAGGGTTAGATAGAGTTAATATAGTTAATATAAATACTATAGTAACTATATTAACTATATTAACCCTAATATAATTAGGGTTAATATAGTTAATATATATAATGTAATAACTATAATAACTATAATATACTTAGGGTTAATATAGATAATATAGCTGGCGGCGGGGTAGGTAGATTAAATTAGGGGTTAATAATTTTAATAGAGATGGTGGCGGTGTAAGGGGCTTACATTAGGGGTTAATAATATTAATATAGCTGGCGGCGGTATAGGGGGATTAGATTAGGGGTTAATAATTTTTATATAGGTGGCGGCGGTGTAAGGGGTCAGATTAGGGGATAGATAAGGTAGATGGCGGCGGTTTTAGGGGCTCACAGTAGGGGGTTAGTTTATGTAGATGGCGGCGGGGTCCGGGAGCGGCGGTTTAGGGGTTAATAACTTTATTAGGGATTTTGGGGGGGGGGGGGGGATCGCGGTTGACAGGTAGATAGACATTGCACATGCGTTAGGTGTTAGGTTTTATTTAGCAGATCGCGGGTGACAGGTAGATAGACATTGCGCATGCGTTAGGTGTTAGGTTTATTTTCTAGCTAGTTTAGGGAGTTACGGGGCTCCAATAGTCAGCGTAAGGCTTCTTACGGATGCTTTTTGTGGCGAGGTGAAAATGGAGTAAGATTTCTCCATTTTCGCCACGTAAGTCCTTACACTGCATATTGGATACCAAACTGCGCGGGTTTGGTATACCTGCCTATGGCCCAAAAAACTACGGGCGACGGCAGAAATATACGGGCGTAACTTCTAGGTTACGCCGTATATGTGATACCAAACCAGCGTAAATATTGGCGTCGCCGGCTTTTGCGGGCGACGATTTTTATCGGATCGACCCCATAGATGTAATTGCAGACACATATAGCTGAAATCTGCCACTTTTAACACTGCATGCAAATACATCCATTCCACTCTATTGACTGTTTTTTTTCTCCATCCAGCTAGAGAAACAGAGAAGGCATTCCAATTCATGTATAGTCAATTAAGTTAGTCAATTAATCTGTGAATGTTATCAGGAGGTTCTCGAAGGTCCCGATGATTTAAACCTCTCCACTCAGGTGAGATGCTGTAAGAAGTCTCTTCAGTACGGCGAGGTCTCTTAAAAATTTTACAGGCACACATTTTACATTGAGAGATGTTAACCTTATTTTGTAGGATTCTATATGTAAAGGAGAGATTGCTATATAAAATATAAGGTCATAAAAAATCCCAAAGATTTTGTTTCTTTTCTCTCCATGGCGGTGAGTTTTTTTTTATCATTAGGCCCTAAATGAAGAATGCAGTAATATTGTGAACCTACACTTTTTCTTCTGGCAAGTGGCATGGGATTGCATTGGGTATATTTTGTCTTAAAATTTAGGGGAATAATTCTGGGTGAAATGGGTTTCTTGCATGTGCGCATTCAGGGCTGTATATTCAGAGATAACCTTACGTCTCTTAACATTTGAGGGTAACACCTAACATTGTGTGAGATTATATTTAAAACTATTACAGAAATACAATTTTAAAAAATACTGGTTATTCCTGCAACATATCTATAACGGGCAGACACAATCTGGAGGAGAAAAAAAAGGGAGGTTGAGAAAGACAGAAGGGATTCACAAATATACAGGATCACATAATCCTAGTAATCAAATTTAATCTACAAGAAAACAAATATAGGTGTAAGACTTAACATAATACTATTTACCAATGGTAGGGCCAGACATTCAGGACTCTTTCTGAATCATTAAAAAAAAAGTGGTTTCATTGATATACATTCTCAGTTTGCAGCAAATACAATTTACTTCTATTATCTAAATTGTTTCATTCTTTTAGTAGCCTTTATTGAAAGGCATACATTTGTAGGCTCAGGAGCAGAAATGCACTACAGGGAGCTTCCTCATTAGTGACTGCATATATATGCCTCTTGTAATTGGCTCACCCCAAATGTTTAGCTAGCTCCCAGTAGTGCTTTTGGGTTAATATCCCTTTAACTCAAGCTTAACAGCGCTAGAAGTATTCTTTATGCGAATGTGGGTTGAAAGTAAAACTTTTGCAACCGAGAGAAACCCGACGTGTGCTAACTTCAGGACCTCGGATATCGTTACCGCACTTTTTCTCCCCATAGACTTCAATGGAGAGGGCAGAAGAAAAAAACCTGACACTTATCGCTTGCACGCTAACCCAACAGTAGTTATTAATATTTCACATTCCAATGTTCTTCACTTTCAATTTTTTATTTTAAATAGATATTTCTATACATATCTATACATATCTATATATACCTATATACTGTATATATTCCTATAGATATATAGGTTTAGATATATATTTTACATTAACATCGGATATATATTGAAATATATTTAAAAATAAAAATTAATATGAAGAACAATGGAATGTAAAAAATGTGTAACATTCTTCATGTTACGTCCTTTAGGTCTAGAGCAGTGTTGCGCAAGCACACATGAAGAATTAGTTATCTTAAGGCACGTTATGTAAATATTAAAACAAATATTAATTATTATATATATATATATATATATATATATATATATAATCTTTATCCAATAAGGGACTGCACTCGCTGGATTTAGTTCAAAGAACCTTTTAAGTCTTTATTACGGTAACGTTTCGGGGTTTGCAGACCCCTTCCTCAGACCAGACAACGTTACCGTAATAAAGACTTAAAAGGTTCTTTGAACTAAATCAACTCGAAATTGCTACTTTATGACAAAAATATGTGCCCTATTAATTCTATTTGTCCTAGTTTGTAGTTATGATAGTTAAATAGTTGTATTGTGAATTTTGAGCAAACATCATCTGCATACAGTTAGTGAGATAAATCAGTGAAACTTGCTGGTGTAAAATACCAATAGCATATCATGAGAATTGGGAGAGAGATTCAGAGATACTCTGTGAACTTCCATTGTGTCCCTCCCACTTTCTGAAACTGTCTTATTTTACATAAAACAAATACAAAGTGAAATGTAATTTTTAACACAAATCCTTCTTCTGTGCTTACCCGACATGAGTTATATTAAGGTGCATTATGTATTTATTAAATATAAAATATTGAAAAATTGTAATAATTAATGTAAATAATTATTATAGATGTGCTTAAATATTCTAATAAATCATCTGAAATAGCTGTATTTTTAAAAGTATCTATAACCATTATTAATCAGTATTTTTAAATATTCTATATTTAATATTTACAGTAAAATGCCCATTAAAAAACAATAAATATTATTATAGAATTATTTTTTAGACATATACATGTATATAGCCTTTTGCAGTCAATTACATGGCCATAGACCATATAATCTTTGAACCCTTATAATAGTTTGTATAAATATTTATATGAATCACTTTTATCAGATAGTGTTTATATGAGTGTAACTGTTTAGGTAATGTATTTATGTTGTTTGTGGTGCAACTTCAATTTTAGCCCTAACCCTTTACACAAAGTCTTCAGTCCTCATATCACACATTTTTTAACATTTTTGGCCACTTGTAATCTAGCCCAATATTTGTTGAAATGTATTCTCACGTGTCTCAACTTTAGTTTTAGTTTTAAAGGGACACTGAACCCAATTTTTTTCTTTCATGATTCAGATAGAGCATGCAATTTTAAACCACTTTCTATTTTATTCCAAGTATCAATTTTTCTTCGTTCTCTTGCTATCTTTATTTTAAAAAGAAGATATCTAAGCATTTTTTTAAATTCAGAACTTTGGACAGCACTTTTTTATTGGTGGATGAATTAATCCACCAATCAGCAAGGACAACCCAGGTTGATCACCAAAAATGGGCCGGCATCTAAACTTACTTTCTTGCATTTCAAATAAAGATACCAAAAGAATGAAGAAAATTTGATAATAGTAGTAAATTAGAAAGTTGCTTAAAATGTCATGCTCTATCTGAATCACAAAAGAAAAAATTTGGGTACAGTGTCCCTTTAACATACATGCAAATTCCTCCTGCTATTTTGTTGGCCTTATTCCTCTTTAACATAAGTATAACTATTTAGCTACTATTTTTTATTTATTCTGCATGGGAAAAACAGTCAATCTGCATCTTCAATGTTGTGTTCACGTTTTGCTTCACACCATAATCTTGTGAGATTTCATAGTAAACTTCATTAAACTAAGGAGGAAAATAAAGTAAGGGCTAAATTTGAAGTGGTGTGCTAACTGTTGCACATGAGCGATATTGTGTTTTGGAGCGTGACGGAAATAGCATGTGTATTACAAATTGAAAGAGAACACGAATATGAGAGCGCAATTGCATTTAACGCTCATCAGGTTAGCGTGACTGAAACACTTGCGTAAAGGGTAGTGTGTTAAATCAAAGTTGCACTAAACACAACACAAATATATTTAAAATTACAGTTACACTCATATAAACAATATCTGAAAAAATTATTCATAGAAATATATGGTACATGACAAGGTGTTTGACTGCAAAGTGCTATAATGTATTTATATTGTACATACATATCTAAATATGTGTATGTATATACGTACATTTATAGATGTGTGAACATATGTATGTATGTATATGTGTTTTACTGTATATTGACTGTACATATTTAACATTCAAATGTTCTTCACTTACAGAACAATGTAATTTTTATTGTAAATACATATTTATATATACATTATAGCTTTATATACTGTACCTATATCTGTATATCTATTCCTATAAATATAAAGGTATAGATATATTTTTTGACATTAATATTATCATATATATAGAAATAAATATTTAATAATAAAAATTAAAAAAAATTCTATGTGAAAAACATAAGAATGTAAAAATGAGTAACAAGCATTGGGGTTCACGATTTAGGTCTAACGCGGTGTTTGATTAGCACACATGAAGAATTACTACCTTCCTTCAGTTCTTCTATTGAATTATTAGATATAAAATAATTAAAAATAATAATTATTAAAAATAATTATACATACTATAAAATACTGTTTTTGATTGTTTTTAAAGATACTGCAATAAAGGAAGATTTTTTTAAGCACCTCAACCTGCATTATGATACTGTAAAATAAACATATAGTCTATGGATTATTTAGAATTTATTACAGTATTTTATGAATATTTTTAAATATTTTATATGTAATATTTCAATAGTGCGCATTAACATTAGTAATTCTTCATGTGCGCTAACCTGACGCCATAAACCCTGCAGAGCGTTCCACATATTTTACTTTTCTATGTTCTTCACATAGAAACATTTTTTTAAATTAATTTTTATTATTTAATATATATTTTTATATATGTACAGTATGTGATAACGTTAATGTAAAATAGATATCTATACCTATGAAAATGATAGATACATACTCCTTAGTGTGTGTCCCTGGATGAGAAACTGGATTGGATTTTTAAGTTTATCTACAGTGGGATGTGGTGACAGAGGAAAAATCAATGCAAAATACCTTCGTTTTTTTGCAGAGATGTTCATGTGATATTTGCTGGTCATATTTTTACATATATGCTGCTGCTTTTCTGCCCTAAAATGTTCCTTATAGGAAATAAATGGTTTGCATTACCATTGAACAACCACATAAACTAATCTTAAATGAAATGAGAGACTGTCACGCTTGACAGTTTCAGTGGTGTTAAAATTCAGTATAAGAAGATATCATGTCAATGTAATAGAAACGGTTAGTTTTCATCTTGTTTTCAGATCACCCCAACCCGGAAATTGTGCTTTTACATTCAAAATAATAAAATATTGTAAAATATTAAAAGTTACAATATATTGATTGAGCAATTATAACAAATATGCACATCATGCCAAGATGCAATTGGCTTTCAAATGGTTTGGATGGAAATGAATTGCCCTATCATGATTGGTAATAGCATCTTTATTAGCAGCTTTTGAAACAGGATTGCACAATAGTGAGTTCAAAAAGAACCTATTGCACCGAAACGTGGCATCAGACAGATTTTGTGATCAACCCCAAGGTGTTGGTCTGGGAAGGGCACAACGGTATATACACTGTGTGCGGAATTATTAGGCAAATGAGTATTTTGACCACATCATCCTCTTTATGCATCTTGTCTTACTCCAAGCTGTATAGGCTCGAAAGCCTACTACCAATTAAGCATATTAAGCATATTAGGTGATGTGCATCTCTGTAATGAGAAGGGGTGTGGTCTAATGACATCAACACCCTATATCAGGTGTGCATAATTATTAGGCAAATTCCTTTCCTTTGGCAAAATGGGTCAAAAGAAGGACTTGACAGGCTCAGAAAAGTCAAAAATAGTGAGATATCTTGCAGAGGGATGCAGCACTCTTAAAATTCCAAAGCTTCTGAAGCGTGATCATCGAACAATCAAGCGTTTCATTCAAAATAGTCAACAGGGTCGCAAGAAGCGTGTGGAAAACCAAGGCGCAAAATAACTGCCCATGAACTGAGAAAAGTCAAGCTTGCAGCTGCCAAGATGCCACTTGCCACCAGTTTGGCCATATTTCAGAGCTGCAACATCACTGGAGTGCCCAAAAGCACAAGGTGTGCAATACTCAGAGACATGGCCAAGGTAAGAAAGGCTGAAAGACGACCACCACTGAACAAGACACACAAGCTGAAACATCAAGACTGGGCCAAGAAATATCTCAAGACTGATTTTTCTAAGGTTTTATGGACTGATGAAATGAGAGTGAGTCTTGATGGGCCAGATGGATGGGCCCGTGGCTGGATTGGTAAAGGGCAGAGAGCTCCAGTCCGACTCAGATGCCAGCAAGGTGGAGGTGGAGTACTGGTTTGGGCTGGTATCATCAAAGATGAGCTTGTGGGGCCTTTTCGGGTTGAGGATGGAGTCAAGCTCAACTCCCAGTCCTACTGCCAGTTTCTGGAAGACACCTTCTTCAAGCAGTGGTACAGGAAGAAGTCTGCATCCTTCAAGAAAAACATGATTTTCATGCAGGACAATGCTCCATCACACGCATCCAAGTACTCCACAGCGTGGCTGGCAAGAAAGGGTATAAAAGAAGAAAATCTAATGACGTGACCTCCTTGTTCACCTGATCTGAACCCCATTGAGAACCTGTGGTCCATCATCAAATGTGAGATTTACAAGGATGGAAAACAGTACACCTCTCTGAACAGTGTCTGGGAGGCTGTGGTTGTTGCTGCACGCAATGTTGATGGTGAACAGATCAAAACACTGACAGAATCCATGGATGGCAGGCTTTTGAGTGTCCTTGCAAAGAAAGGTGGCTATATTGGTCACTGATTTGTTTTTGTTTTGTTTTTGAATGTCAGAAATGTATATTTGTGAATGTTGAGATGTTATATTGGTTTCACTGGTAAAAATAAATAATTGAAATGGGTATATATTTGTTTTTTGTTAAGTTGCCTAATAATTATGCACAGTAATAGTCACCTGCACACACAGATATCCCCCTAAAATAGCTATAACTAAAAACAAACTAAAAACTACTTCCAAAAATATTCAGCTTTGATATTAATGAGTTTTTTGGGTTCATTGAGAACATGGTTGTTGTTCAATAATAAAATTAATCCTCAAAAATACAACTTACCTAATAATTCTGCACTCCCTGTATGTGTGTGTATGTAAACATGCACATATATACATACACAAATATATCTACACAAATACAAAAATACAAACATACATATATAGCTTTGAGCCCTTCGCAGTTTAACACCTCGTAATATGCTATGACACTTTTAAAACATGTATTTTAATAATAAATCTACATATTACATTTAATATACTGTATATATATATATATTTGAATAC
This sequence comes from Bombina bombina, assembly GCF_027579735.1. Taxonomy (NCBI): domain Eukaryota; kingdom Metazoa; phylum Chordata; class Amphibia; order Anura; family Bombinatoridae; genus Bombina; species Bombina bombina. The sequence continues at coordinate 948,810,774 of NC_069501.1, forward strand.
TTTAGTTTATTACATGTGGTTTGTTATGCAATTGTTTTAGCCCTAAAAGGGACAGTAAAGTCATAATTAGACATTCATGATTCAGACAGAGCATACCATTTTAAAGAACTTTTCAATTTACTTCTATTATTTAATATGCTTCCTTCTCTTGTTATCCTTTGCTGAAATGTTTATCTAGGTAATCTCAGGAGCAGCAAAGAACCTAGGTTCTAGCTGCTGATTGGTGGCTGCATATATATATACAGATTGTCATTGGCTCACCCATGTGTTCAGTTAGAAACCAGTAGTGCATTGCTGCTCCTTCAACAAATGATACCAAGAGAATGAACCTAATTTAATCAGAGAAATAAACTGTAAAGTTGTTTAAAATTGTATGTTCTTCCTAAATCATGGAAGAAATATTTTGGGTTTCATGTCCCTTTAACGCTTCACTTCAGGTCCCCAAGTGTGCTAAATTTTTCACTGCTTGTAATATGAGCTATAATAGTGCACCCTGCGTTATCCATTTAAAAGTATAGGGCACTAAATAAATGACATCTAAGATTCTAAGCTAAAACTTTTTTTTTAACATTGACTTGTAATACCAAATTGTGCATATTCTTAGCACGGGATTACAATATGTGTAATGCACCCTATGCTATTAATGATGCTCGACTTTTAATATAGGTCATTATATGCTCCAATTATAAAGCAGTGGAGTCTGCTTTGGGTCGCTTGTTTTCTAACATCTCTTTCACCTTAGAGGTTGCAGGGTTAATTCACCCAAACTCGTTCTGTTCAGGGTGATTGACAGGCCCTACTCTTGTGCAATTGGCTACATGAGAAAAGTGGGCAGCAATGCACAAAATTGTGCTGCGAACATGTGCAGATAGGCCTGTATGATAAATACCTATTCTCAATGATAAAGCATTCCCTTAGTCTAAAATGCTGTTTATACAGGCACTGAAGGCACAAAAAAGATGTGTGGGCACACAGCACAACACAGAGCCACCAATTATCCAAAGGATAGATGGTTTTAAAATTATGTGAATTTGGTTTCTCTGATTTGAGTGAATAGAATTGGAAAAAGTGTGATTAAATTAAAAAAATGAAAGTGCTATCTTAAAAACTAATATCAGAAGACTGATTTCTGTGTCTTATCATTTCCGTGTCATTGAGTTTTGCTATTAAATTATTGATCACAGAAATTAGGTTGTGTATCGTAATTGACTAAAGAATAATTTTCAGAATTTCTTCATTTTTTAATGGTACAGAGAAATGGAGATCTGGCTTTGTTATCTGTGAACAGAGATATAAATTTCTTTGAACTGTTACCTTGACAATGACATTGACTCACTTCATATACTCCTGAATGGTAATTTTAAATACATGAATGGTGACTTCCATGTCCTTGAATGTCACTATAGATGTACAGTATGCATCCATGATGAGTACTTAATGAGCACTGGGTGTCTATTAATTTCATGTGCATTCTGATGAAAGAAAATACACAGAATTTTTGACATCTACAGCATCCTCTTTAGATGGCTCACAGAATACTAATTGCATTTTTATTAATACTTTCCTATTTTTATTCTGCATATACTTTCGTATCCACTTTTTGGGAACAGTTGAATAGAATATAGAATAGAACTCCGCGGTTTTTACCTTTAAAAATATCATCCTAAAAATTTCTTACCTAGAGAATTTAGAATAAAGGTGTACTCCTAATAGGCAGCAATAATCCATCTTTTTTGAGGAATGTGGCTCTCTACTCTATAGTGTTAGATCAGAGATTGAGAGCTTTAGGGCTGGATTACAAGTGGAGCACTAACAGTTAGGCGCAAGCAAAAAGGGGTTTATATTACAAGTTGAAAGTAAACGAGATAGCTTGAGCACAATTTAAGTTAACGCTCGTCGGGATTTTGCATCCTAAGAGCTCTGGTTAACTGTTTCACGAAGAAAAAAAAGTGTAAAAAAACACATCGAAAATACATTGAAAAGTACAATCTTTTAAGATGGTCTATATTTCCTCTTAATCTCTTTGGAAAATTAAATTTATTTAAAATGTTACAATGTTTAAGGTTGATCTATATGTGAATACCACTGTTTTCTCTTTCTTTTCATTATGTGTACACTGTCAAATTTGTTCTTATGCCTTTCACTTTTTACATGCGACAAGCATAATGGCTGTTATTTTAGGGTTTCTTATCCCCTGCCCACTTATTAACCCCATACATTTGCGACCTTCCCTCTTCTTAAAGAACTTTATCGCTGGCAGAAAGCCAATAGTTACCGCTAATCACCTCCCCCCCACAACCCACGCTCCCTTACTCCCACTTTTTCTAAGGAGCCCCCTTCCTTGAGGAGGACTATATAAGCGGTTTCTCTCAACAATACCGCAATCGCTAGAAAATTATCACATTATAACCGCATATAGTGCGATTAGCGCTGTAAGAGTGACCCCCCCTACCTGTGCCTCCTTCTTTCTTTTCCCCCTTCTCTCACCCCTTTATTTTCCTCCTTTTTTCTTTTTTTGTTTTCTCCCTCTCCCCGTTTAGAAGCAAATAATTCTATATAACCATGTCCCTAATATGTACCTCCCATAACATTAGAGGACTTAACACGCCAAATAAAAGAAGCAGACTTCTGAGTTACCTCACTCATGCTAAGTCAAAGGTTGTTTTTTTGCAGGAGATTCACTGGGTGGAAGATGCACCTATCCCTTTACATTGTAGAGTAGAGAGACAGCCTCCTTCCCAGGGAAATCGAGGGGAGTTGCGATTTTGATACACAAAGCCGTACTTTTTGAAAAACTAGACGCTTATTAGGATCCCTGAGATATATAGATATTTAATCCTTAACTGCAAGTTAGATGACGTTCCATACACCTTAGCTAGCTACTATGGCCCAAATTCTGGACAGATAAGGGCGCTTAGGAAATTCTTGAGATTACTTGCCACTCACAAGACTCAAAATCTGCTTTTAGCAGGCGACTTTAACATGATCCTAGATACGACTTTAGATAGGCGTTTGCCGAAGCTTAAACCTTGTGACTCCAAGATTTCCAGAACTGCAAAACAATTTACCAACCTTATTGCCCAGTATAATTTATTTGACGCATGGCGATCCCACCACCCATCCTCTAGAGATTACTCCTATTACTCTACAGTTCATAACACATACACCAGAATTGATTATATTTTTTGCGAACCCCGCCTACTAGACCACATTCAATCAGTGCACATGCCTAACTGTTCGTGGTCAGACCACTCCCCAATTCAGATGTCCATGAGGGTCCCAAACTGTATGTCCTCTAGACCTTCTTGGAAGCTACCTGATTATCTTCTCTCGACTCCAGAGCAGATTATGTACATACAAAAGGAAATCACTGAGGTTTTAGATATTAATGACAACGGAACAGTCAGTGACTTTTGCTTATGGGGGGCCCTTAAGGCATATGTTAGGGGGCTATTTATTAAACTTAAAGCAGATCACAGAAAACAATTAGGAGGGACCTTAGCTCAACTTCATATAGCTCTTCTGGATTTAACCTCCTCCCATATGGCTTCGCTAAACCCTCAGGTACTATCTCAAATAGATGCTACTAAAGCGAAAAACAGAATTTATGTTTACCTGATAAATTTCTTTCTCCAACGGTGTGTCCGGTCCACGGCGTCATCCTTACTTGTGGGATATTCTCTTCCCCAACAGGAAATGGCAAAGAGCCCAGCAAAGCTGGTCACATGATCCCTCCTAGGCTCCGCCTACCCCAGTCATTCGACCGACGTTAAGGAGGAATAATAGCATAGGAGAAACCATATGGTACCGTGGTGACTGAAGTTAAAGAAAATAAATTATCAGACCTGATTAAAAAACCAGGGCGGGCCGTGGACCGGACACACCGTTGGAGAAAGAAATTTATCAGGTAAACATAAATTCTGTTTTCTCCAACATAGGTGTGTCCGGTCCACGGCGTCATCCTTACTTGTGGGAACCAATACCAAAGCTTTAGGACACGGATGAAGGGAGGGAGCAAATCAGGTCACCTAAATGGAAGGCACCACGGCTTGCAAAACCTTTCTCCCAAAAACAGCCTCAGAAGAAGCAAAAGTATCAAACTTGTAAAATTTGGTAAAAGTGTGCAGTGAAGACCAAGTCGCTGCCCTACATATCTGATCAACAGAAGCCTCGTTCTTGAAGGCCCATGTGGAAGCCACAGCCCTAGTGGAATGAGCTGTGATTCTTTCGGGAGGCTGCCGTCCGGCAGTCTCGTAAGCCAATCTGATGATGCTTTTAATCCAAAAAGAGAGAGAGGTAGAAGTTGCTTTTTGACCTCTCCTTTTACCTGAGTAAACAACAAACAAGGAAGATGTTTGTCTAAAATCCTTTGTAGCATCTAAATAGAATTTTAGAGCGCGAACAACATCCAAATTGTGCAACAAGCGTTCCTTCTTTGAAACTGGTTTCGGACACAGAGAAGGTACGATAATCTCCTGGTTAATGTTTTTGTTAGAAACAACTTTTGGAAGAAAACCAGGTTTAGTACGTAAAACCACCTTATCTGCATGGAACACCAGATAAGGAGGAGAACACTGCAGAGCAGATAATTCTGAAACTCTTCTAGCAGAAGAAATTGCAACTAAAAACAAAACTTTCCAAGATAATAACTTAATATCAACGGAATGTAAGGGTTCAAACGGAACCCCCTGAAGAACTGAAAGAACTAAATTGAGACTCCAAGGAGGAGTCAAAGGTTTGTAAACAGGCTTGATTCTAACCAGAGCCTGAACAAAGGCTTGAACATCTGGCACAGCTGCCAGTTTTTTGTGAAGTAACACCGACAAGGCAGAAATCTGTCCCTTCAGGGAACTTGCCGATAATCCTTTTTCCAATCCTTCTTGAAGGAAGGATAGAATCCTAGGAATCTTAACCTTGTCCCAAGGGAATCCTTTAGATTCACACCAACAGATATATTTTTTCCAAATTTTGTGGTAAATCTTTCTAGTTACAGGCTTTCTGGCCTGAACAAGAGTATCGATAACAGAATCTGAGAAACCTCGCTTAGATAAAATCAAGCGTTCAATCTCCAAGCAGTCAGCTGGAGTGAAACCAGATTCGGATGTTCGAACGGACCCTGAACAAGAAGGTCTCGTCTCAAAGGTAGCTTCCAAGGTGGAGCCGATGACATATTCACCAGATCTGCATACCAAGTCCTGCGTGGCCACGCAGGAGCTATCAAGATCACCGACGCCCTCTCCTGATTGATCCTGGCTACCAGCCTGGGGATGAGAGGAAACGGCGGGAACACATAAGCTAGTTTGAAGGTCCAAGGTGCTACTAGTGCATCCACTAGAGCCGCCTTGGGATCCCTGGATCTGGACCCGTAGCAAGGAACTTTGAAGTTCTGACGAGAGGCCATCAGATCCATGTCTGGAATGCCCCATAGTTGAGTGACTTGGGCAAAGATTTCCGGATGGAGTTCCCACTCCCCCGGATGCAATGTCTGACGACTCAGAAAATCCGCTTCCCAATTTTCCACTCCCGGGATGTGGATAGCAGACAGGTGGCAGGAGTGAGACTCCGCCCATAGAATAATCTTGGTCACTTCTTCCATCGCTAGGGAACTCCTTGTTCCCCCCTGATGGTTGATGTACGCAACAGTCGTCATGTTGTCTGATTGAAACCGAATGAACTTGGTCCTCGCTAGCTGAGGCCAAGCCTTGAGAGCATTGAATATCGCTCTCAGTTCCAGAATATTTATCGGTAGAAGAGATTCTTCCCGAGACCAAAGACCCTGAGCTTTCAGGGATCCCCAGACCGCGCCCCAGCCCATCAGACTGGCGTCGGTCGTGACAATGACCCACTCTGGTCTGCGGAATGTCATCCCTCGTGACAGGTTGTCCAGGGACAGCCACCAACGGAGTGAGTCTCTGGTCCTCTGATTCACTTGTATCTTTGGAGACAAGTCTGTATAGTCCCCATTCCACTGACTGAGCATGCACAGTTGTAATGGTCTTAGATGAATGCGCGCAAAAGGAACTATGTCCATTGCCGCTACCATCAACCCGATCACTTCCATGCACTGAGCTACGGAAGGAAGAGGAACGGAATGAAGTATCCGACAAGAGTCCAGAAGCTTTGACTTTCTGGCCTCTGTTAGAAAAATCCTCATTTCTGAGGAGTCTATAATTGTTCCCAAGAAGGGAACCCTTGTTGACGGGGATAGAGAACTCTTTTCCACGTTCACTTTCCAGCCGTGAGATCTGAGAAAGGCCAGGACGATGTCCGTGTGAGCCTTTGCTCGAGGGAGGGACGACGCTTGAATCAGAATGTCGTCCAGGTAAGGTACTACTGCAATGCCCTTTGGTCTTAGTACCGCTAGAAGGGACCCTAGTACCTTTGTGAAAATCCTTGGAGCAGTGGCTAATCCGAAAGGAAGCGCCACAAACTGGTAATGTTTGTCCAGGAATGCAAACCTTAGGAACCGATGATGTTCCTTGTGGATAGGAATATGTAGATACGCATCCTTTAAATCCACCGTGGTCATGAATTGACCTTCCTGGATGGAAGGAAGGATAGTTCGAATGGTTTCCATCTTGAAAGATGGGACCTTGAGAAATTTGTTTAAGATCTTGAGATCTAAGATTGGTCTGAACGTTCCCTCTTTTTTGGGAACTATGAACAGATTGGAGTAGAACCCCGTCCCTTGTTCTCTTAATGGAACAGGATGAATCACTCCCATTTTTAACAGGTCTTCTACACAATGTAAGAACGCCTGTCTTTTTATGTGGTCTGAAGACAACTGAGACCTGTGGAACCTCCCCCTTGGGGGAAGTCCCTTGAATTCCAGAAGATAACCCTGGGAGACTATTTCTAGCGCCCAAGGATCCAGAACATCTCTTGCCCAAGCCTGAGCGAAGAGAGAGAGTCTGCCCCCCACCAGATCCGGTCCCGGATCGGGGGCCAATATTTCATGCTGTCTTGGTAGCAGTGACAGGTTTCTTGGCCTGCTTTCCCTTGTTCCAGCCTTGCATTGGTCTCCAAGCTGGCTTGGCTTGAGAAGTATTACCCTCTTGCTTAGAGGACGTAGCACTTTGGGCTGGTCCGTTTTTACGAAAGGGACGAAAATTAGGTCTATTTTTTGCCTTGAAAGGCCTATCCTGAGGAAGGGCGTGGCCCTTACCCCCAGTGATATCAGAGATAATCTCTTTCAAGTCAGGGCCAAACAGCGTTTTCCCCTTGAAAGGAATGTTTAGTAACTTGTTCTTGGAAGACGCATCAGCCGACCAAGATTTCAACCAAAGCGCTCTGCGCGCCACAATAGCAAACCCAGAATTCTTAGCCGCTAACCTAGCCACTTGCAAAGTGGCGTCTAGAGTGAAAGAATTAGCCAATTTGAGAGCATTGATTCTGTCCATAATCTCCTCATAAGGAGGAGAATCACTATCGAGCACCTTAATCAGTTCATCAAACCAGAAATATGCAGCTGTAGTGACAGGGACAATGCATGAAATGGGTTGTAGAAGGTAACCCTGCTGAACAAACATCTTTTTAAGCAAACCTTCTAATTTTTTATCCATAGGATCTTTGAAAGCACAACTATCCTCTATGGGTATAGTGGTGCGTTTGTTTAAAGTAGAAACCGCTCCCTCGACCTTGGGGACTGACTGCCATAAGTCCTTTCTGGGGTCGACCATAGGAAACAATTTTTTAAATATGGGGGGAGGGACGAAAGGAATACCGGGCCTTTCCCATTCTTTATTAACAATGTCCGCCACCCGCTTGGGTATAGGAAAAGCTTCTGGGAGCCCCGGCACCTCTAGGAACTTGTCCATTTTACATAGTTTCTCTGGAATGACCAACTTTTCACAATCATCCAGAGTGGATAATACCTCCTTAAGCAAAATGCGGAGATGTTCCAACTTAAATTTAAATGTAATCACATCAGATTCAGCCTGATGAGAAATGTTCCCTGAATCAGTAATTTCTCCCTCAGACAAAACCTCCCTGGCCCCCTCAAACTGGATTAGGGGCCCTTCAGAGATATTAATATCAGCGTCGTCATGCTCTTCAGTAACTAAAACAGAGCAGCCACGCTTACGCTGACAAGGTTTCATTTTGGCTAAAATGTTTTTGACAGAATTATCCATTACAGCCGTTAATTGTTGCATAGTAAGGAGTATTGGCGCGCTAGATGTACTAGGGGCCTCCTGAGTGGGCAAGACTCGTGTAGACGAAGGAGGGAATGATGCAGTACCATGCTTACTCCCCTCACTTGAGGAATCATCTTGGGCATCATTGTCATTATCACATAAATCACATTTATTTAAATGAATAGGAATTCTGGCTTCCCCACATTCAGAACACAGTCTATCTGGTAGTTCAGACATGTTAAACAGGCATAAACTTGATAAGAAAGTACAAAAAACGTTTTAAAATAAAACCGTTACTGTCACTTTAAATTTTAAACTGAACACACTTTGTTACTGCAATTGCGAAAAAACATGAAGGAATTGTTCAAAAATCACAAAATTTTCACCACAGTGTCTTAAAGCCTTAAAAATATTGCACACCAAATTTGGAAGCTTTAACCCTTAAAATAACGGAACCGGAGCCGTTATAAGCTTTAACCCCTTTACAGTCCCTGGTATCTGCTTTGCTGAGACCCAACCAAGCCCAAAGGGGAATACGATACCAAATGACGCCTTCAGAAAGTCTTTTCTAAGTATCAGAGCTCCTCTCACATGCGACTGCATGCCATGCCTCTCAAAAACAAGTGCGCCACACCGGCGCGAAAATGAGACTCTGCTTATGCTTTGGGAAAGCCCCTAAGAAATAAGGTGTCTAATACAGTGCCTGCCGATATTATTATATCAAAATACCCAGATAAAATGATTCCTCAAGGCTAAATATGTGCTAATAATGAATCGATTTAGCCCAGAAAAGTCTACAGTCTAAATAAGCCCTTGTAAAGCCCTTATTTACGATCGTAATAAATATGGCTTACCGGATCCCATAGGGAAAATGACAGCTTCCAGCATTACATCGTCTTGTTAGAATGTGTCATACCTCAAGCAGCAAGAGACTGCACACTGTTCCCCCAACTGAAGTTAATTGCTCTCAACAGTCCTGTGTGGAACAGCCATGGATTTTAGTTACGGTTGCTAAAATCATTTTCCTCATACAAACAGAAATCTTCATCTCTTTTCTGTTTCTGAGTAAATAGTACATACCAGCACTATTTCAAAATAACAAACTCTTGATTGAATAATTAAAAAACTACAGTTAAACACTAAAAAACTCTAAGCCATCTCCGTGGAGATGTTGCCTGTACAACGGCAAAGAGAATGACTGGGGTAGGCGGAGCCTAGGAGGGATCATGTGACCAGCTTTGCTGGGCTCTTTGCCATTTCCTGTTGGGGAAGAGAATATCCCACAAGTAAGGATGACGCCGTGGACCGGACACACCTATGTTGGAGAAATAGAGGCTCTGGAGTCTAAGAGATATCAGGAGCAAATTCGCCAATTCAAACAAACCTTTTATGCCATAGGGAACAAAGTGGACAGATTACTAGCTAGCAGCGGACTGCGGAAGCACGTATCCCATATATAAAAATGACACATGGCATAGTTCATCTACCGGCAGATATAGGCAAGGCCTTTGCCAATTATTATTCTTCCTTGTATAATTTTAATAAATCCCCAGACTCTCCTGCACCATCTGTACAACATATCCGAGACTTCTTGGGTTTGCTCTCCTTACCAACTTTATCTGATGCCCAGAAAGACCTGCTGGACTCTCCCTTTTGTGTAAAAGAGTTAGCCTCAACCATTAAAATGTTGAAATCTCACAAGGCCCCAGGTCCAGACGGGTATAGCGCTCTTTTTTACAAAACGTTCCTCTCACAGCTCTCTCCACTACTTACTAGGGTTTGCTCGCTGGCTAGGCAGTCTGGTTCTCTTCCCTCTGAATTGCTAGAAGCAGTTATTGTAACCATCCCAAAGCCAGGTAAAGCCCCTAATGTATGTGAACACTTTCACCCAATTTCCTTAGTTAATACAGATATGAAGATCCTAGCCAAACTTATGGTCTCCAGACTAAATCAAGTCCTTCCATCATTAATAGACTGGGACCAAGTAGGCTTCACTCCTGGGAGGGAAGGGCCGGATAATACCCGGCGAATCCTCAATATTTACTTTGAGGCTAAGCGGCGGGGCCTTCCTTGCATGACCCTAGCACTTCACGCTGAAAAGGCCTTCAATAGGGTGAACTGGGCCTACCTATTCAAAGTCCTAAACAAGTTTGGCTTCACCCCTTATTTTTACTCATGCGTTAAAGCACTATACTCCACTCTGTCAGCATCTGTGAGAGGTCTGGGATTCCACTCTCCCGTTTTTCCCATTACAAATGGAACACGACAGGGCTGCCCATTGTCCCCACTGATATTCACTCTCATCATGGAGCTACTTGCCGAGGTGATCAGAAATAGCCTGGACATTCAGGGGGTGGAGATTGCTGGGTCAATGCAAAAAACTGCGTTATTCACAAATGATCTGACCGTATTTCTGGGGAACCCCTCCCATTCCTTCCCCTTTCTCTTATTACTTATTACACCATTTTGGTCAAATTAGCTTTTACAAACTTAATGTTAGCAAAACTGACGCTTACACCATTAATGTACCAGACATGGAGTTTGCAGATCTTAAGAAAACATATTCATTTAATTGGTCCCAACAAAAAATTAAATCTAGGAGTGTTTCTTTCTTACAACATTTTGACCATAATCAAGTCCAATTTTCACCCCTTATTACAACATTTCCAAAAAAGCGCTGACAAATGGGACGTCCCTTGTATTTCCTGGATGGGTCGTGTAGCAGAGATTAAGATGGTTCTACTCCCTAAACTTACATACCTGTTCCGCTCACTTCCCATTCCGATCCCTAAATCCCTTGTAGGTAAATTTCAACAAGTGTGTAATAGATATATCTAGAGGAATAAACATCCTAGGGTAGCTACAAGAATAATGCAACAACCACTTCTCAGTGGGGGCGCGGGCGCTCCCAATTTAACTTTCTACCATGAAGCCTCTAGACTGGCTCATATTCTCTCCTGGAACATGCTACCAGGTAATAGCAAGTGGCACCTCTTAGAACAAGCAACACTACCTAGTCCGCTTATGCTATTGGATCTCATATGGCTGCCCAAACATGTCAGATCCTCATACAAGATCCAAAACACAATTATTACACATGCCTTCTGCTTCTGGGATAGTTACCACAAATCACCCCTCATCCCTCTCCCATCCATCCCCTTGCAGGCCTTTTAGTGGCTCTTAAGGACTCACACCAGAATCTGTGGCAAGAATACGGCATAAATTGCATTGCTGATTTGTTCCCTAATGGGCGTTTAATTACGACATCACAGTTCTACTCTACTTACAGCCCGCTGCCAATTTTGCGGTTTGAATTCTGGAGACTCCGCAGCTTATTGAAATCGTGGGAAACTGGGAAAAAAGGTGGATTAATAGCGCCAAGATTCCTTGAGCACTTTCAATCTTTTACAGGGATTTGTTGAATTCTCCTACTTTCCTCAAATCAGCTTACATTATGGCCTGGGAGAGATCCCTCCATTTCCATGCTGAGCAAGCGGAGTGGTCCAGAGCATTTGCACTTACTAGGCAGGCCCTCTACTGCATTACTCTGCTAGAATTGTACATTAAAGTCTGCACACAGTGGCATCTCACACCACTTAGACTCTTTAAAATGTCACACCTAAATTCCCCACTGTGTTGGAGAGTCTGCACACAGTGGCATCTCACACCACTTAGACTCTTTAAAATTTCACACCTAAATTCCCCACTGTGTTGGAGAGGATATGGATTGGTGGGATCGCCGGCTCACATATGGTGGGAGTGCTGGGCACTACAGCCCTTCTGGAATGAGATCTCGCATAAATGTATAAAACTAGACCCCCTCTTAGGGACTTCCCCACAAACTGTTTTATTCCACTTAGACATTAAAACATCATCGACTCCGATGGACTTCCTCAGCATATACTTACTTACCGCAGCTAAGCTGTCAATAGCCAGACTTTGGAAACAAAAGACGCTTCCTACCAGGGGTGACGTAGTTAAAATAATGACCTACTTAGAGCTTATGGAAGGCCCGATATTTACCCAACATAACAAATCACTTCTACACATACAAATATGGGAAGTTTGGGAAAAGCTAGATAAACTTTAAAAAGCAGTTTGGAAACTAATAGGTGAACTTTAGAACTGCTAAGACAAGAGAGATTTAGCTGCCATAGCTTGGTCCTATCCCCCCACCCTCCTTCCCCCCCTTTTTTTTTTCTTCTCCCCTCTCTCTCTCTTCTTCCCTACCCCTAGGCTTCCCTACTCTCTCGCCCATTTCTAACAATAGATTTCTGTTCTATTCAGCACTTATCCTATACAGTCTTGGATATTACCATATGTTGATAAAATGTATAGTTGTACCAGTTCCATTTGGTATCACACTTGGGACATCATACAGTCGAACCCTGGGCATTAATCCAGGCAAATGTACCCATGCTTTCTGTTTTTGCTGTATGATGTCACTTCATTTACATGCATTTTCCATTTTTCTTTTCTTGATATGTAATGCCTATATCTTATTCAATAAAAAATATTTAAAAAAAATATATATTTTTATTTAAAATGATTACATTTCCAAGATTGCTATATATCCTACAGAATGCACCATGCAGTATTTATAAAAAAGATTTTAAATTATTAAATACTGCCCTAGTGAAATATCTTTGGAGCAAAAAAACACCTAAAATAGCTATGAATAAAAAAAAAAAACTTAAATAAAATATAGGAATATTGGGCTCTTCCCAATATAGAATTGTGCTAACTTACATGTCTAGCCAAAACTGCTATAGATTGGATTACCAAAAAGAACCATTTTTCGCTACAAGAAATAGAATCAGAAATGGTTAAAACGTATACATTAAAGGCTTTATTACACATAGAAATAAATAAACTCCCAAATGTCATTAAGAACACACAAATGCATATGGTACTGATTACAGCATGGCAAAAAGTATGTAAAAATGCTCCATTAATGTGAGAACTTCTCTTTTTCTCCTGATAATGGGCAATCCAGAATTTGAAACTGGCTTCCATACATATCCACTCCAAATCTGGAAAGAAAAAGGGTTAGAATATGTAACCCAACTCATTGATATAGAACAATTGCAAATAACGACATTTAAGCAAAAAAGAAAACGCAATACATTGGGACTGGAATCACATTTGTAGCATCTTTAATATAGATAAATCAAGAATATATAACATTACTTATTTATACGCTATCTTATTAGAAGAGGATAATCTGAGTAAATCACATTGTACAGAAAAGATTTGATGCAGGGCCTAGTAAATACAACTGGCTCTTAAGTAAAGAAAAGTATAATACGGACAGATAAAGCTAAACTTTCCATGGAAAGAAGAGAATCTCATTTAAAACTTAGTTATAGAATATACAAAACACCTGGTTTGATTAAAAAAAATGGATTAAAAATATCATTATAGTATGCCAAAAATGCGGATTGGATTTCACAATTTGAATCATTATGTTATTGATTATCCAAACATTAATCTTAGGATGAAACTTTAAGATTGCTTAAAAAAAAATCCAAAAATGTGTGGGTTCTTGTTTAGATATTTCTAGCTATCTTCTGTTTGTTTTTTTACTTATTGTTTATTCAGTCAGATGATCATTGCACATTGAATGTTTATACCTGGTACATGGTTATCAAAAAGACAGATGGATATACCGTATGTAGAACTGCATCAACTCTACTGCTTTCTCAAGCTAGTTTTGGGATAATTTGCGTCCATCAGTTCTTAAAATTTCTATGGCTCTGAATAATTGAACACATTTAAATGGACAGTCTAGTCCAAAATAAACTTTCATGAATCAGATAGGGCATGTAATTTTGAACAATTTTCCAATTTACTTTAATCAACCATTTTGCTTTGTTCTCTTGGTATTCTTAGTTGAAAGCTAAACATAGGTTCATATGCTAATTTCTTAGACCTAGAAGGCCGCCTATAAGTGAAATTAATTTTGACAATTGTTCACTACTATAGGGTGTTAGTTCATGTGTGTCATATAGAAAACACTGTGCTCACGCACGTGAAGCTCCTAGGAGCCAGCACTGATTGGCTAAAATGCAAGTCTGTCAAAAGAACTGAAATAAGGGGGCAGTTTGCAGAGGCTTAGATACAAGATATTCACAAAGGTAAAACGTGTATTATTATAACTGTGTTGGTTATGCAAAACAGGGGAATGGGTAATAATAAAGGGATTATCTATTTTTTAAAACAATAAAAATTCTGGTGTAGACTGTCCCTTTAACATTTCTTTCCGTTCCATTGCCTAAAGAGATTTTAAAACTAAAGACGATGAGCTTATTTTTCTGCAAGAGATCCACTTTATTAAAGGTAAATAACCTGAAATGTTTGACTTTGGTTCTTGCTTCTATGCTTCTAATTCCAAAATGACCAATAGAGTTGGAATATTCATTTCACTCCCCATAATGTTATTAAAATTCAGGAAGACAGATTTCTTTTAGTTATTGGGTTGTTCTATAATAGGCCGAGCACTCTGGCAAATGTTTATGCCCCAAATATAAAAAATATATATTTTTTACAATTTCTTTAATGCTATACTAGATAATCATAAAGGTTCATTAATACTGGGAGGTGATTTCAATCTCACCCTTGACCCAGTATTAGATAACTCTAATGGCAGGTCATCCACTTCACATCAGTGTTAATTTTGGCAGCAAATTTTGATTTAGTTTTAGTCGTAGTCTTTTGACTAAAATGCCATTTTAGTTTTAGTCGTATTTTAGTCATCTGAATTGTTTTAGTTTTAGTCGAATTTTAGTCGACTAAAATCGTACTGGCGATTTTAGTCGACTAAAATTCGACTAAAACTAAAATCTAATGGGTTAAATTGTGCATTATTTAAGCATTTATCTAGAATTTTCAATCCAAACTCATTATATATATATATATATATATATATATATATATATATATATATATATATATATATATATATATATATATATATATATATATATATATATATATATATATATATATACACTCCTGGATTAAAAATGTTATTATTTATGGTATTGGACTGGTATTAAGGTTCGAACATACAAAAGAATACACAGACACAAATTTACTTTTAGCCGTTGTGGTAACGTCTTTATAAATAAAAGTAAGTTTCATAAACAAACAACACAAGAATATTGCTTTTTGAATTTTGACAAACAGAAGTGCAACTGTACTGTTCAATGTAATAATGCCATTGCACATTATTACCTGAATATAAAACCTTTTACAGTTCAAGTAACTTGTTATTGTTAACAGTACCCAAGTCCCAACAAAATAAGTCTGCAGCCAGCAAGTGCTACAAGGCAGCAGCAAAGGCACAGAGAGCAAAATAAAAGCAAGTTTCATTTTGCTGCTGCCTTGTAGCACTAGCTGGCTGCAGAATTGTTTAGTTGTGTACTGTTAAACAAACAAGAATATTGTTTTTTGAATTTTGACAAACAGAAGTGCGACTGTACTGTAATCCCATTGCACATATTATTACCTGAATATAAAACCTTTTAACAGTTCAAGTAACTTGTTAACTGTACACAACAAAACAATTCTGCAGCCAGCTAGTGCTACAAGGCAGCAGCAAAGGCACAGACAGCATAACTACTAAAGTAATTAACCAATACTAGAGGGGTAATGCTTATTTCTATAATAAGAATCAGTTACTAACTGACTCACTGGACGTGGACTGTTCACATCTTCACAGTTTATTGTTTCAAATTTCAACAATTCTAATTCTCAGATACATTCAAAGAAAAAGTGCAGAGGCTACAAATACAATGCTAGCAGCTGTACTGTGTGGAATTATATAACAATCACCACTTTTTATAACTCCTCTCTCTGTCTCAGCAAGCATTGACAATAGAGGTAAATATGTATCACACTAAGAACACACCACTAACTTACAATGAGATGCATATTGCTGCTATAGGAAGTGCTGTTAATACAGCAGATAATATTATTTATTCAGTGCTAAATTTGACAGCAAGTGAGCACCTATAGCTAGCGACTAGGGGCTGGAGTGGATTTACATTTCTGGCACCACATTGTAGACAGGTGTAAGGTAGGGAACCCTTACGCTGAGGTCCTGCTGCCAACTCCCCTAGGGGCAGAACCTGGGCCTGCCTGACGTAAAACAATGATATGTGCCTACTCTGCCTAATTATAAATCTGTCTGAATGTGTATAGGTTTAGGAAGTGCTGTCAGGAGTGAGTGAATCCTATTCACTGCTAAATTCATTGACATGACATCATTCATCCATAGCAACAATATGCATCTAATTGAAAGTTACTGTAACTAAACTTACTGGTCTATTTTTCTTTTTCTTTAGTGTGATATATTTACCTCTATTATCAATGCTAAGCGAGAGAGAGAGAGAGAGAGAGAGAGAGAGAGAGAGAGAGAGAGGAGTTGATTGGTGGTGGTTGTTATTATAGTTCCACAGAAATTCTAATCCACACACACACTCACTTATGGTATTGTAGCACTAGCCTATGCATTTTTTTCTATCACTGTCACTGTATTTGACAATTAGAACTGTTGAATTATTGATTCTTCCTATAGCAATAAGCAGTGATTGAAACACAACCCAAACCCACAAGTATAGGTATGCTAAAATGCTTAACATGTTATAAGTAACTGGAAAATAAAAACATTTCTATTTGTTTCGATTCATTTTAAGGAAAGCACTTTGTGCCAATATGACCCTTGCTCTATTCCGCCGGCCTCGAGAGAGGTCACCTGTGACACTGAATATTCTCTCTGCAAAGGCTTGAGAAGCTGGCATAGCCAACAGGTCTAATGCAAAAGGTTTTAACTGGTGATAAAAAGTATCATTCTTTGACAGCCAAAAATCTGTTCCAGTGTCGTCATCAGTGATGGGTTGTTGCAAAAACTAACTCTTCCTCCCTATATTTTCTGATCTGCTGCTCTATGCTGTTTGGAGAGGTCCTCTGCCTGGGTCTTCTGCAGCATTTTGAGAGAAACCGAAAGACTCTGTGCTTTGATGTGGATGGTGGGGCTTCTTCCTTTGATTTCTCAATATTCTCCTCTTCTACAACTGCAAGTGCATCATCTTCTTCAGACAGATCCTCATCTTGTGTGTGGGGCAATGCTGATTTTCTTATCACATACTCCTCTGCCTGTTTAAGCAGTTCCTGAATATTTTCATCAACCACATCAACAAGGGTTTCACAGACAGTAGGGTTGACAAAACAAGCAGCAGCTGCAAGTGGGGAGAACCTTTCATCTGTTGCATCTAAGAATGAAGCAAAACACTGGTTTACATTCCCTTTCATTTTTTGTGCAATTGTGGCAAGGTCTTGATAGCTAGTGTTCTGTTTAAAGTCATCAAGGTGACTGAGCAGATCAAAGAGGGCAGGGACAACTAGGGACATGGACATGGTGTCACTCTGGAGGGTTTTAGTATGTTCTGCAAATGGCAGCAGTAGGTCATGCAATGATGTGAGCTTTTGCCATTCACTAGGGAGAAAGCTGTCCCATCCCATGTTGTTTGCGATTTGGCAGACCGAGTCTTTCACTTTGATGAGTCGTGCGATCATGTTGAATGTACTTGACCAGCGTGTGGGGCAGTCATTTAAAACAATAAGGCCACACTGCTCCAATATCTTCTGTGTTGCAACGGAAGACTTGCGGAAGAATTTCACTACTGACCTTGCTTTATCAAGGATTCTCTTAACACTTTGCTCCTTCTGCACCATGTGGACCACAAGTTGTAAGATATGCACCACACACGGTGTCGGGTCGATGTCGATCTGTTGGTACCTAACAAGAGGACAGAGCACAGTCAAATAAGCATAAAGTATAAAAAAGTTTTCCATTCAATTTTTTTAACCCTCAATATCTTAATGATGGGAATACTTTACACAAGATTACAAAGTGTAAATGGAAAAATAACAACAAAAGATACAGCCCGCCCCCAACATCAATCTCATATCCATGTTAAAATTGACTGTCATCATGAAAAACATTGAAAAAATAATAAAAATGGCTCACCGCAAATCATCAATTTCAGACTCAGACGACTCAGAGTCCCTTTCCGTTATGGGGGAGTCTTCCTCACTAAAGCTGGGTGGTTCTTCTGCTGCTGCTGTGGTGTGTTTAAATGCTGCCACCATATTACTCCCATTGTCTATTATCACTGTAAGGATCTTCTTCTTTGGTATGTCCCACTCTTGCAAGCATTTGTCCACACATGATTTGATTGACTGTGCAGTGTGTGGGTGTGCTACTTGTTCAAGGGCCAACAATATGTGCTCAGCTTTATTTTGGTCAACACAAAAGTAGCACGCACTTATACCAAGGAATGAAGCTGTTAGTCCTTTTTTTGTCCACAAATCAGTGCAAATAGATACTCTCCGGGCAGCAACCAGTCTCTTTTTGAATTTTTGTTTTTCATCTTCATAATGTTTGTCAATCAGATTATTTATTTTAGTTTTCTTTGGAACACTCAGTCTTCTATCTTCGGTTGCCATCATGTTAACAAAGTCCTCATCTTCAATCGTTCTGACTGGTAATGCAGTGCGCCCAATCCATTTTGCTATGGCATCCTCCCTGGCCTGTTGTTCCTTAGAGTCAATTTTGTATTTTGAAGCACTTACAAGAGCTGTGTAAATATGCACTGGCTTGACTTGGCCCATCATTGGATGTTTTCTGTATCTGTGGGGGTGAATAAGGTGGGGGGAAAAAATCAAATTATTCTGATTTTTCTTTCTCTCACGGTCACCCATCCACAGCACCAAGTTCAATTGTCTCTCTCTATATATACTACATTTATGTCCCTTGCTTCCTCCCAGTTCTACCATATGTCTCAAAAGGGTTAGTTATCTCATCAATACAGGACAGCAGTGGTTTCTTTAGGCTTGTATTGGGACATAAAACAAGTGGGATAGGATAGAGACAAAATATAATTAATAATATGTATTTTAATTACTTTACCTGCAATTTGATACTGCAGTGCCTCGCCAGTCGACATTAACCCTTTCTTTTTAGTTTCTGTATTGTAAAGCTCTAACTCCCTGCACAGCCCACACATTTCCTTCTATATATATTGTGTGGGTTTTTTTCTTGGTAGAATTCCAAAATGCATAGGGATTATCCATAATATCTACTGGAGCATGCCTAGAGAACTAGAAGCTGTGTGTGAACTCAGTTGAAATACAATGCCTGTGACTGTAAAACACTGAGGGGGTGGAGTTGGCTGCTCCAGGCCAGGGGGCAGCTTAGCTATAATGTAATTCATTTTGCTTAGTTTTGAAAATTATAAAAAAAATACTTGAGTTGAAACATTAATTAAACAATGTTTTTATGAAAACTGTTTTTATTAATTAGGATAATGGATATGCAGTTGCACAGATCTCAACCTGAACCAACCAACCTGTTTAATGTCCCTTTAAGTTTAGTGAAAACACCAGTTTGGCCTACCTGACTAAATAACTTTATCTGAAACAACCATTTAAGTGTGACTGTGCAGTGCATAGTACCTTTGTATGAATTTCGGGATGACTCATCTGCAAATGACGCTTCAAGTTTGTTGTATTTTTACCAGTGATTGTCACTCCACATGGTTTGCAAAGGGTCTTGTTTTCCTTAGCATCAAATGTAAAATGCATCCATAGATCTTCTCTTCTCTTTCTCCCAGACACTAACATTTCTGTAATCTGTATCTGTACAGTTTGTGCAGCAGTGTATGCTACCTGTTGGTGACTGGTTTTACCCAAAAAGAAAGATATTACTAGTACTAGACAAAATGGTAATACAGAAAACAGAAAAATGCTGTAATTGTTAAAGCAAGGGTCAGTCAGCTCAGCAGCAACCCCTCAGCCCCCACTCTGCTACTATTTCATTTTCAGGCCCATCAGATCAGATCAGTGCGCCACCACCCAGGCCACCATTGAGCTGAGCCTGCCATGCCGATGCCAGATCCTCCTATCCTTCCTAAATAAAGACATGCATGGACCTTGCAGTGACAGTGAGATACACAGTGCACACACACAGACAGGAAGCCTGACACCACGTGACACCTAAGAGTAGGGTAGGGTAGGATGCATGGCGGCATAACCATGTGGCACTGGCAACGTGAACCGAACCGAGATCTTAATACTTTTCTACTAAAAATTCTTGTAGACTAGTCAATATCATTAGTCAAACATCAAATTCTAATTGTGGCTAGTGGCTACTGCTTAGTCGTCAAATAAATCAGTGCTAAGTGCTAACCAGTACTGCTGCAGCCTGCTACCTGGGACTCAGAGTCAGAGGGAAAAAACACACAAGTCACTCACCACGTCACATTCAAATTCCACTCTCCAGACATGGAGGAGTTCCAATTCCAACTTCCTCTTCTGTGGTTTGCACCCAGTTGCACTGCAGGGCGTTGTTCCAGAAGTCCCGACTCCCTGAGGCAAACAGAGGGATCCTGCACCTGCAGCTGCATCTCTCACTCTCTATCCCAGTCTCCCATGCGTGCGTCTCACTCTAACAGACAGCGGTGGAGCTCAGAGGAAACTAAAAAGCGGAGGTTCAGGTGACGTCCCTCCCTCAGACCCTCACATTTTCATTTCGGTTTCGTTCCATGACGAAAATTGGAATTGATTTTCGTCATATTTTTCGTCAATTGACTTAATGATAACTTCATTTTCGTTAAATTTTCGTCACCAAAAAACGGCCGCTGACGAAAACTTTGACGAAAATATTTTTGTTGACGAAATTAACACTGCTTCACATAGAGGCCCTGATATTCAAAACCTCTCTGCTCAGGTGAGATATTCTAAAATGATCCTCCAGCACTGCAAGATCACTAGTGAAATTTTCAAAAGGACGATTTTGCTTTACTTCTCCAAGGGGTGCTTCCTGCATTTTTCGGTATTTGAAGGTGAGACAAGACCAGTGCAATATAGCACTGCATGACATGACAGTTCTGCTGCATTTACACTTTGTGCTTTCTACAAATTCTGCCTTCTTTCTATTCTGGCTTCACATTTTCTGTTTACCTTTAACAAATTAGGTTAATAATCTCTGTATTTATGTGTATCTTTTACAAATTAGATTGCACTTTGCATGTATTTTATTTAAATTAGAATCAGTTTCCCAGAGAGTGTTATTACTTGGGCCAGATAATAAAATATTCTCTAGTTTGGAGAGGGATTATAGTGATGAATTTAAAGGGGCAGAACTCACTGAAGTTTCTAAGAAAAGGGGAGGAACCTGGAAGTCCCAGAGAGATGAGAGATGCCTTCCATAGAAAGTAATGAATCTCTCTGTGATTCAAAATTTCACATGACCCCTGGGACTGATATAAAGGCTCATTTTACATCTATTCCAAAATAAACTGAAATGTTTTCACTACAATTTAACTTGCCTTTGTCTATATTTCAGTATAGTACTTTTCTGTAAGTTAAAATAAGGGTATTGTGAATTTTGAGCAAACGTCATCTGCATACAGCTGGTGAGAAAAATCAGTGAGACCAGCTTGTTAAAATGCTTACAAAATTTCACAAGATTTCTGAGAAAGCTTCAACCATATCCTGGGAACTCACCTGTTCAGCCCAGTGAACCGTCCTGTCCCTCCCACTTTCTGAAAGTGTCAGTTTTATTTTGCAATGGAGAAAAAACAATGTGCAATGTAATTTGTAAAAGCTACACAGAAATATACAAAGTATTATCCTAATTTGTTAAGGTAGCACAGAAACTTCAAAACCTAATTCAAATTAGTAAAATCATTGCTAGATTAAAATTTAAACATATTAAAATATAAATGTGAAAGTGCAAAACGTAAATGCAATAATACTGAAATGATCCAATCTGAAGTGTAAAGTAATATAAAATACAATGCATAAAGTACAAGTGTAACTATCTCATATCATACAGTGCTATATTGAACTTGACTTGTCTTTCCTTCACATGCATAAATGAGAGAGATTTCTCAGTGCTTGAGAGTTCCCCCATTTTTCTTTTGAAAATTCAGTGAGTTCAGCCTTTGTGAAGTCTGAAGTACACTTCTTATCCAAGCTGGAGAATCTTTGGATATCATGACCAAATTGATTCATAAAGTTAAATCAGGGCTCAGAAAATCAATAGTTCCCTATGTATGGAGGATCCTACATCATAATATTAGAGATTACACTTTTTGTTCCTTCAAACATGCCGGGTATTTTAGAATTAAATACTTAATGTTGGACATCACTGCCCTTACACTTGCTATCAGTGCTGATATCTACCCTAGAACCTGTTCCGATCACTCGTTTATCAGCTGTTGATAAAAATATGGCCACATAGGCACATTTCTAAATATATTTGAAATCTAGATGACTCCTTGTTAGACCACCCTCTTCATTTGCAAAAAAATAGGCTTATCCATTTGAAAATATGTTGCTCTTAATAATGGTTTCAGTTTCAGATCTTTTATGGAAGGCCCATAAAGGAGTCATTAGAGGTAGTGATGTCGCGAACCTAAAAATTTGGGTTCGTGTACAGCGAACGCAAACTTCCCCAAAAGTTTGCGAACCGGGCGAACCGCCATTGACTTCAATGGGCAGGCAAATTTTAAAACCCACAGGGACTCTTTCTGGCCACAATAGTGATGGAAAAGTTGTTTCAAGGGGACTAACACCTGGACTGTGGCATGCCGGAGGGGGATCCATGGCAAAACTCCCATGGAAAATTACATAGTTGATGCAGAGTCTGGTTTTAAGCCATAAAGGGCATAAATCACCTAACATTCCTAAATTGTTTGGAATAATGTGCTTTAAAACATCAGGTATGATGTTGTATCGATCAGGTAGTGTAAGGGTTACGCCCGCTTCACAGTGACAGACCAAACTCCCGCAGCGGGTACAACATCATCATCATCGCACCGTACCTCCATGTGTGTAATGCTGCCTGACTGAGACATATCCCTGTTATCTATATCCTCTGGCAATAATGGTTGCGCATCACTCATTTCTTCCAACTGATGTGTAAATAACTCCTCTGACAGATCAAGTGGTGTGGTGCTAGTGTTGGTGGTGGCAGCAGGCGGGCGAGTGGTAACTTGAGAGGCGCCCGAAGCTAAGCTGGAGGAGGATGGTGCGTCAAGGTTCCGAGCGGAAGCTGTAGAAGATTGGGTGTCCTGTGTTAGCCAGTCAACTATGTCCTCAGAAATGAGTTTGGGGTACGTGGCCTCTGAACACTGGGCATTATTCTAGGGCCAAAGGGAATCGCAGCACCACGAACACGACGGCCCCTGCGGGGTGGCCTGCCTCTGCCTGTCATTTTTTTTTCGATTGGTGGTACTATGCGTGCAAGCTACTGTAACAACAGATATGAGTAGCACTGTGCACTGGCAGAAGTTGGCAGAGTAGACGCTGTAGGCCTGACACACACGCTTGCAGACAACTAACTGCTATTCAATCTATTACAGTCAAAATTGTAGGCACTGAAACGCACACGTGTGAAGGAAACTGACTGCTATTATTTAACACAGTCCAAAAAGTGTTGTTTTTTTTTAAATCTACACTACTGTTACACCAGATATGAGTTGCACTGGGGTGACACTGTGCCCTGGCAGGCAGGCACTGAAATGCACACGTGTGAAGGACACTGACTGCTATTATTTAACACAGTCAAAAAAGTGTTTTGTTTTTTAAATCTACACTACTGTTACACCAGATATGAGTTGCACTGGGGTGAAACTGTGCCCTGGCAGGCAGGCCCTGAAACGCACACGTGTGAAGGAAACTGACTGCTATTATTTAACACAGTCAAAAAAGTGTTTTTTTTTTTTAAATCTACACTACTGTTACACCAGATATGAGTTGCACTGGGGTGACACTGTGCCCTGGCAGGCAGGCCCTGAAACGCACTTGTGTGAAGGAAACTGACTGCTATTATTTAACACGGTCAAAAAAGTTTTTTTTTTTTAAATCTACACTGCTGTTACACCAGATATGAGTTGCACTGGGGTGACACTATGCCCTGGCAGGCAGTCCCTGAAACGCACACGTGTGAAGGAAACTGACTGCTATTATTTAACACAGTCCAAAAAGTGTTTTTTTTTTAAATCTACACTACTGTTACACCAGATATGAGTTGCACTGGGGTAACACTGTGCCCTGGCAGGCAGGCAGGCACTGAAACGCACACGCGTGAAGGAAACTGACTGCTATTATTTAACACAGTCAAAAAAGTGTTGTTTTTTTTAAATCTACACTACTGTTACACCAGATATGAGTGGTGGCACTGGGCAAGTGGGCACAGTATACGCTGTGAGCCTGACACACACGCTGGCAGGCAGGCAGGCAACTGCAATTAGATTACACAGGAAAAAAAAAAAAAAGCAGACTGATGTTCTAGCAGCAGAGATCAGATGAGTCCTTCAGGACTGTAGTGGACACTGAATACACTAGCCTAGCTATCAATTTCCCTATTAAATCAGCAGCAGATACACTGTCCTTCCTCTCACTAAGAATGCAGCTTCCAAATGAATCTAAAATGGATGCTGTCCAGGAGGTGGGAGGGTCTGGGAGGGAGTGTCTGCCGCTGATTGGCTGTAATGTGTCTTCTGACTGTGAGGTAAAGGGTCAAAGTTTACTCAATGATGAAGAATAAGGGGCGGATTGAACATCGCATATGTTCGCCCGCCGCGGCGAACGCGAACATGCTATGTTCACCGGGAACTATTCGCTGGCGAACTATTCGTGACAACACTAATTAGAGGTGAACTAATGAAGACTAAGGCCCAAACCCTAATGCAAAACATTTCTTCTGTCAAAGCCCCTCGGCCTGACGGCTTTACCAATTTTATTATAAGAAATTTAAGGGGCTTCTTTCCCCACAGATGTGTTCTAAATTTAATTAATTGGGTGATGCTCAGCCATTTTTAGACCATTCATTAGAAGCACATATTAATCTTTTACCCAAGACTGGTAAGAATGTAATGTAGAAAATTATAAACCCATCTCAATAATGACATCAAAATATATGCTAAATTATTAGCAAACAGGCTCAGTACAGTCATGAATGAAATATTTTTCTATTGGCTGATTTAAAATTGATTTGAAAAATCAGCCAATAGAAATGCAAGGCGCGATTATATAGCGCTATATTACAAGCAGAGCTCCCTCTTCGGCGTTAACATCGCTAATGGTTAAATTTTTGCAAGCGTCTTGTAGTGCTAGTATTACAAGGTGAACGTAAAAATAACAATCAAAAAATAGTGTGCACTCTACTGATGTGCAGAGACCTTAAAACGATGCTTGCAGTCATTAAAATTGCATATAATAAAAAGTGAACAAGAAAGAAACAGCCAATAAATATATGGTTGTTAAAGAATGACAAGGCAGCACTCAAATCTCTTAAAGAAAAGTGGTATTTATTAACCTCTCACTACTAGTGTCCAAAACAGTCTTGGACACTAGTAGTGAGAGGTTAATAAATACCACTTTTCTTTAAGAGATTTGAGTGCTGCCTTGTCATTCTTTAACAACCATATATTTATTGAACGTAAAAATGTTCCGATCACACAAAATCCAACGCACACAAAAAGTGCTGTGCTATATCACAGTAACCCCATTAAAATCAATGGAGCAGCAATATTAAAAAAACTAATACCTACACTCATGCGTTAACCCCCATCACAATAAGCCCCTACTCTAATAATTCATAAACCGCCACAACCCCCACCACAATAAACTCCCTACACTTCTAACCCCTAAACCGCCACATAGCCTACTGCTATAAACTCCCTATATTAGTAACCCCTAAACACTAAACTGCCAATTGTCCCATCGGAAACTACCCCGTAACCTATTAACCCCCTAACCTTTTAACACCCTAACTGTCAAAACCCCCAATTGCAAGATACCCCCTAACCTCCTAACAGCTAAACTGCCCAAGACCCATAATCTAAGGGCCTCTAAGTTATATAAAAAACACTACCAATACAAAAAAATAAAAAACACTAGCATTACCAAAAAAAAAATCACCAAAAATTAAAAACAACAACCAGTAATACCTATACTAATGCTAAAGACCCCTTAAAAAGCCCAATACCAAAAAAAACAAAACTAACATTAAAACCTACTTTAGAAATTGACCTGAAAAGGGCATTTTTCGGGCAAGCCCTAGTTGAAGTAACTAGCTCTTTTGCATATAAAAAAGCCCTATCCTAAAACTAAAGTAACCCCCCAAAAAACTTTAAACAAAACCTATCCTAAAAAAATTCCGCCGAGAAGGGCATTTGTTGGGAAGTGCCCTAAAGTAATCATAGTTCTTTGCATTACAAAAAATCTATTGTATAAAAATCCTATCTTAAAAAATAAGTGATATTTCTGGGGATGTAGCCCCTTCCAGACACAGGGACTGATATAACAAACCGTCAACCGGCCTAAATGCATCTGTTTCCGCGCAAGCCTTCAGGCTCGCCGGAAACAGGATTTAAGAAACAGCGGTCTTAAGACCGCGGCTGCTTAACTCGTCCACCACCTCTGAGGCGTCGGATATCAATCCTCCCATTTGTGTACAATCGGGTTGATTGATAACCCCTGCTAACAGCCGATTGGCTGCAAATCTGCAGGGGGTGGCATTGTACAAGCAGTTCACCAGAACTGCTTGTGCAATGTTAAATGCTGACAGTGTATGCTGTCAACATTCAGCGATGTCTGGTGACAATGATACACTACAACAGATCATGTCCGCCAGTCATTGATAAATCAGCCCCACAGTGTACAATTGACACTGTTCCTAGCAGTGATATAACACTACTGGTTCATTGCTGTAACAAAACATGGCTTGTATGGAAATTATTAAATTCAGCAGACCTCTTAATAACCTAAGAGAGATCTGCACCTGAGAAAACAAATAAAGCTTTACCCTAAAGAGAATTGGTATTACGTTTCCTAAGGGATTTTTTAAATTATTTGTTTGAATGACAAAATAACATTTTCAATATAAAAATATGTGGATACTCGCAAATTACAAATAAAATTCATGAACAGAGACAAGGCAATAATAAGTGGTGGAACAATTTGCTAACAGGTAGTGGCAAATTAGGCCCTGTAATAATTTCCATGCTTCAGAGAGCAGAACTAACTATTATTTAAAACATATGGACAAGCCACTGAGCAACATGGTGGTGAAGGACAGCCTCTTGGTGACAATGAAATGCATAAGATAGAATTGCCCTGACTGTAGACACAGAGGAGGCTGAAATGCAAGAAGCTAACTATGATTTGATCCATGGGGTGAATACCTCATGTATAGAGGATAGGGTTTGGCCTTGTGGGACTGCTACCTTAGGCCCAAGAAGCATCTCAAACAACATACTGTTCAATCGAAAATAGCTACCTTGTCGAGTTTAGCTACCACGACGTGCGCATGCTCACAATTACAGAATTGCATTCCACAGATGTTTTAAAAGAATCTTTGGAATACAATTACATATTTATAAGCATGCGCACATCCTCGGGTAGCTAATCTCGACAAAGATGAAAATAAGTCTCCTATTCAATCTTAAAGCAGCAATGTCCATGTGCACATGTGTAGTTTAAGCTGTTGGTAGTTAATTCCGACAGTGTCTCTTCTAATTTTATTACCCAAGGCTGTTGACTGCATGATTCAAAAAGGGCATGTAATTTTAAACAACTTTCCAATTTACTTATATCATCAAATTTGCTTTTTTCTCTTCGTAATTCTTAGTTGAAACCTAAACCTAGGTAGGCTTATATGCTAATTTCCCTTTAAGGCCGGCTCTTATCTGAATGCATTTGACAGGTTTTCACTGCTAGAGCGCATTATTTCATGTGTGTCATATACATATTATTGTGCTCACACCCATGGAGTTATTTATGAGAGGGCACTGATTGGCTAAAATGCAAGTCTGTCAAAATAAATGAAAAAAGGGGGCAGTCTGCAGGGGCTTAGATACAAGGTAATCAGAGGTTAAAAGTATATTAAAGGGACAGTCTAGTCCAAAAAAACTTTCATGATTAATGAGGGGGCGAAGTTAACCGTCAAGCGCACAGGACGCACTTTGCAGGAGCTCTGCACGATATTATTCAAAAAACTTGTTTAGTAAGCCCAGATTTATATAAAAAAAATACCCTAGTTTGCTGCTGAGTACCTAAGTACTAACTAATTGACTCGAACGCCAACTTTACACAGCAATAGGTCCGCACTAAAGAACAGAGGTTCTGGCCTAGCGGGACTCTGACCGTCATCCCGGCTGCATCTATCGGCCTGCTGCTTCTACCCAACGCTCTGAGGGGTCGGGGCTTCACCTTGGAGAGGCTGCTGACTTAAATACCCCATAAAACATTTACTGCAGCCGGTGGCTAATGGCGGGACACTGCTACCACTGAGGCCTGTAACCGCAACGGAATGGGGTAAGACATCCATCTTTTAAGGCTTACACACGTCCCACTTACCGGACCATACCCTAGACTGTGAGGACACAAACAACGCTGTTGGCCCTCAGTCCCTTACCACTGCCGACATAACACCCAGCACCAAGGCAGTAACGGCCTGCATCAGAGGCACGAAAAGACGCCATTTTCACAGTCAGTAGGGGTATTCACCTAAGCCTCATTGCTCCAAAGACCTCATAAAGTCTATCCTCCCCACATTCGCATAGAGAGTCCCATAGAGTGATTGGACTAACCGCCCCTTACTACAAGCCATAGGCCTGCACGAGCTCCAGTTTTCCAAGGGCCAAGACCTCTGCACCATGCACGCATTATTTAACAGGGCCCTGAACAGTGTGGATAGAAGTGAGCACTTTTGGGGAAGGATCCTCTCTATCTCAACCAAAATAGCCCAGACATTATAGATTATCCACTGGAATATACGGGACTCATACACCTAGTTAGTTTGAGGCCTTAATACCCTATCCCTAACCCTATCTACCAAATACACAGGCCTTCCAATAACCCAGGTCTGTAGGAGATCAGAAATTTGGAACTCCTAACTTCGTTCACTTCCAGAAAAAGATATCTAAAGGTAACACTTATATTTCCTTGGGCCCATCACCCACACTTGCCCACATTTCACCAAAGATGTCACCACTAACCATGATTGGCTAGTTAAAGATCGACACCAGGGGAACTTTGTTCTACCTTACCAATATTTTTGTGTCTACCTATGTTCTTATACTGAGAGGTTGATATAAATCTTTGCTTTATTTTATCCTTAGTGCTTAGCTAGACGAAAACCTAAGTTAGCTCAACCTCTTAAAAAAACAGTAGCAGATCATTTGAAGGATCATTCCTCTTCAAGGGGCCAATCAACCAGAGAGTCAAATCCAGCGCTGGACCTGAGTTACTCAGAAAGTAGTATGGACTCTCAATCACCCACAGGAGATACCCTGTCCTCCAATATTGTTGAGGTTTTGTCCAGATGTATGAATATATTACAGGACACCCTGACCAAGGAGATCAAGGGCTCTACGGCTGAATTACGCAGAGATATAGCTGCTCTGGGTGAGTGCACTGAAACCCTTGAACGTAAACATGAGATCATGCAAACCTCCTATCTTACTCCCAGAATCTCTCTATACAAATTTCAGACCTGGAACTGAAACTGGCAGACAGTGAGGACAGATCCAGACGAAATAATCTGAGATTTTGTGGGATCCCAGAAGACATTGGCCATTCAGAACTGGAAGCTTATGTAATAGAACTTTGTAAATATCTCCTACCTTCCCTGGATGCTATTGGTCTTATTCTAGACAGAGTAAAGCAAGGGACAAGACCATGGAATGTGTCTCAGGATAAGCCCAGAGATGTATTGGCTAGGATTCACTTCTTCACCCACAAAGAACGCATACTTAGAGAGCTGGCTAACAAACAACAACTTCCAGCTAAATTTCAACAAGTTGCTATATTCCCAGACATCTCCAGCTATACGCTCCAAAGAAGACGGACATTCAGATCCATCACCCAAACCCTGAGAGCAGAGAACATTCAATATCGCTGGGGCTATCCCACCAAGTTAATAGTTACAAGAAATGGTAATACCCACACTATCATCGCCCTGCAAGAGGGGTACAGACTGCTCAAAGAATGGGGAATTACTCCCTCTACGGAACATCAGGCAAAGATTCTCTCAGCCTCTAAACTCCAACCTGCGGCCCCTGAGTGGAATCCCTTACTTCAGAGGCCATCTACCTGATATTAAGAACTAACCAAGTACACAGTATCATGATGTAAAATCTATCAATACTGCAAGTTAAATGTTTAAATATTTTGAATGTATACTTTGTTCTGGGGCAGTGGGTGCCTTCGGCGCCTGACTCGAGGGGTAGCTATCTAATTAGGTTTGAAGACATACACTTTATTTTCCATGCTCCC
Organism: Bombina bombina; assembly: GCF_027579735.1. Classification (NCBI taxonomy): domain Eukaryota; kingdom Metazoa; phylum Chordata; class Amphibia; order Anura; family Bombinatoridae; genus Bombina; species Bombina bombina. Next base: position 948,841,265 of record NC_069501.1, read on the forward strand.
TCGGGGTCTGGGATCGGAGGGACCTGAGATATATCTCATCACTGGGTTCTATTTTTTTTTTTTTTTTTAAATATCTTTATTTTTGTGTACCAAATACAGAAAGACCAAAACAATGATAATTTAACATAAATAAAGTGTTACAGAAAGCAACCTGACCGGAACATTGTAAAGTTTGTCTGTTCTGATTCTTACCTTCAATATTGAATAGGTCATTGGTTAACATGAAAAATACAATCTTGTTAATGGTATGTTCATGACCTATGAACAGTTGGTCATTTCTCCTATAAGGCACATTATACTTATAAACAAATAAACAAAATAATTTAATTAACTTAAACTAACTTTTGCCAGTTCGGGCTGCTTCACCTCATCTCCCCCAGTCCCCAGTTTCCTGGTCAGTCAAACTGCCACTCACCTCTCAGGTTAGCCTCTAATATGTACTCTGTGTTTCGAAAGGGCGTCATAACGATTTTACGTAGAGGTATTGGGAGCGAAAGAATAAATGGTTCCCATTTTGTGAGGAAAGACCTCACTCTCTTAGTGACGTCTCCCAATCCGTCTGATTGCTCAACGAACATTTGACTCAGCAGTGTCTGCTTCAACTGTGTCACAGTAGGTGGGTTATGTTTGAGCCAGTTCTGAAATATCAGTCGCCTGGCTATCAAGACTATGTTACACATGAATAGTTTAGAGTTTCTCGGGATTCCCTCGAAGTCTAACAATGTAATGTTTCTAAATGTCAGTTCATTAGTGTGAGTATGCATTCTTAGGTTTGCCCAATAAGATGTCATCTTCCAAAATCTAACAAGCTTGGGACAGTTCCATAGCATGTGCCTAATGTCTGCGTCTTCCCTCCCACATTTTGGGCACTTATTATCTCTTTCTGTTTTCCATTTCTGGAATTTCTTGGGTGTGATATAGCTGTCGTGTATGAGTTTGAAATGTGACTCTCGAACTTCTGACGAGAGAGTGGCTCGCTTAACTTTATGTATACTTTCCTCGATGTCTTTGCTAGTTACCTCCTCCCCTAACAGGGAACTCCAGAACTCAGTAAGTCTACTTAGGCATGAGGTGCCTGCGCTTCTATTCAGCCTCTTATATAGTGGTGATATTGATGTGATGCCCAGTTCCACTAACCTTACACTTTGCACTATCTGTGACTGTTCACCACCTCTGCTCCCTCTCAACAGTGTGGAAAAGTAATGCCTAGCCTGTAAGTAAGCATAGTGGTGTGTCCTAGGTAGTCCGAACTTCTGTCTCAGCTCATCAAAAGTTTGCATGTGGGTTCCCCCTGGCATCAATGTCTGGCCCACTGTTCGTAGTCCTAGCTCTTTCCAGTGAAGAAAGGCTTCAGATGTGATTCCCGCAGGGAATTCGGGATTTCCCCCCCATGGTAAATAAGCTATTATCCTGTGATCCCCCCCTAGATGTTTACAGGCTAGTTTCCAAGCTCTCGCCGGTTCGTTCAGTAGGTCAATGTCATTTAGATATTTAGTCGCCTGTGAGTGGGTCATATGGGGTATCATTTCTAGTGTCCACGGTTTTATCAGTGTGTTTTCCAATTTAGTGTTTGTGAATTTTTCTTGCCCCGTCATCCAGTCTATAGTAAATTTGCACTGAGCAGCCAAGTTATAGAGTTCAAAGTTAGGCAACGCCAGGCCACCCATCTCACGTGGTGCTGTAAGTTTAGAATAACTAATCCTATGTTTCTTGTTGGACCATATAAATTGAAGGACCGTCTTTACTACATTCTGCATGTCAATTTTTTTAAGTATGAATGGGAGTGTCTGGAAGAAATAGAGTAATTTTGGGAAGTAGACCATTTTTATAAGACTCACTCTGCCTGACAGGGATAGGGGAAGCGGGGACCATGTCCTGAGCAAGTCCTTCAGCTGTCTCAGCAGGGGACCATAGTTTATCGAGTACCACTTCCGTGGATCAACATTGAGAGTAACTCCCAGGTATCTAAAATTCCCTTCCACTACCTTAAAGTCAAAATTAGGGATTTGTCTGTCGCTCTTTGATAGAAGCCAAATTAACTCCGTTTTGTCAGTATTAATCGCGTACCCAGAGATCTTACTAAACTCCTCTATTACCTCTATAAGTTTGGGTATATTCTTGCTGGGATCTTGGACAAATAGCACCATGTCATCCGCAAAGAGCGAGACATGTGAGACCGTGTCGCCTATCTGCATTCCCTCTAGTTTTTGTCTGATTTTCCACGCTAAGGGCTCGATGGCAATGTCAAAGAGAAGCGGAGACAGGGGGCAACCCTGTCTCGTGCCTCTATGTAGTAAGAAAGGCGACGTGGTTGTCCCATTCACAAGGATAGAGGCCTGTGGGGACCTATATAAATTGGATAATGCGGTAACAAAGGAGCCCTCTATTCCCATCCTCTCCAAAGTATGGAAGAGGTGTTCCCAGAGGACCTTATCAAAGGCTTTTTCAGCGTCAATTAGCAATAAGGCTGCCTCCCTATGATTATCTCTCTTCTTACTATCTTGGGACAACTGCCAGTAATATTGAATAACTGTCTGAACCTTTCTGATGTTAAGGACAGAGGATCTTCCCTTGACAAAACCAGTCTGGTCGGTATGAATAAGCGACGGCAGGATCATTGCCAGTCTATTCGCCAGAATTTTTGTTAAGATTTTATAGTCCTGGTTAAGTAAGGATATAGGACGATAAGACTGTGTCAGGAGTGGGTCCCTTCCCTCCTTTGGTATTATGCTAATGTTAGCTTCTGCGAATCTAACCGAGGGTACCACCGAATCATCTAATAAGCCATTGAATAGTTTCTCCAAAGCCTCAACTATGTCTGATCCCATTATTTTGTAGAACTCCGCCGGTAATCCATCAGGGCCCGGGGATTTCTCTAGTTTTAGGTGCTGAATTGTGGTTGTTATTTCCTCCTTAGAAATGGGGGAGTTAAGCTCCTTAAGTTTGGTCTGTTCTATTTGTGGTAGCTGGATCGGAGTCCAAAATCTCTCCCTATCTGCATCAAGTACCTGTTGTGCTGAGTAAAGGTTTTTATAGAAGCTAGTGAAGGCGTCTTGAATATCATTTTCTTTGTTTAATAGGGTTTCACCCTGCTTTATCGCTAAAATAGAGGTCCTTGTCCTAGTCAATTTGGTCACTCTAGCTAGCAGCTTTCCAGTTCTATTCCCAAACCTGTAGTATTTGGCTTGAACTCTAGCATGGGCTTTATTAGTTTGATGGACTATATAGTTGTCTCTAAGTGTTTTGGCTTCCTTATATTTCTGCCTATTGGTGTAGTTAGGATTCCTAAGATATTTGTTTCTTGCGTTTAAAAGGCGTGATAAGAGATGGTCTGTTTTTAATTTATGCTGTTTTTTAAGAGATGTGGCATAGGCAGATATGGCCCCTCTCAGGACCGCCTTGGCCGTTTCCCAGAATAAAAGGGGATCGTCTGTGTGTTCTTTATTGAGGTCTGAGTATGTGTGCCATTCACCCAAAATATGTCTATAGAAATTTGGGTCTCTGTACAGGTATGTTGGAAAGACCCATTTGTTAGATTTGTGATTAGAAGCTCCTGTATGAATTTTTACCTCTATGGGTGCATGATCTGAAATCGTTATGGGATCTATTGCAGCTTCTTCTACTCTAGGGCACAACGATGAAGAGACCAGAAAATAGTCCAGTCTCGACAGGGTGTCTTTTGCTAAAGACATACATGTGTATTCCCTACTTTCTGGGTACTTGGCTCTCCACACATCCTGCAGGCTTAAGGACTTTGCTAGCGTTTTTATTATCATTGTTTCTTTTTTAGAATTATAAACTCTCTGTGGCTTTGGTGTGTTTTTGTCAGGGTTGGAAAATCTATCTGCAGGGACTTGTGGGGCAATGTTAAAGTCCCCTCCAATAAGGAGGGGTGAGTTAGTGAATTGTATTATCTCTGAGTGTAGTGCCTTCCAGAACGTTTGTTTTTGGGTTTGTGGCCCATATACACCCACTAGCGTGAAGGAAAGCCCTCCAATTTCCAATTGAACCATGACAAATCTCCCTTCCTGATCAGTTTGTGTTTTTACGATAGTGTATTGTAGGTTTTTCCTAAACAGGATCGCCACCCCTCTAGCTCTTCGCTGTTCATATGGAGTAAAGATTACCTCTCCTACCCAATTTTGTTTCAGTTTCTGATGTTCTAGCTGTGATAAGTGTGTCTCCTCTAAGATGGCAATGTCAGCTCGTCTAGTATGTAAGTAGCGTAATATAGATCTACGCTTTTGTGGGGAAGTGATGCCTCCCACATTCCAGCTCATAATGGTTAGTGGACTACTCAGCTTGATGTACTTTCTGGTGTGCTTGATGTGCTGGTGTGTATGGTGTCATAGGATTTTGTGTAGCAGTGTCATTGAAATACCTTGAACACTCCATCAGTTGCATGGTCATGTACTGTAGATTAAGACTAATCTGTCCCCTCCTTGGCCCCTGGAGAGAGAGGTGAGCATCCCGCTGGCAAAACAACAAAAAGAATTTCAGTGAAAAACATGGAAAACAATATAAAACATGCATCGCAAATGTCAAAAAAAGAAAAAAAAAAAACAACTCAGTTCCTCCACAACACTCGACCAGTTGTCCTGGTCTGATTACCTTTTATAAACAGTACACCTCACCCTTAATTTGGTTTCTTATTAAGAAAGAGTAATTGACTTAATTAACTAAACGACTACAGTCTAAGTCCCCTCCCTCCCCTAAGGCTCTTAAATCCTAGAATTGGATCAGCTAAGCAGTAACAAATAAATATCAAACAAGTATGGGACACACAAGGTCCCTAGGCTGAAAAATGAGGCCAACTGTTGATTACTACAGAATAGCGTTACATATAAAAGGAGAAACAAAAAGGGAGTAAAAAGGGGGGAGGGGGGGATTCTTTCTTCCCTAATCTATTTTCAACGGGGTAGCATATCAACTAAGCTGAGACATTGTTCAATATCTGCTCCCCACCATTATTTCAACAACCTCTGTTAGCTTTTAAGGCAAAAACCCTAGTATGATGAGAGTTAGAATTTAGTAGTTAACCCCTTGTGGGTCCAATGTCTTTCAATTCTCCTCTGCTTGGTATAGAGTGTCTCTAGTCCTGTACAATTGCAGAGTTTAAATCATCGCCATTCAAGTATCTTTGACTATCCGATCTTGCTCTTGTCTAAGAAATTTCTGCAGATGTCTGGGGTCCTCAAAAAACTTGACCCCCTGTTGGGTCTGAAGTCTGAGTCTCGCTGGAAACAACAATGAGAATGGGCGCCCTGATTCTGCAAAAGACTTGCAGTAGGGTGAGAACTCTCTTCTTCTCCTGGAAATTTCTGCAGAGTAATCCTGGAAGATTAATATTTTCGTCCCCTCAAAGATCAAGGGGGAGTTTTGGCGATATGCTCTTAGTATCAGGATCTTATCTTTGAAGTTTAGGTATCGGATCATTACTTGGCGGGCCCTCTTGTATTTTTCTGATCTTGGTTCATGTTGCCAACCCTGTGGGCTCTCTCAACAATACACGGTATGTCGTCCGGCTTCAAATGGAGCAGAGCTGGCAAAGTGCGTTCAGCAAATTCGATCAAGTCCGTGTTTGGAACTGTTTCTGGCAATCCAACAATTCGCAGGTTGTTGCGCCTTGAGCGGTTCTCAAGATCATCTACTTTGTCAAGCAGTATTTTATTTTGAGCCTCAAGTGCAGCGATCTTGGTAGTGCTTTCTCTTTGCAGGACTTCTCCATCTCCCACTCTTTGTTCGATATGCTGAAGTCTAGAAGAAAAGGACTTAAAGTCTGATGACAGTGAGTCCATCCCTGTCTGTAGTTGCTCTATCTTGGGCAAGAAAAGTGTTGAAATTTGTGTGACGATAGGATGGGTATCTGTCAAATTTTCCTCTGCTGTGTCCGCCACCATGTTTTCTACAGCGTGTACTTCCACTGTAGCTTTAGATTTTCTGTCTTGGTTTTTTTGCCTATTGGACATGGTGCCAGTGGCTTTAATGAAACTTGAATAGTACTTCTGCATGCACCTACTCAGCACTCCGCTTCTGCCTCCAGTAGTTGTGGGGAAGGGGCCAAGAATTTATAGCTTAAAGGTTAGTGTCCGTTAGTCAGGCCCTAAGTAGTCGATCCCAACAGCAATCATTTAGTTCATTCCTTTGCAGTATGTAGGGTATGGTGTACTAATTTGTTACTGCGTCATATTTGATTGTGGTTCAAGTGCATTTTGCTCTGTGAGCTTCTCTGCAGAGTTTGTGTTCATAGCAAGTTTACTATGTAGGTTCTCACAGCTTATCTTTCAGCGTGTAAAATATCTGTAAATCAGCTCGATCAGCGGAGGAGCAACCAGAGAGGGGGGAGAGGAAGGGATACTATGGCGTCTAGTTAGCCACGTGGGTGATCGGGGCCTTGTACACTGTCCGCTGGGCACCAGGTGCAGCTAGAGCTGTAATGCTAATGTGGTGTGGGATAGCGTGGTCAGAATTGACAGTATCTAACAGTCTCTGGTGTGACTTGGTTTCAACCCCCCTGCTGTTCCCTTTCACCTGAATATAGGAGAATGGCGGATCTTCTTTCTCTTACTACCCGGCTCTCCCCCTCCGATGTACCATTCTTTGTCACTCGTGTCCTCCGGTCGAGCTCAAGTTGACCTCCGCTGCTCGGGGTCGGATCTGTTGCGTCTGATGGGGTTTTGATGCGTGTTCTTTTAACTTTTCTTCGGTGCGGTCTTTGGCCGCTGTGGCCGTTGTGGCTTTTGAAATGGTTCCGGCAGGGGAGCCGTTGGTACTGGCTCCTACCTGTGATAAGTCCGGACAGGTCTTGGGATGTACCTGTCAAGGATCAGCGGTATTGTGGCAGTTTACGGTCTCCAATAAGGGAATTTGGGAGCTATGAGCACGGAGCTCCTCTTCCCTGCGACCGTTCTCTCCGCCCGCCCACCGGAAGTCCCCGGGTTCTATTTTTTTGAAGGTCTTGGCTGTTATACTAATAAGTAATACTCTGTTACTCCAGTGACCCTACACTGGCTGATACTCACGCTACCTGAGTGTTATTTACGACAAAACCTCACCGTGATCAGTCATATTATCCCCTAATCCCAGGAACGAGATAATGTACTGTATATGCTCTTGACTGTTTGTATTTTCCCCTAATACGGGGACTGAAGAGGTAAGCCCTTCTTTTCCTAGGTAAACCTCTTCAATTGGTGGTGAATCAGACCACCTTATCTGTTATAGATAGATAACAGACTCCTACGTTGACAACAGACTGTTCTTTATTTTATGTATTAGTATTTGCATTGTGTTTAACTAAGTTCTAAAGGTTTTTCACTACTGTCATCAACCATATATTGTTATAAATATCTTACAAATTTCTTCTTCGTTTCTCAGTATAACCTGCTAGAAGACCATAAAACTGCATTTTGCCTATAATCAGCAGAACTTGGAGATAGTCCAGGTGGGGTGAGTATTATTGAGCTCTCCCCCCCCCCTTAATACCTAAGTCTAGTGTTCTCCACTGTCTCATCTCCCATCTCTGCCCCTTTCTCTGTACACACTAGAATAACAGTCATGGAAGAACCCTGACCTTATTACCTTTGCTACCCTAAATGCTAAAGGCCTTAATACACCTTCTAAGAGAAGTCTACTAACTAACTCTATGAAATTCCTGAAAGCTCAAGTTCCTACAAGAAACCTATTGGCTGGCCTCACACCAAGATCCATACAGATCCTCTGACTATCCTACTGTATTTTTTTCAGTCGAGGGGAGTGGCAATTGTTGTTCACAAGACCGTAAATCTTGAACTTATATACAAGGAAACAGATTACCAGGGTAGATACTTAATACTTATTTGTAAACTAAACTGTTTGTTATATAGCCCGTGAGATAATCTGTATCTTAACCCCGGGGTATTTACCCCTGCACCTTGTGTGTATTTTTTGGTTCACTCATTCTGCGCTATGGCGCCACTATGTAAATAAATATTTTTACTTGCATTTGATACCTGTCTGTGCTCCTCTATTCCGTACATCTAGCAAAGTAGTAGCCTCACACATACGAATATGCTCATTGTCAGACCATGACATCTTATTATTCACCCTTTCCACTGACTTGTCTAAAACATCCAGACCGACCTGGAAATTCCCTAGACAGCTGTTACATAATCAAGAATTCAAGGCCTCCCTCCAAACTTCCATTGTGGAGTTCATAGCTATAAATGAAACCTCCCAAATGCCACAGCAAATAATCTGGGCCTCGCTCAAGGCATACATTAGAGGTATGTGTATTAGGAAACAAGCCTCCACTCAGACCCAGAAGGGTTCCTCACTGGGGCTACTAGTAGCCTCCCTGAGAGCAAAAGAAATGATTAATAAATCCTCACCTTTCCCACAGTTAGCTTATGAAATCAAAACGTTGAGAACACAACTAGCTGACAGAGAAATGGAAAGAGTCGGGGAGGCATACTCTCGTTTCAAACAAATAATGTATTACCAGGGAAATAAAACCTCTGCTTTACTAGCCCGCAAACTTTGTGGCAGAACTGCCGCGGCCAGAATCCTGACATTTAGGAGGGCAAAAAAGTACCTAACTCCCCTAAAGAGATTGGAGAGATGTTTGCAGAATACTACTCTGAACTCTATAACCTTAAATCCTCTACTACTGAAGCCTCGGTCCAATCTATAACCCTTTTCTTAAATAAACTAAACTAAACTTGCCCTCACTCTCTGAAGTGGACAAAGACACACTCAACACCCTGTTCACGTTGGCTGAACTATTATTAGCCATAAAACACACCCAGAACAATAAAGCCCCGGGTCTGGATAGCTTTCCATCTGATTTCTATAAACTCTTTAAGACAGATATAAGTAACATTCTAATAAAATTTTTCACTGACACACGTGAAACAGGTATATGGAGAAAAGAGTTCCTACAGGCAACTATCTTACCTATCCCAAAGCCTAATAAGGATCCATCCCAATGCAGTAGTTACAGGCCAATATCGTTGATTAATGCTGATGCCAAACTATATGCTAAACTTTGGGCAAATTGCCTTAAACTACTGCTTCCAAAAATCATTCACCCCGATCAGGTAGGGTTCACGTTTGGTAGGGAAGGTCCTGACAATACCCGAAGAGTTCTTAATGCTTTTTCAGAGGCGGCTAGGCCCTGCTGTCCCATCCTGTCCCTGTCTCTAGATGCAGAGAAAGCATTTGACAGGGTCAGATGAGAGTATTTGTGGGAGGTCCTTGCTCAGTTTGGTCTTCCATGTGAGGTGGTCACAGCAATCAAGGCGCTATATGCAGACCCCTCGGCTGTTGTTAAAGGGCTCGGATTTTCCTCCCCAGAGTTCTCCATCGCAAATGACACTAGACAGGGGTGTCCTCTATCACCCCTGATCTTTGTTTTGGTGATTAAGCCTTTAGCACAATCCATACGTAATTCTCTGATGGTCCGAGGAGTACCGCTGGGAGAGAGGGGAGAGAAGATTGCTCTCTTCGCTGACAATGTCACTCTTTTTCTAACTAATCCATTAGGTTCACTGCCCATATTGTTTGACATTATAGCCGACTTTGGAAAATATAGCTACAATAAAATTAACCTCCTAAAAACTGAAGCATTGCCTATCCATATTCCTACATTTGAATTAGAGGTTATGCGGTCAACCTACTCCTTTCAGTGGTCACTAGAAACTATCCAACACCTGGGAGTTCAATTAGGCCCTAACCCCAAATTAGTTGTTCATAAAAATTTTAATAATGCATTGCAGGGGATCTCCACACTTCTGAAATCCTGGACTTTTAAGGAAGTCTATTGGCTGGGACGCATTGCGTCTCTTAAAATGACTATCCTCCCTAAGATCCTCTATTACTTTAGATGCCTGCCCTTAAATGTCCCTAAGATACTACTCTGTAAACTCCAATCCCTCTGCCAAGGATATGTGTGGGGACCTTCCAGACCCCGCATAGCCTCAAAAATTCTACAGAAACAGTTTGGACAAGATGGTATTGCCATGCCCAGCATAAAGGGATACTACGATGCTGCCCGATTGACACACATATCTGCTTGAGCGGATAACGGTGAACCGCAGAGATGGAAAGATGTGGAGTCCTCTGATCTACCCCCTGGGCTGAGATTAGAGGATCTCCCTTGGATCCCAACCTATTGCTTGGACGATTTGGGGATCAATAATCCCATCATCAGGGATAACTTAAAAGTTTGGCATTCTATGAGACACCTTTCCAAAATTGCACCACACCCATCTCCACTACATTATATCCCTAGCTTACTAGCAGTGCTCCCAGACATGCATTCTTCACAATGAAAAAATTGGAACCTCCAGCATGTCGCTCAACTCTACTCTTCTGAAATGCTCACCCCACCACTTAGAATAGGCTCCCTAATACAGGACCCACCGCCTTGGACCCTGTTCGAGTACACCAGACTACACAACTTCTTAATGTCTTGGGGTTTTCCCAAAGCCGACAACAGACCCTTGACCACCTGGTAAAAATTATGGTAATTGAAAACTAGGATCCCTAAAACCCTATCAAACCATTACAATATGATTCAGAAATCTACCAACTCCGACAGAATCTGGCAACTTAAGGCTTGGGAATATGACTTATCCAGGACCATCACTGATAATGACCTACACCGCGCTATAACACTGATTAAGAAACACCATTGAATCACATATGAAAATCCTTCTCAGATGGTACTATACACCTGCTAGACTTTCACAGATGTTCCCATCATCTTCTCCCCTATGCTGGCGCAACTGTAGTGAGAGAGGGTCTGATCTACATATTTGGTGGGGCTGCCCAGCGCTGAGATCATGCTGAAATAAAGTATTCCATTTATGCAAAGAAATGGGACTGTCTGTACCACATAGACAGCACTCTTTCATATCTTCCCAGCTACCTTACCTACCTCACAATCTAAACTGGTCATCTTCATTTTTGCTGCTATGAAACTTACCATAGCAAGAGCCTGGAAACAAACATTACTCCCAGACATTTCTAATGTAATTACTACAATTACATTTTTTGCTAAAATGGAAAGAAGTTTCTATTTGAGCCTGGACAAAGAGAATCTGTATTGGACTATATGGGAACTCTGGTTCCATTACCAGGAAGGCCTTGGATAAACGCGCTATGCTTCACCCCCTTCTCCTCCACCTCCCACTCAGTTTGGGTTTCAGCTACCCTCACTTCGACCTTTGTTCACCCCTTCCCCCCCTCCTCCTCGTTCCTATTAAGATGTACCCCTCCCCTCTTGCCCCTCCACTCCTTGCCCCACCTGGACAACCCCTTTGAATCTGAGCTCATTACCAGAGGTTTTCATACTTTTCGTTACAATGTATAAACTGACTCTCATATTTATCACAGTATTTATGTCTCATCGAACATGTACCTGTGGTTTATTTTCAATAAGCCTGAGAGATTAGATCCATATCACACTATAAGAAAAATGGCTATTTTTAAAGGGATTTCTCAAAAGATCTTATATAACAGGTTAGATGACAAGTACTTATATTATAAATTGTTTACACATCAAAACGGTCTTAAAGTTACTTTAATTGTGCCCTTGAGATATGATAGATTATTGTTCAATACCGGAGATTAATGTTTGTCATTACAATATTGTCGATTTGATTTGTTATATTCTCAATAAAAATGTATTTGGAAAAAAAAAAAACTTTCATGATTGAGATAGGGCATGTAGTTTTAAACAATTTTCCAATGTACTTTTATCACCAATTTTGCTTTGTTCTTTTGGTATTCTTAGTTGAAAGCTAAACCTAAGAGGTTCATATGCTAATTTCTAAGCCCTTGAAGGCCGCATCTTCTCTCAGGGCATTTTGACAGTTTTTCACCACTAGATGGTGTTAGTTCATGTGTTTCATATAGCTAACACTGTGCGTGCGCACGCACGTGGAGTTCCAGTGAGCCAGCTCTGATTGACTAAAATGGATTTCATTCAAAAGAACTGAAATAAGGGGGCAGTTTGCAGAGGCTTAAATACAAGGTAATAACAGAGGTAAAATTATTTTATTATATCTGTGCTGTTTATGCAAAACTAGGGAATGGGTTATAAATGAATCTATCTTTTTAAACAATAAAAATTCTGGTGTAGACTGTCCCTTTAATATAACATTGTTTGTTATGCAAAACTGGGGAATGGGTAATAAAGGGATTATCTAACTTTTTAAAAATAACACATTCTGGAGTAGACTGTCCATTTAACATCCATCCTTTTTGTAATTTTGAAAGGAAAGAGTATGATGCTTAGCAAAACTAACAACATGGTGTAAAACACAGTATATATATATATATATATATATATATATATATATATATATATATATATATATATATATATATATATATATAGATACAGGGAGTGCAGAATTATTAGGCAAGTTGTATTTTTGAGGATTAATTTTATTATTGAACAACAACCATGTTCTCAATGAACCCAAAAAACTCATTAATATCAAAGCTGAATATTTTTGGAAGTAGTTTTTAGTTTGTTTTTAGTTTTAGCTATTTTAGGGGGATATCTGTGTGTGCAGGTGACTATTACTGTGCATAATTATTAGGCAACTTAACAAAAAACAAATATATACCCATTTCAATTATTTATTTTTACCAGTGAAACCAATATAACATCTCAACATTCACAAATATACATTTCTGACATTCAAAAACAAAACAAAAACAAATCAGTGACCAATATAGCCACCTTTCTTTGCAAGGAAACTCAAAAGCCTGCCATCCATGGATTTTGTCAGTGTTTTGATCTGTTCACCATCAACATTGCGTGCAGCAGCAACCACAGCCTCCAAGACACTGTTCAGAGAGGTGTACTGTTTTCCCTCCTTGTAAATCTCACATTTGATGATGGACCACAGGTTCTCAATGGGGTTCAGATCAGGTGAACAAGGAGGCCATGTCATTAGATTTTCTTCTTTTATACCCTTTCTTGCCAGCCACGCTGTGGAGTACTTGGACGCGTGTGATGGAGCATTGTCCTGCATGAAAATCATGTTTTTCTTGAAGGATGCAGACTTCTTCCTGTACCACTGCTTGAAGAAGGTGTCTTCCAGAAACTGGCAGTAGGACTGGGAGTTGAGCTTGACTCCATCCTCAACCCGAAAAGGCCCCACAAGCTCATCTTTGATGATACCAGCCCAAACCAGTACTCCACCTCCACCTTGCTGGCGTCTGAGTCGGACTAGAGCTCTCTGCCCTTTACCAATCCAGCCACGGGCCCATCCATCTGGCCTATCAAGACTCACTCTCATTTCATTAGTCCATAAAACCTTAGAAAAATCAGTCTTGAGATATTTCTTGGCCCAGTCTTGACGTTTCAGCTTGTGTGTCTTATTCAGTGGTGGTCGTCTTTCAGCCTTTCTTACCTTGGCCATGTCTCTGAGTATTGCACACCTTGTGCTTTTGGGCACTCCAGTGATGTTGCAACTCTGAAATATGGCCAAACTGGTGGCAAGTGGCATCTTGGCAGCTGCACGCTTGACTTTTCTCAGTTCATGGGCAGTTATTTTGCGCCTTGGTTTTTCCACACGCTTCTTGCGACCCTGTTGACTATTTTGAATGAAACGCTTGATTGTTCGATGATCACGCTTCAGAAGCTTTGCAATTTTAAGAGTGCTGCATCCCTCTGCAAGATATCTCACTATTTTTGACTTTTCTGAGCCTGTCAAGTCCTTCTTTTGACCCATTTTGCCAAAGGAAAGGAAGTTGCCTAATAATTATGCACACCTGATATAGGGTGTTGATGTCATTTGACCACACCCCTTCTCATTACAGAGATGCACATCACCTAATATGCTTAATTGGTAGTAGGCTTTCGAGCCTATACAGCTTGGAGTAAGACAACATGTATAAAGAGAATGATGTGGTCAAAATACTAATTTGCCTAATAATTCTGCACTCCCTGTAAATGTAAAATTAAAATTGGATAAACTTTAATAAAAATAAAATTGAAAAAACAAACAAACATACAATTCTAAATTATAAGTCTTTATTGTCATTATGGGGCCAAGTTAATAATTGAGTATTTATTGTATATTGCTGACAGCTATATGTATGCTAATGCTTTCACAATTTATTTATACACACTCTGTATATTCTGCCTATTCTGAACATTGCAGCCAAGTAATAACTAACACCTAGATTACGAGTTTTGTGCTCGTGTTTAAACGCTGAAAAAATGGCCATTTCAATGTTAAAGCAGCAACGCAGCCATTACGAGTCTTGTCGGTATAGCTGTATCACAAGCATTTTAGCCTGTAACCCAACGTCAGTAATGATGTCGCGAACCTAAAATGTTGCGTTCGCGAACGGCGAATGCGAACTTCGGCATATGTTCGCGAACCGGCGAACCGGGCGAACCGCCATTGACTTCAATGGACAGGCGAATTTTAAAACCCATAGGGACTCTTTCTGGCCGCAATAGTGATGGAAAAGTTGTTTCAAGGGGACTAACACCTGGACTGTGGCATGCCGGAGGGGGATCCATGGCAAAACTCCCATGGAAAATTAAATAGTTGATGCAGAGTCTGGTTTTAAGCCATAAAGGGCATACATCACCTAACATTCCTAAATTGTTTTGAATAACGTGCTTTAAAACATCAGGTATGATGTTGTATCGATCAGGTAGTGTAAGGGTTACGCCCACTTCACAGTGACAGACCAAACTCCCCGTTTAACGCACCGCAAACAACCGCAAACAGTCCATTTGCACAACCATGAGATTGATAGATTTAATAGATAGATACATAGATTACATAGATCAATAGATGCAATATACATTTGATAGATACCAATTACAAAGATCAAAAGATGCAATATACATTTGATAGATACAAATTACATAGATCAAAAGATGCAATTTACATTTGATAGATACGAATTACATAGATCAAAAGATGCAATATACATTTGATAGATACGAATTACATGGATCAAAAGATGCAATATACATTTGATAGATACAAAATTACATCAATAGATGCAATATACATTTGATAGATACGAATTACATAGATCAAAAGATGCAATATACATTTGATAGATATGAATTACATAGATCAATAGATGCAATATACATTTGATAGATACGAATTCCATAGATCAATACATGCAATATACATTTGATAGATACGAATTGCATAGATCAATAGATGCAATATACATTTGATAGATACGAATTCCATAGATCAATAGATGCAATATACATTTGATAGATATGAATTACATAGATCAAAAGATGCAATATACATTTGATAGATACGAATTACATGGATCAAAAGATGCAATATACATTTGATAGATACGAATAACATAGATCAAAAGATGCAATATACATTTGATCGATACGAATGATAGTTATATAATTTCCCTGACAGAGTATAACAATAAGACATGCGGTCTGGGACCCGTGGTGTGTTAAGTACTAAGTAGTTCTATTCTTAGCAGTTTAATACCTGTTACTCCCCCTATCGGGGGAGGTCTATATGGCCTTGATTTTTGGAACAGGGAGATGGAAGAAGATGCTTGGTCTGTCCTCCTACTTCAAATTTGGCCGAAACACAAGTGGCTGTCACAAAACAGTCCGGCCACGAGATCGATAGATTTGATAGATAGATCCATAGATTACATAGATCAATAGATGCAATATACATTTGATCAATACGAATTACAGAGATCAATAGAAGCAATATATATTTGATTGATACGATTGATAGTTATATAATTTCCCTGACAGAGTATAACAATAAGACATGCTCTGGGACCCATGGTAAGGTTACTTCCTTTTGCACAATCAAGTATACCAGTTGCAGAGGTTCTGACCCTGCATTCTGGCTGCACCTCTCCCTGCAAGAGAGATCTGTTACAGAGTCTGTGGGCCTCTATGCAAAGAGCTGGCCTGCCTGAAAGGAGCAGCAAGGCAGATCAAAAGATGCAATATACATTTGATAGGTACGAATAACATAGATCAAAAGATGCAATATATATTTGATTGATACAAATTACAGAGATCAGTAGATGCAATATATATTTGATTGATACGATTGATAGTTATATAATTTCCCTGACAGAGTATAACAATAAGACATGCTCTGAGACCCATGGTAAGGTTACTTCCTTTTGCACAATTGAGTATACCAGTTGCAGAGGTTCTGACCCTGCATTCTATCTGCACCTCTCCCTGCAAGAGAGATCTGTTACAGAGTCTGTGGGCCTCTATGCAAAGAGCTGGCCTGCCTGAAAGGAGCAGCAAGGCAGATCAAAAGATGCAATATACATTTGATAGGTACGAATAACATAGATCAAAAGATGCAATATACATTTGATCGATACGAATTACAGAGATCAATAGATGCAATATATATTTGATTGATACGATTGATAGTTATATAATTTCCCTGACAGAGTATAACGATAAAACATGCGGTCTATGACCCATGGAAAGGTTACTTCCTTTTGCACATTCGAGTATACCAGTTGCAGAGGTTCTGACCCTGCATTCTGGCTGCACCTCTCCCTGCAAGAGAGATCTGTTACAGAGTCTGTGGGCCTCTATGCAAAAAGCTGGCCTGCCTGAAAGGAGCAGCAAGGCAGATCAAAAGATGCAATACACATTTGATAGGTACGAATAACATAGATCAAAAGATGCAATATACATTTGATCCATATGAATTACAGAGATCAATAGATGCAATATATATTTGATTGATATGATTGAAAGTTATATAATTTCCCTGACAGAGTATAACAATAAAACATGCGGTGTGGGACCCATGGTAAGGTTACTTCCTTTTGCACAATCGAGTACAGGTTGGGGTCCGGGATTGCCTTTTTGTGCTGTCTGATTCTTTCAGGTATACCAGTTGCAGAGGTTCTGACCCTGCATTCTGTTACAGAGTCTGTGGGCCTGTATGCAAAGAGCTGGCCTGCCTGAAAGGAGCAGCAAGGCAGAGGGATCGATTCCTGCCTATAAGAACCCAGAGGGCACGCTACTTGCTGGAAGTGTGCAGTGAGGCAGAGGGATCTATTCCTGCCTAGAAGCAGACAGGCAGAGGGGACGCTACCTGCCTGGGAGCCCACTGAGACCAGCCCAACTGGGAGAGATAAAGCCGCTGGCTTGACCCCGGTCTCAGCCACGATAGCCCTGGTCCCACTATTTGGAGGCAGAAGGATCTATTCCTGCCAAGAAGCAGCCTGGCAGGGGGATTTATTCCTGCCTAGAAGAAGCAGACAGGCAGAGGGGACGATACCTGCCAAGAAAGAGCTGCAGGGCAGAGAGGACACTACCTGCCTGGGAGTCCACTGAGAACAGACCAGCTGGGGGAGATACAGCCGCTGGCTTGACCCTGGTCTCAGCCACAATAGCCCTGGTCCCACTATTTGGAGGCAGAGGGTTCTATTCCTGCCAAGAAGCAGCCTGGCAGGGGGATTTATTCCTGCCTAGAAGCAGACAGGCAGAGGGGACGATACCTGCCAAGACAGAGCTGCAGGGCAGAGAGGACGCTACCTGACTGGGAGACCACTGAGACCAGCCCAGCTGGGGGAGATACACCCGCTGGCTTGAACCCAGTCTCAGCAACTATATCTCTGGTCCCACTATCCGGTGGCCACCCCTGGGTTTGGACAGAGGAAGGGAGACTCCCTAGTGGAGTACCGCTACATCCGGGAGATGGAAAAAGATGTTTGGACACCCAGTACAGGTCGTTCTCCTTCAGCCTTTTTATACTTGGGTCCCCGAACCTCAACAGGCACAACAGCATGAAATACCACATATGCCATCCTTTTGCACAATAGAGTACAGGTATGGCATTGAGTTTAGGAACCCGGAGATACTTTTTAGGAACCGGGAGATGGAAAAAGATGCTTGGACACCCAGTACAGGTCGTTCTCCTTCAGCCTTTTTATACGAGGGTCCCCGACCCTCAACAGAAACAACAGCATGAAACACCACATATGCCATCCTTTTGCACAATTGAGTACAGGTATGGCATCGATTTTAGGAACCCGGAGATAATTTTTAGGAACCAGGAGATGCAAAAAGATGCTTGGACACCCAGTACAGGTCGTTCTCCTTTAGCCTTTTTATACGAGGGTCCCCGACCCTCAACAGAAACAACAGCATGAAACACCACATATGCCATCCTTTTGAACAATCCAGTACAGGTATGGCATTGATTTTAGGAACCCGGAGATAATTTTTAGGAACCGGGAGATGGAAAAAGATGCTTGGACACCCAGTACAGGTCGTTCTCCTTCAGCCTTTTTATACGAGGGTCACCGACCCTCATCAGGCACAACAGCATGAAACACCACATATGCCATCCTTTTGAACAATAGAATACAGGTATGGCATCGATTTTAGGAACCCGGAGATAATTTTTAGGAACTGGAAGCTGGAAAAAGATGCTTGGTCGGTCCTCCTACTTCAAATTTGGGGCACTGCCCCAAAAAATCTAAACTTTTTTGACTGTGAATCATCAGTCTGCTAGTGCCATTGAATTTCAGTTGCCTGCCTGCTAGCGTGTGTGCCAGGCCCACTAGCCAACTAGTGCCACCAATCATATTTGTTCTAACAGTATTGTAAATATTTAAAATAAAAAATTCTTAGACTGTGAATCATCAGTCTGCTAGTGCAATTGAATTGCAGTTTCCTGCCTGCCAGCGTGTGTGCCAGGCCCACTAGCCAACTAGTGCCACCAATCATATTTGTTGTAACAGTATTGTAAATATTTAAAATAAAAACTTTTTTGACTGTGAATCATCAGTCTGCTAGTGCCATTGAATTGCAGTTGCCTGCCTGCCAGCGTGTGTGCCAGGCCCACTTGCTTCCAACTACTGCCACCAATCATATTTGTTATAACAGTATTGTAAATATTTAAAATAAAAACTTTCTTGACTGTGAAACATCAGTCATCTAGTGTAATCTAATTGCAGTTGCCTTCCTCCCAGCGTGTGTGCCAGGCCCACTTGCCAAGCCAACTAGTGCCACCAATCATATTTGTTCTAACAGGTTTGAAAATATTTAAAATAAAAACTTTTTTTACTGTGAATCATCAGTCTGCTAGTGCCAATGAATTGCAGTTGCCTGCCTGCCAGCGTGTGTGCCAGGCCCACTTGCCATTTCCAACTAGTGCCACCAATCATATTTGTTCTAACAGTATTGTAAATTTTTATAAAAAAAACTTTTTGGACTGTGAAGCATCAGTCAGCTAGGGTAATCTAATTGCAGTTGCCTTCCTCCCAGCGTGTGTGCCAGCCAGGCTCACTTGCCAACTAGTGCCACCAATCATATTTGTTGTCACAGTACTTTTGATATTTAAAAAATAAACATTTTTGACTTTGAAACATCAGTCTGTTTTTTGGTGTCAGGCTCACAGCGTATACTGTGCCCACTTGCCCAGTGCCACCACTCATAATTTGTTTAATAGTATTGTAAGTGTACATTTTAAAAAAAATGACAGGCAGAGGCAGGCCACCCCGCAGGTGCCGTCGTGGTCGTGGTGCTGTGATTCCTTTAGACCCTACAAATATGCACATTGTTCAGAGGCCAGGAGCCAGGGGGGACGCGAAAAGTTCTGAGGAGGACCTAGTTGACTGGCTAACACAGGACACCCAATCTTCTACAGCTTCCGCTCCTAGTCCTCCTAACCTTGACGCACCATCCACCTCCAGCTGTGCTTTGGGCACCTCTCAAGTGACCAGTGCCACTCGCCCGCCTGTCGCCACCACCAACACTAGCACCTCAGCCGTTTCACTTGATCTGTCAGAGGAGTTATTGACACATCAGTTGGAAGAAATGAGTGATGCGCAACCATCATTTACAGAGGATGTAGATAACTGTGATATGTCTCAGTCAGGCAGCATTACAGACATGGAGGTACGGTGTGATGATGATGATGATGATGATGTTGTACCCGCTGCTGCTTCCTTTGTTGATTTGTCAGATACAAGTGAAGCGGTTGATGATGATGTGTCGGTGGATGTCACGTGGGTGCCTGCTAGAAGAGAAGAAGAAGAGGGGGAAAGTTCAGATGGGGAGACAGAGAGGAGGAGGAGTAGACGAGTTGGAAGCAGGGGGAGGTCATCGCAAGGAGCTAGTGGCACAGTCAGACAGCATGCATCGGCACCCGGGGTCAGCCAGACAGCATGCCGATGCCAATCAATGCATGCTGTTGCCACCACCAGAATGTCGTCATCGCAGAGCTCAGCAGTGTGGCATTTTTTTTGTGTGTCTGCCTCTGACAACAGTGATGCCATTTGCAACCTGTGCCAAAAGAAACTGAGTCGTGGGAAGTCCAACACCCACCTAGGTACAACTGCTTTGTGAAGGCACATGATCGCACATCACAAACGCCTATGGGATCAACACATGAGTAGAAGCAGCACACAAACTCAAAGCCGCCATCCTCCTCCTGGTCCAGCATCTTCAGCCACGTCAACCACTGCTGTCCTCCTTGCCCCCTCTCAACCATCCGCCACTCCGTCTCTCTTCCGGAGCAGTTCCTGCTCATCTGCCCACAGTCAGGTGTCTGTCAAGGACATGTTTGAGCGTAAGAAGCCAATGTCACAAAGTCACCCCCTTGCCCGGCATCTGACAGCTGGCTTGTCTGAACTCTTAGCCCGCCAGCTTTTACCATACAAGCTGGTGGAGTCTGAGGCGTTCAAAAAATTTGTAAGTAATTTGGAAGTAATGGCATGTCTGGCACACAGCGTTGGGGCAAGGGTCCATATGACCACCGATAGCTGGTCTGCAAAGCATGGTCAGGGCAGGTATATCACCTACACTGCGCATTGAGTAAACCTGGTGACATCTGACAAGCATGGAATGCGTGGCTCTGCAGAGGAGTTGGTGACACCGCCACGACTTGCAGGCAGGCCTGCTGCTACCTCCTCTACTCCTTCTACTCCATCCTCTTCCATAACCTCTTCCTCGGCTGAGTACTCTTCTGCTTCTGTGTCTTGCTCCACATCAATGGCACCCCCCCAGCTCCCCAGGTACTATTCAACATCCCGGATATGGCAGTGTCACGCCGTCTTGGGGTTGACTTGCCTGAAAGCGGAGAGTCACACCGCACCAGCACTCCTGTCCGCCCTGAATGCAAAGGTGGATCAGTGGCTGACTCCGCACCAACTGTAGATTGGCAAGGTTGTTTCTGACAATGGAAGTAATTTGGTGGCGGCATTGAAATTGGGCAAGTTGACACATGTGCCGTGCATGGCACATGTGTGTAATCTGATTGTACAACGCTTTGTGCATAAGTACCCAGGCTTACAGGATGTCCTGAAGCAGGCCAGGAAGGTGTGTGGCCATTTCAGGCATTCCTACACGGCCATGGCGCACTTGTCCGATATCCAGCGTCGAAACAACCTGCCAGTAAGGCGCTTGATTTGCGACAGCCTGACACGGTGGAATTCAACACTCCTATTGTTCGACCGCCTGCTCCAACAAGAAAAAGCTGTTAATGAGTATTTGTATGACCGGGGTGCTAGGACAGCCTCTGGGGAGCTGGGGATTTTTTTGCCAAATTACTGGACACTCATGCGCAATGCCTGTAGGCTCATGCGTCCTTTTGAGGAGGTGACAAACCTTGTCAGTCACACCGAAGGCACCATCAGCGACATCATACCATTTGTTTTCTTCCTCGAGCGTGCCCTGCGAAGAGTGCTGGATCAGGCCGTAGATGAGCGTGAAGAGGAAGAGTTGTGGTGTCCATCACCACCAGAAACAGCCTTATCAGCATCGCTTGCTGGACCTGCGGCAATGCAGGAAGAGGATTGTGAGGAAGAGGAGTCAGAGGAGGAATTTGGCTTTGAGGAGGAGGAGAAGGAAGACCAAGCACAACAGGCATCCCAGGGTGCTCGTTGTTGTCACCTATCTGGTACCTGTGGTGTTGTATGTGTCTGGGGGGAAGAAGATACCTTCAGCGACATCAGTGAGGACGAGGAACGGGACATGATTAGCTCGGCATCCAACCTTGTGCAAATGGGGTCTTTCATGCTGTCGTGCCTTTTGAGGGACCCTCATATAAAAAAGCTGAAGGAGAACAACCTGTACTAGGTGTCCATGCTACTAGACCCCCGGTATAAGCATAAAGTGCCTGAAATGTTACATAAATTCCCGCAAGTCGGAAAGGATGGAGCATTTCAAAAATAAATTAAAAACTATGCTTTACACAGCGTATAAGGGTGATGTCACAGCACAACGGGAATCTAACAGGGGAAGAGATGAAAGTAATCCTCCTCCTCCTCCCATGACCACGGCAGCAAGGACAGGACGCTTTCCTGACGTGTTGTTGATGGAGGACATTCGGACCTTTTTAACTCCTATGCATCGCCAGAGCCTTTCGGGATCCAGCCTCAGAGAAAGACTCAACCGACAGGTAGCAGACTACCTAGCATTAACTGCGTATCTCGACACTCTGAGGAGCGATGGACCCCTTGACTACTGGGTGTGCAGGCTTGACCTGTGGCCGGAGCTATCCCAATTTGCAATTGAACTTCTGGCCTGCCCCGCTTCAAGTGTCCTGTCAGAAAGGACCTTCAGTGCAGCAGGAGGTTTTGTCACTGAGAAGAGAAGTCACCTAGGTCAAAAAAGTCTTGATTATCTCACCTTTATTAAAATGAATGAGGGATGGATCCCCAAAGGGACTGACATTGGGCGATACATTTGAGTAAAAAAGGCCTGATGATGAGATGAGCTGCCTTGCGCTACAAATGGTACACACGCTGGCTTTTTTTTTTCTTTTAATGCAGGATGACTTGGATGATTTATCCGCCAACAACTAGTGTTCAAGCCGCAAGGTTTTAGGGCACTTTCTAACTGTTTTACAAACATCAATTTTTCTGGCCACTGCAACAATACCGAATTTTTCAGGCATTTGTACATGCCTAATTTTTCTGGCCTCTGGTGCTGCACTGTGGCTACAAAACTCAAACCAAAAAAAAGGCACATAACAGTGATTAAACTGTTAAGAAAAGTACTACTTAACACACCACTCATATCTGGTGGCACAGTACATAAAAAGGCTGAAGGAGAACGACCTGTACTGGGTGTCCAAGCACGTTTTTTGTTCAATATTCCCGGTTCCTCTAAATTATCTCCGGGTTCCTCAAATCAATGCCATACCTGTACTCTATTGTGCAAAAGGATGGCATATGTGGTGTTTCATGCTGTTGTGCCTGTTGAGGGTCGTGGGCCATCGTATAAAAAGGCTGAAGGAGAACGACCTGTACTGGGTGTCCAAGCACGTTTTTTGTTCACTATTCCCGATTCCTCTAAATTATCTCCGGGTTCCTCAAATCAATGCCATATCTGTAATCTATTGTGCAAAAGGATGGCATATGTGGTGTCCAATGTTGTTGTGCCTGTTGAGGTTCATGGGCCATCGTATAAAAAGGCTGAAGGAGAACGACCTGTACTGGGTGTCCAAGCACGTTTTTTGTTCAATATTCCCGGTTCCTCTAAATTATCTCCGGGTTCCTCAAATCAATGCCATACCTGTACTCTATTGTGCAAAAGGATGGCATATATGGTGTTTCATGCTGTTGTGCCTGTTGAGGGTCATGGGCCATCGTATAAAAAGGCTGAAGGAGAACGACCTGTACTGCCTTGCTGCTCCTTTCAGGCAGGCCAGCTCTTTGCATACAGGCCCACAGACTCTGTAACAGATTCTTCTTTTAGGGAGAGGTGCAGCCATAATGCAGGGTCAAAACCTCTGTCTGCAACTGGTATACTTGATTGTGCAAAAGGAAGTAACCTCACCATGGTTCCCTGACCGCACGTCTTGTTGTTATATTTGGTGAGGGTAATCAGGCAGGCCGTATAGATCTCCCCCGATAGGGGGAGTAAAAGGGATTAAAGTGCTAAGAATAGTACTACTTAACACAACCTAGTTACCATGGGTCCCAGACCGCATGTCTTATTATTATATTTTGTCAGGGTAATCATGCAGTCCATATAGACCTCCCCTGATAGGGGGAGTAACAGGGATTAAAGTGCAAAGAATAGTATTACTTAACACAACCTAGTTACCATGGGTCCCAAACTGCATGTCTTATTATTATATTTTGGTAGGGTAATCATGCATGCCATATAGACCTCCCCCGATAGGGGGAGTAACAGGGGTTAAGGTGCTAAGAATAGTACTACTTAAAACAACCTAGTTACCATGGGTCCCAGACCGCATGTCTTATTATTATATTTTGTCAGGGTAATCATGCAGGCCATATAGACCTCCCCCGATAGGGGGAGTAACAGGGATTAAAGTGCTAAGAATAGTACTACTTAAAACACAACCTAGTTACCATGGGTTCCAGACCGCATGTCTTGTTGTTATATTTTGGTGAGGGTAATCATGCAGGCTATATAGACCTCCCCCAATAGGGGGAGTAACAGGGATTAAAGTGCTAAGAATAGTACTACTTAAAACACAACCTAGTTACCATGGGTCACAGACCGCATGTCTTGTTGTTATATTTTGGTGAGGGTAATCATGCACGCCATATAGACCTCCCCCGAATGGGGGAGTAACAGGGTTAAAGTGCTAAGAATAGTACTACTTAACACAACCTAGTTACCATGGGTCCCAGACCGCATGTCTTATTATTATATTTTGTCAGGGTAATCATGCAGGCCATATAGACCTCCCCCGAGGGGAGTAACAGGGATTAAAGTGCAAAGAATAGTACTACTTAACATAACCTAGTTACCATGGGTCCCAGACCGCATGTTTTGTTGTTATACTTGTCAGGGTAATCATGCAGGCCATATAGACCTCCCCCGATAAGGGGAGTAAAAGGGATTAAAGTGCTAAGAATAGTACTACTTAACACAACCTAGTTATCATGGGTCCCAGACCACATGTTTAATTATTATACTTTGTCAGGGTAATTATATATCTAACAAATCTATCTATTTATCTTCTATCGATTCTATCTAACTATCAATCTATGTATATCTATCTATCAAATCTATCTATCTCGTGTTCGGACTGTTTTGAGACAGCCACTTGTGTTTTTGACAAATTTGAAGTAGGAGGACAGACCAATCACAGGGATTAAACTGCTAAGAATAGTACTACTTAAGACAACCTAGTTATACCAGTACCACCATGGGTCCCAGACCGCATGTTTGGTTGTTATACTTTTGATACGTGGAGTGTAGGTGGCGCTAGAAGTACACTAGGTATACCAAGCAATGGGTTAATAAACTGATTTTCTAAGTCTGTATTTTACTAATGCCCTCAAATGCACTGGGTGGTGATAATAGGAAAAAAAGAAGTCTAAAACTATTAAGTGGATTTTATCTCAAATTTATTCAATATTGTGAACATAGAAATCAACAAGATCAATCATGCATGTGGCCCACACTAATCAATCACAACACCTTTCAAATCACAATTAAAAAATCAAACTTTGTCATTAAGATGAAAAATATAGCAGCATTAAATCATTTAGCAAATAAGTTTCAATTAGGCAATAATAAGGCAATAAAAATGCAATAAAAATGCAATAAAAATGCAATAAAAATGTTGAGGCAATCTGACTTATGTTCTATTTGCCTTTAAAGGTTCCTATTCGTTAAGGTCTTATGAGATGGTTTTATCCATACATATGTTCCTTATCACAGTCAGATTCAGATAAATCTTATCTCAAGTGGGTAGGGCAAAACTCTGGTAATTCAAGTCTCTTTTGTAATATGCCCTGTTAAAAGGAAATTCTTGTTTACACTTCTTTGAAAGGATCCCCAAGTATTGAACAACAGTTAAAGGTAGGTCTTTCTTTTAAAACGGATTCCCAAACTGGAGCAACTATCACAGGAGAAAGAGTCTTATTTCAAGTAAACTTCAACGGACTGCCGTGGTCCGGTTTAGATGTGACTTAGCAGGGGGACCTGATATCAGTACAGACACTCTCACCTGCTTCTCCTCGTCCGAGTATATCGGCTTCTGTGTGGATTTGCTGTTATGGATGAGTCACGGACCTCCGGGTCCCAACACGTAACTGTCTTCACTTGCGCAAGTCTTACCTCAGTTACCTTCGTATCCGGACTTACAGCCTAAAGCGATTCTCTTGAAAAAGCCCCACACCTTAGGGGTGAAACGCGTAGAAAGGTTTGGAAGTTTTTCAAAGAGGACACACAGCGCTAACCCACTCTGCGTACAGAGTACTTGAAGAGCAGAGAATCACTTTAGGCTGTAAGTCCGGATACGAAGGTAACTGAGGTAAGACTTGCGCAAGTGAAGACAGATACACTCCACGTATCAAAATCCTTTTGAATTCAGAACTACCTAGGAAGGAGGTAGTATAAGAGGTTGGCAACGTGGGTTGAGTCCAGCGCTCCACTTGACTGTTTTATACAATGGTTGTTATACTTTGTCAGGGTAATCATGCAGGCCATATAGACCTCCCCCGATAGGGGGAGTTACAGGGATGAAAGTGCTAAGAAAAGTACTACTTAACACAACCTAGTTACCATGGGTCCCAGACCGCATGTTTTGTTGTTATACTTTTTTTTTTTTTTTTTTTTTTTTTTGAAAAAGACGAAGTAACCAGCGCCCAGGACTGATATCTGCTCACTATAAAGAAGACCCCCTAATAGGTCTAGAAACGGAACAATGAATTAGGATATATAGGAGCGCCAATGGCTTAGATATACCACAGGGAATAAAAAGTCAAAAATGGTCTCCAATAATTTCTATCAACTAAATATTTAATATATAAAACCAATATAATTCTGATCTCCAGAATCATAAAAACACAAAATACATATAGCAAAGCTTAAAATACAATACAATAAATGATTTGAAATACAACAGATGACAGATCAGGTTGGTTAAACTGGATGACCAATATCTAATGTTCCAGTTTTCATGAGCCCTCTTAAAAACCTTCTAGTAGGTACATGGTATGTACAAATAAATCTAGTATTCAATGAATAATATAATATTAGCTCAAATGTTCTTATCGAGGTGATAGGATCACTAATATAGTGATACAAGACCCACTAATAGGTCAACAGTGCATACAAATATTGCAATATTTAGATCATATGATGAACACCGTGAAAAATCAAAAATAAGAAATAAGATACAAGGTGTTGGATTCCTTAAAGTGTCAAATAAACCATATTGTGGATTTGTAGAATATGACACACAATAAAAATAAAAATAAGTAGTGGAAGTGGTCTTAAAAATCAATAAATCAAAAAATAATAAGATAAAGTGATGGGAAAATGCAGAAAAAATAATATATATAATAACAAAATTAAATGTAAGATCCTACCAATGGAATTTAAACTAAACTGGTACCAGCTAATACCTCAATTCTCCTGATTCAATCTGGGTGATGGACTCAATGGTCCGATAATACGTTATTATCTTAAAAGCAGTAAACAAATGACACCAGCTATACCACAAGCTGTATACTTATGACAAGCTATAAAAATATATAAACGACATAAAAACAGAGAGTGTGTATAGTTTGGCCAAAACTAGTCCACAAACTCCAAAAGGTGTGTTTCCACAACTTTAATTAACTTAAAATAATGATAAGACAATAATAGTGTCCTTTGAGAGTCTTTTGGTAAATCCTTAAAAGTCTGGAAAAAATCCGGTGAGAGAAATCCTCAATGTGTAGTAGAGTCCCAAGTCCTATTCCTATGTTAAGACAAATACCAGAAGATGCTCACACATCAAAGCAGGTCAATAAAGCCAGATGTTTGATGAGCTTGTGCCAGGTGCTTATTTTCTACAAGTTTCCCCTCTGGCTGATCACTTAGAATCTAGATCTCTTCCGCAGACGCGATCCACTGACAGCTCTGCACAACTGATCAAATAACCTCCTCAGAAGTGGTCAGAAAGAGGAAATGAGACACGGGGCGTGGGATCCACAGCAAAGAACAACAACACAGAAAATAACAAAACAATAACTATATTGAAAATA
This sequence comes from Bombina bombina, assembly GCF_027579735.1. Lineage (NCBI taxonomy): Eukaryota > Metazoa > Chordata > Amphibia > Anura > Bombinatoridae > Bombina > Bombina bombina. Next base: position 948,869,246 of record NC_069501.1, read on the forward strand.
CAGATGAGGAAAGTTTGTGGGAATGGATTCTGAAAGGGAGCAGCGAGCAGCCTGTGTGCAGCGAGTGAGGGAGCTAAGCTTTGCTCCCTTTCAATAGGGGGAGTAAGAGGGATTAAACTGCTAAGAACAGTACTACTTAACACAACCTAGTTACCATGGGTCCCGGACCGCGTGTCTTGTTGTTATACTTTGTCAGGGTTATCATGCACGCCATATAGACCTCCCCCGATAGGGGGAGTAACAGGGATTAAAGTGCTAACAATAGTACTACTTAACACAACCTAGTTACCATGGGTCCCAGACCGCATGTTTTATTATTATACTTTTTCAGGGTAATTATATATCTATCAAATCTATCTATTTATCTTCTATCCATTCTATCTAACTATCAATCTATGTATATCTATCTATCTATCAAATCTATCTATCTCGTGGCCGGACTGTTTTGAGACAGCCACTTGTGTTTAGGACAAATTTGAAGTAGGAGGACAGACCAATCATCTTTTTCCATCTCCCTGTTCCAAAAATGCAGGCCATATAGACCTCCCCGATAGGGGGAGTAACAGGTAGTAGTAAACTGCTAAGAATAGTACTACTTAACACACCACGGGTCCCAGACCGCATGTCTTATTGTTATACTCTGTCAGGGAAATAATATATCTTTCAAATCTATCTATTTATCTATCAAATCTATCAAACTATCAATCGAATCTATCAAATGTATATTGCATCTATTGATCGATGTAATTCGTATCTATAAAATGTATATTGCATCTTTTGATCTATGTAATTTTTATCTATCAAATGTATATTGCATCTTTTGATCTATATAATTTGTATCTATCATATGTATATTGCATCTATTGAGCTATGTAATCTATGTATCTATCTATCAAATCTATCTATCTCGTGGTTGTGAAAATGGACTGTTTGCGGTTGTTTGCGGTGCGTTAGATGGAGAGTTTGGTCTGTCACTGTGAAACGGGCGTAACCCTTACACTACCTGATCGATACAACATCATAACTGATGTTTTAAAGCACGTTATTCCAAACAATTTAGGAATGTTAGGTGATTTAGGCCCTTTATGGATTAAAAGCAGACTCTGCAACAACTATGTAATTTTACATGGGAGTTTTGAAATGGATCCCCCTCCAGCATGCCACAGTCCAGGTGTTAGTACCCTTGAAACAACTTTTCCATCACTATTGTGGCCAGAAAGAGTCCTTGTGGGTTTTAAAGTTCGCCTGCCTATTGAAGTCAATGGCAGTTCGCCCGGTTCGCGAACAGTAGCGGAAGTTCGAGTCCGCCGTTCGCGAACTGAAATTTTTAGGTTCGCAACATCACTACCAGACATGCCATTACTTCCTTTCGAACAATCGAGTACAGGTTGGGGATTGCCTTTTGTGCAAAGAAATTTCGTCCGGGTACCTTCCACTGCGGTGTCCCAATAGCTACAAATTTTTTGAACGCCTCAGACTCCACCAGCTTGTATGGTAAAAGCTGGCGGGCTAAGAGTTCAGACAAGCCAGCTGTCAGACGCTGGGCAAGGGGGTGACTTTGTGACATTGGCTTCTTACGCTCAAACATGTCCTTGACAGACACCTGACTGTGTGCTGATGAGCAGGAACTGCTCCGGAAGAGAGACGGAGTGGCGGATGGTTGAGAGGGGGCAAGGAGGACAGCAGTGGTTGACGTGGCTGAAGATGCTGGACCAGAAGGAGGGTGGCGGCTTTGAGTTTGTGTGCTGCTTCTACTCATGTGTTGATCCCATAGGGGTTTGTGATGTGCGATAATGTGCCTTCGCAAAGCAGTTGTACCTAGGTGGGTGTTGGACTTCCCACGACTCAGTTTCTTTTGGCACAGGTTGCAAATAGCATCACTGTTGTCAGAGGCAGACACACAAAAAAAATGCCACACTGCTGAGCTTGGCATTCTGGTGGTGGCAACAGCTTGCGTTGATTGGCGTGCTGTCTGGCTGACCCCGGGTGCCGATGCATGCTGTCTGACTGTGCCACTAGCTCCTTGCGATGACCTCCCCCTGCTTCCAACTCGTCTCCTCCTCTCTGTCTCCCCATCTGAACTTTCCCCCTGTTCTTCTTCTCTTCTAGCGGGCACCCACGTGACATCCACGGACGCATTGTCATCATCAACCGCTTCACTTGTATCTGACAAATCAACAAAGGAAGCAGCAGCGGGTACAACATCATCATCATCACACCGTACGTCCATGTCTGTAATGCTGCCTGACTGAGACATATCACTGTTATCTACATCCTCTGTCAATGATGGTTGCGCATCACTCATTTCTTCCAACTGATGTGTAAATAACTCCTCTAACAGATCAAGTGAAGCGGCTGTGGTGCTGGTGTTGGTGGTGGCAGCAGGCGGGCGTGTGGTAACTTGAGAGGTGCCCGAAGATAAGCTGGAGGAGGATGGTGCGTCAAGGTTCGGAGCGGAAGATATAGAAGATTGGGTGTCCTGTGTTAAAAAGTCAACTATGTCCTCAGAACTTTTCGAGTTCATGGGACATGGCCTCTGAACACTGGGCATTATTCTAGGGCCAAAAGGAATCACAGCACCACGACCACGACGGCACCTGCGGGGTGGCCTGCCTCTGCCTGTCATTTTTTTTTTTAAATGTACACTTACACTACTATTAAACAAGATATAAGTAGTGCCACTGGGCAAGTGGGCACAGTATATGCTGTGAGCCTGACACAAAAAAGCAGACTGATGTTTTACAGTCCAAAAAGTTTTTTTTGTTTTAAATGTACACTTACACTACTATTAAACAAGATATGAGTGGTGGCACTGGGCAAGTGGGCACAGTATACGCTGTGAGCCTGACACAAAAAAGCAGACTGATGTTTCACAGTCCAAAAAGTTATTTTTGTTTTTAAATGTACACTTACACTACTATTAAACAAGATATGAGTGGTGGCACTGGGCAAGTGGGCACAGTATACCCCATGAGCCTGACACAAAAAAGCAGACTGATGTTTCACAGTCCAAAAAGTTTTTATTTTTTTAAATGTACACTTACACTACTATTAAACAAAATATGAGTGGTGGCACTGGGCAAGTGGGCACAGTATAAGCTGTGAGCCTGACACAAAAAAGGAGACTGATGTTTCACATTCCAAAAAGTTTTTTTTGTTTTTAAATGTACACTTACACTACTATTAAACAAGATATGAGTGGTGGCACTGGGCAAGTGGGCACAGTATACCCCGTGAGCCTGACACAAAAAAGCAGACATGTTTCACAGTCCAAAAGTTTTTTTTTTTAAATGTACACTTACACTACTATTAAACAAGATATGAGTGGTGGCACTGGGCAAGTGGGCACAGTGTACGCTGTGAGCCTGACACAAAAAAGCAGACTGATGTTTCACAGTCCAAAAAGTTTTTTTTTTTTTTAAATGTACACTTAAACTACTATTAAACAAGATATGAGTGGTGGCACTGGGCAAGTGGGCACAGTATACGCTGTGAGCCTGACACAAAAAACAGACATGTTTCACAGTCAAAAAAGTTTTTAATTTTTTAAATGTACACTTACGCTACTATTAAACAAGATTTGAGTGGTGGCACTGGGCAAGTGGGCCCAGTATAAGCTGTGAGCCTGACATAAAAAAGCAGACTGATGTTTCACAGTCCAAAAAGTTTTTTTTGTTTTAAATGTACACTTACACTACTATTAAACAAGATATGAGTGGTGGCACTGGGCAAGTGGGCACAGTATACGCTGTGAGCCTGACACAAAAAAGCAGACTGATGTTTCACAGTCCAAAAAGTTTTTATTTTTTTAAATGTACACTTACACTACTGTTAAACAAGATATGAGTGGTGGCACTGGGCAAGTGGGCCCAGTATAAGCTGTGAGCCTGAAACAAAAAAGCAGACTGATGTTTCACAGTCCAAAAAGTTTTTTTTGTTTTCAAATGTACACTTACACTACTATTAAACAAGATATGAGTGGTGGCACTGGGCAAGTGGGCACAGTATACGCTGTGAGCATGACACAAAAAAGCAGACTGATGTTTCCCAGTCCAAAAAGTTTTTATTTTTTTAAATGTACACTTACACTACTATTAAACAAGATATGAGTGGTGCCACTGGGCAAGTGGGCACAGTATACGCTGTGAGCCTGACACAAAAAAGCAGACTGATGTTTCACAGTCCAAAATTTCTTTTTTTTTAAATTTACACTACTGTTACACCAGATATGAGTGGTGGAACTGGGCAAGTGGGCACAGTATACGCTGTGAGCCTGACACAAAAAAGCAGACTGATGTTTCACAGTCCAAAAAGTTTTTAATTTTTTAAATGTACACTTACACTACTATTAAACAAGATATGAGTGGTGGCACTGGGCAAGTGGGCCCAGTATAAGCTGTGAGCCTGACACAAAAGAGCAGACTGATGTTTCACAGTCCAAAAAGTTTTTTTTGTTTTTAAATGTACACTTACACTACTATTAAACAAGATATGAGTGGTGGCACTGGGCAAGTGGGCACAGTGTACGCTGTGAGCCTGACACAAAAAAGCAGACTGATGTTTCACAGTCCAAAAAGTTTTTATTTTTTTAAATGTACACTTACACTACTATTAAACAAGATATGAGTGGTGGCACTGGGCAAGTGGGCACAGTATACGCTGTGAGCCTGACACAAAAAACAGACTGATGTTTCACAGTCCAAAAAGTTTTAAATTTTTTAAATGTACACTTACACTACTATTAAACAAGATTTGAGTGGTGGCACTGGGCAAGTGGGCCCAGTATAAGCTGTCAGCCTGACACAAAAAAGCAGACATGTTTCACAGTCCAAAAGTTTTTTTTTTTTAAATGTACACTTACACTACTATTAAACAAGATATGAGTGGTGGCACTGGGCAAGTGGGCACAGTATACGCTGTGAGCCTGACACAAAAAACAGACTGATGTTTCACAGTCAAAAAAGTTTTTAATTTTTTAAATGTACACTTACGCTACTATTAAACAAGATTTGAGTGGTGGCACTGGGCAAGTGGGCCCAGTATAAGCTGTGAGCCTGACATAAAAAAGCAGACTGATGTTTCACAGTCCAAAAAGTTTTTTTTGTTTTAAATGTACACTTACACTACTATTAAACAAGATATGAGTGGTGGCACTGGGCAAGTGGGCACAGTATACGCTGTGAGCCTGACACAAAAAAGCAGACTGATGTTTCACAGTCCAAAAAGTTTTTATTTTTTTAAATGTACACTTACACTACTGTTAAACAAGATATGAGTGGTGGCACTGGGCAAGTGGGCCCAGTATAAGCTGTGAGCCTGAAACAAAAAAGCAGACTGATGTTTCACAGTCCAAAAAGTTTTTTTTGTTTTCAAATGTACACTTACACTACTATTAAACAAGATATGAGTGGTGGCACTGGGCAAGTGGGCACAGTATACGCTGTGAGCATGACACAAAAAAGCAGACTGATGTTTCCCAGTCCAAAAAGTTTTTATTTTTTTAAATGTACACTTACACTACTATTAAACAAGATATGAGTGGTGGCACTGGGCAAGTGGGCCCAGTATAAGCTGTGAGCCTGAAACAAAAAAGCAGACTGATGTTTCACAGTCCAAAAAGTTTTTTTTTTGTTTTTAAATGTACACTTACACTACTATTAAACAAGATATGAGTGGTGCCACTGGGCAAGTGGGCACAGTATACGCTGTGAGCCTGACACAAAAAAGCAGACTGATGTTTCACAGTCCAAAAAGTTGTTTTTTTTTTAATGTAAACTTACACTACTATTAAACAAGATATGAGTGGTGCCACTGGGCAAGTGGGCACAGTATACGCTGTGAGCCTGACACAAAAAAGCAGACTGATGTTTCACAGTCCAAAATTTCTTTTTTTTTAAATTTACACTACTGTTACACCAGATATGAGTGGTGGCACTGGGCAAGTGGGCCTGGCACACACGCTGGCAGGCAGGCAACTGCAATTAGATTACACAAGCAGACTGATGTTTCACAGTCAAAAAAGTTTTTTTTTTTCATTTACACTACTGTTACACCAGATATGAGTGGTGGCACTGGGCAAGTGTGCACAGTATACGCTGTGAGCCTGGCACACACGCTGGCAGGCAGGCAACTGCAATTAGATTACACAAGCAGACTAATGTTTCACAGTCAAAAAAGGTTTTTTTTTAAATTTACACTACTGTTACACCAGATATGAGTGGTGGCATTGGGCAAGTGGGCCTGGCACACACACTATCAGGCAGGCAACTGCAATAAGATTACACTAGCAGACTGATGTTTCACAGTCAAAAAAGTTTTTTTTTTTTAAATTTACACTACTGTTAGACCAGATATGAGTGGTGGAACTGGGCAAGTGGGCACAGTATACGCTGTGAGCCTGACACAAAAAAGCAGACTGATGTTTCACAGTCCAAAAAGTTTTTAATTTTTTTTTTTTTTTGAAAAATGTTTTTATTGAGGCAATAAAATACATCAAAGTACAAACATAGTAGATAGGGCAATATCTCAAACAAAATTGCATGACATCAGTTCCATCATTCAAGCATAAATACAGTAGACAAAAGTAGGAGTACGGTACTGACCCTAATGGAGCCTCATTTTATAACTTAATATTAGGACAAACATGTGTCAACAAAGAAAAATAGATCCACTTATGGGACCTGGAAATTAGTACTTGTCTGAAGACAGATCTTACAGAGGTAAAGATTCTCAATATTTAAACACTCTAGCGTCTTCAATATATTAAAGATCCGCTCATGGGATCTGGCGGCAAGGATCAATCTGAAGACATCTATAGCAGTTCAAAGAGTCCTCGTCATATGTTAGCTTGTTATTGCATATAGATTATAGGCAAACTTAATTGAAACAGATAAACATACTAATAAGGTACAGAACAACGTTATCTAAATTACTCTGCTAAATGATATCAGTGATGTACCAGAACTGATCACAGTTGTCACAATAAGGATATAATGACACTCTTACTGAGCATTAATAGAAACTTGAACGGTTATAAAACTGTAGTTCCAAAACTCTTTGATTAACCAACATACAATAAACAAAGGAGAATTTCTTATATTAGGGCCCGAAGATCCTTTTTCCATGTATGCAGGGGGAAACATAGGCTTAGGACTTCGGACTGGGTAGAGACTACTTCACTCTACCAAAAGAGAGTGCGGAGGAGAAAGTATTCGTCCCTACCGCACAAAAATGGTGGGGGGGGCGGGAGATAGTCCAGCAACAGGTTACTCTAACTTTGGTGGATAGGATAGATAACTAGGTAATAACATCTTGCAAAGTAATATGTACTGGAGTAAACTTAGCGCATATATTACTCAAATCATTAACTCAGTTGGTACACTGATAATGTAAAATTTTCTTACACAAGATAGATAGGTTAGACATATAATGCAGCCACGTCCCATAATAATAAATATGCTGTGCGAGGGTTGTGAAGGGATAAAAGTGTAATAGTATCTAAAATGAGACACACAAATTATCCAAGCAAGGTTACATACAACTACTTTGAAGGTGTAGTACAACAGTCAATCTAACATGCCTCATCAACCCTTTAGTAGATATGGGATATTATCTGCCTAAGCCCAGTACATGCAGCTAACTAGGATACTATGCAAATATATACCTCTGGTGTCGTTAATCTCACTAGCAAGGTGTATAAACAGTGAAGAGTGTTAGTATACAGTTATGAGAAATACCCCAATGTGTTAATGATATAAATATGTGGCAAAAATACTGAAAAAAAACTTAACATTCATAACTATTAATATTAAGGGCCAGTTTGACTGCTCTTAAATAGAATAGGGCTGTGCTGCACAGTAGTCAATCTATATGAGAACTGTTGTACCTCGTTGCATACAAGATATTAAAACTAAGGAGTGGTACTGAACCAGCTATATTACAGCAATTTACCAACACAGCCAATAATCTCAAAACAGCAGGTTCTAGTTGTGAAGGTATAGGCATGCAAACAGACCAACAATAATATGTAAAACAGAACAGTATTAGTCACAGCAATGCATAGCACATTAATAAATATCTGACATTTACAGCATTAGACCGCTCTGAATATATAATTCCCAAGTTAGACAACCTGGAATATGATTGATGAACCAAACACTTAATTTAGGGATTAGTATTGGCAAGTTCTCATTTATACTGTTTATAGGAAAAACATCAAGAAAGTTTAGTCCCGAAATCCACATGGTCTCAGACAATGATCTTCATAAATGTGGATTCTTCGGCTACAGCTAAAATAAAATTATTCAGTAAGTCCAAAAGCTGGGCTTTAAGTGGCAGCACATTGAAAAGTCAAGGTGGTATTGTGAGTACTTAGTAACCTCTGCAGTAATAAGAATGTCACCCCACTCCAGCTTTTACGGTCATCCTATAGAGCCTAAATCCTTCACGCTGCAGGATCATCAAAAGAAGGTTGGTATCCACAGGCAGACCCCATGCGTTGTACTAATCTAGGCCCCAGGCTATGGAAGTTTCCAAGGCAGTGCCGCAATAGAAGGCCGACAGTGATCCACACATCTCAGCAGTACCGCATTCACGGAGACCGGTCACTCTCACATACACACTTGTCCCTACGGGAACAAACAGGAAACATCTCCATGTACCTCCGTCTGCCTGACTCACCATCTTGCCTGCACCGGAGGGGAGCCCCCCAGTCTCACAGGTGTCTCTCACAGGGGTCAGCTCATTGCGATCCAGGAGGGGCAGTACTTCGCAACCCCCGGTAAGACCTCCTGCACTTCCATCTTGCCGTTGCACACTCACAGGGAGATCCGGCCCCACGCAAAAGTCGGCACTCATCTGCTTAGCTCTAGACCCCTCTCTAACAGCCATCTCTCCCTCCTCACCTAAACTGTTGCTTGTTATACGCGCTGTTTCAATCTTTGTGAGCAGCGCGTCAAACCTTTTGAGGATCTGCTGCTCGTATTCAGCCAGTAGGGTCTGTAATATGGCGCCAATACCCTTTTCCATAGTGAAAGAGAAGTGTGCGGCCCACTATGTCTTCAAAAATAGCGATACTCCAAAAGGTTCACCTTATACATTCAGGCCAGGAGCGCTGTATGGGTCCCTTCAGATTCCTAGCAATAGTTCAGTATCCAAAAACTATTTCACAGAGGAAAAGTTTAATAAATTTGAGATAAATGCAGGAGCCTCCTAGATGCACGTCTTAATCCTTTGAATGCTGGCTCCGCCCCCACCCAGGTTTTAATTTTTTAAATGTACACTTACACTACTATTAAACAAGATATGAGTGGTGGCACTGGGCAAGTGGTGCCCAGTATAAGCTGTGAGCCTGACACAAAAGAGCAGACTGAGTTTTCACAGTCCAAAAAGTTTTTTTTGTTTTAAATGGTACACTTACACTACTATTAAACAAGATATGAGTGGTGTGGCACTGGGCAAGTGGGCACAGTGTTACGCTGTGAGCCTGACACAAAAAAGCAGACTGATGTTTCCACAGTCCAAAAAGTTTTTATTTTTTTTAAATGTACACTTACACTACTATTAAACAAGATATGAGTGGTGGCACTTGGCAAGTGGGCACAGTATACTCTGTGAGCCTGACACAAAAACAGACTGATGTTTTACAGTCCAAAAAGTTTTTAATTTTTTAAATGTACACTTACACTACTATTAAACAAGATTTAGTGGTGGCACTGGGCAAGATGAGCCCAGTATAAGCTGGTGAGCCTGACACAAAAAAGCAGACTGATGGTTTCACAGTCCAAAAAGATTTTTTGTTTAAAATGTACACTTACACTACGATAAACAAGATATGAGAGGTGGCACCTGGGCAAAAGTGGGGCACATTATACGCTGTGAGCCTGACACAAAAAAGCAGACTAATGTTTCGCAGTCCAAAAAGTTTTATTTTTTTTAAATGTACAACTTACAGACACTACTATTAAACAAGATATGAGTGGTGGCACTAGGGCAAGTGGGCCCAGTATAAGCTGTGAGCCTGACACAAAAAAGCAGACTGATGTTTCACAGTCCAAAAAGTTATTTATTTTTTAAATGTACACTTACACTACTATTAAACAAGATATGAGTGGTGGCACTGGGCAAGTGGGCACAGTAGTAACGCTGTGAGCCTGACCACAAAAAACAGACTGATTTTTCAATGTCCAAAAAGTTTTAAATTTTTAAATGTACACTTACACTACTATTAAACAAGATTTGAGTGGTGGCACTGGGCAAGTGGGCCCAGTATAAGCTGCGAGCCTGACACAAAAAAGCAGACTGATGTTTCACAGTCCAAAAAGTTTTTATTGTTTTAAATGTACACTTACACTACTAGTAAACAAGATATGAGAGGTATTGCACTGGGCAAGTGGGCACAGTATACGCTGTGAAGCCTGACACAAAAAAGCAGAATAATATTTCGCAGTCCAAAAAGTTTTTTATTTTTTTTAAATGTACACTTAAACTACTATTAAAACAAGATATGAGTGGGTGGCACTGGCAAGTGGGCCCAGTAGTAAGCTGTGAGCCTGACACAAAAAAGCAGACTGATGTTTCACAGTCCAAAAAGTTTTTTATTTTTTTAAATGTACACTTACACTACTATTAAACAAGATATGAGTGGTTTGCACTGGACAAGTGGCACAGTATACGCTGTGAGCCTGACACAAAAAAGCAGACTGATGTTTCACAGTCCAAAAAGTTTTTATTTTTTTAAATGTACACTTAACACTACTGTTAAACGAGATATGAGTGGTGGCACTGGGCAAGTGGGCACAGTAATACGCAGTGACCTGACACAAAAAACAGACTGATGTTTTACAGTCCAAAAAGTTTTAATTTTTTAAATGTACACTTACACTACTATTAAACAAGATTTGAGTGGTGCACTGGGCAAGTGAGCCCAGTATAAGCTGTGAGCCTGACACAAAAAAGCAGACTGATGTTTCACAGTCCAAAAAGTTTATTATTTTTTTTAAATTACACTTACACTACTATTAAACAAGATATGAGTGGTTGCACTGAGACCAAGTGGGCACAGTATCACGCTGTGAGCCTGACACAAAAAAAGCAGACTGATGTTTCACAGTCCAAAAAGTTTTTATTTTTTTAAATGTACACTTACACTACTGTTAAACGAGATATGAGTGGTGGCACTGGGCAAGTGGGCACAGTATAAGCTGGTGAGCCTGACACAAAAAAAGCAGACTGATGGTTTCACAGTCCAAAAAGTTTTTTTTGTTTTCCAAATGTACACTTACACTACTATTAAACAAGATATGAGTGGGTGGCACTCGGGGCAAGTGGGCACAGTATACGCTGTGAGCCTGACACAAAAAAGCAGACTGATGGTTTCACAGTCCAAAAAGTTTTTAATTTTTTAAATGTACACTTACACTACTATTAAACAAGATATGAGTGGTAGCACTGGGCAAGTGGGGCACAGTATACGCTGTGAGACTGACACAAAAAAGCAGACTGATGTTTCACAGTCCAAAAGTTTTTATTTTTTTAAATGTACACTTAGCACTACTATTTAAACAAGATATGAAGTGGTGGCCACTGGGCAAGTGGGCACAGTATACGCTGTGAGCCTGACACAAAAAAGCAGACTGATGTTTCACAGTCCAATAAGTTTTTATTTTTTTAAATGTAACACTTACACTACTATTAAACAAGATATGAGTGGTGGCACTGGGCAAGTGGGCACAGTATACGCTGTGATCCAGACACAAAAAAGCAGACTGATGTTTCACAGTCCAAAAAGTTTTTATTTTTTTAAATGTACACTTACACTAACTAGTTAAAACGAGATATGAGTTGGTGGCACTGGGCAAGTGGGCACAGTATAAGCTGTGAGCCTGACACAAAAAAAAGCAGACTGATGTTTCCCAGTCCAAAAAGTTTTTTTTGTTTTCAAATGTACACTTACACTACTATTAAACAAGATATAAGTGGTGGCACTGGGCAAGTGGGGCACAGTATTAACGCTGTGAGCCTACACAAAAAACAGACTGATTTTCACAGTCCAAAAAGTTTTAAATTTTTTAAATGTACACTTAACACTACTATTAAACAAGAATTGAGTGGTGGCACTGGGCAAGTGGGCCCAGTATAAGCTGTGAGCCTGACACAAAAAAGCAGACTGATGTTTCACAGTCCAAAAAGTTTTTTTTTGTTTAAATGTACACTTACACTAATAGTAAACAAGATATGAGAGGTGGCACTGGGCAAGTGGGCACAGTATACGCTGTGAGCCTGACACAAAAAAGCAGACTAATATTTCGCAGTCCAAAAAGTTTTTATTTTTTTAAATTTACACTTACACTACTATTAAACAAGATATGAGTGGTGGCACTGGGCAAGTGGGCCCAGTATAAGCTGTGAGCCTGACACAAAAAAGCAGACTGATTGTTCCACAGTCCAAAAAGTTTTTATTTTTTTAAATGTACACTTACACTACTATTAAACAAGATATGAGTGGTGGGCACTGGGCAAGTGGGGCACAGTATACGCTGTGAGCCTGACACAAAAAAGCAGACTGATGTTTCACAGTCCAAAAAGTTTTTATTTTTTTAAATTACACTTACACTACTGTTAAACGTATATGAGTGGGTGGCACTGGGCAAGTGGGCACAGTATAAGCTGTGAGCCTGACACAAAAAAAGCAGACTGATGTATCACAGTCCAAAAAGTTTTTTTTGTTTTCAAATGTACACTTACACTACTATTAAACAAGATATGAGTGGTGGCACTGGGCAAGTGGGCACAGTATGCGCTGTGAGCCTGACACAAAAAAGCAGACTGATGTTTCACAGTCCAAAAAGTTTTTTATTTTTTTAAATGTACACTTACACTACTATTAAACAAGATATGAGTGGTAGCACTTGGGCAAGTGGGCACAGTATACGCTGTGAGGACTGACACAAAAAAAGCAGACTGATGTTTCACAGTCCAAAAAGTTTTTTATTTTTTAAATGTACACTTACACTACTATTAAACAAGATATGAGTGGTTGGCACTGGGCAAGTGGGCACAGTATACGCTGTGAGCCTGACACAAAAAAGCAGACTGATGTTTCACAGTCCAAAAAGTTTTTATTTTTTTAAATGTACACTTACACTACTAATTAAACAAGATATGAGTGGTGGCCACTGGGCAAGTGGGCACAGTATAACGCTGTGATCCTGACACAAAAAAGCAGACAGATGTTTCACAGTCCAAAAAGTTTTATTATATTTAAATGTACACTTTACACTACTGTTAAACGAGATATGAGTGGTGGCACTGGGCAAGGTGGGCACAGTATAAGCTGGGTGAGCCTGACACAAAAAAGCAGACTGATGTTTCACAGTCCAAAAGTTTTTTATTTTTTTAAATGTACACTTTACTACTATTAAACAAGATATGAGTGGTGGCACTGGGCAAGTGGGCCCAATATAAGCTGTGAGCCTGAAACAAAAAAGCAGACTGATGTTTCACAGTCCAAAAAGTTTTTTTTGTTTTTAAATGTACACTTACACTACTATTAAACAGATATGAGTGGTGGCACTGGCAAATGGGCACAGTGTACGCTGGTGAGCCTGGCACACACGCTGGCAGCAGGCAGGCAACTGCAATTAGATTACACCAAGCAGACTAATGTTTCACAGTCAAAAAAGTTTTTTTTTTCATTTACACTACTGTTACACCAGATATGAGTGGTGGCACTGGGCAAGTGTTGCACTGGTCAGTTATACGCTGTGAGCCCTGGCACACACGCTGGCAGGCAGGCGAACTGCAATTAGATTACGCAAGCAGACTAATGTTTCACAGTCAAAAAAGTTTTTTTTTTTAATTTACACTACTGTTACACCAGATATGAGTGGTGGCATTGGGCAAGTGGGCCTGGCACACACACTATCAGGCAGGCAACTGCATAAGATTACACTAGCAGACTGATGTTTCACAGTCAAAAAAGTTTTTTTTTTAAATTTACACTACTGTTACACCAGATATGAGTGGTAGAACTGGGCAAGTGGGCACAGGTATACGCTGTGAGCCTGACACAAAAAACAGATGATGTTTCACAGTCCAAAAGTTTTTAATTTTTTTAAATGTACAATTACACAACTATTAAACAAGATATGAGGTGGCACTGGGCAAGTGGGCCCGAGTATAAGCTGATGAGCCTGACACAAAAGAGCAGACTGATGTTTCACAGTCCAAAAAGTTTTTTTGTTTTTAAATGTACACTTACACTACTAGTAAACAAGATATAGTGGTGGCACTGGGCAAGTGGCAGCAGTGTACGCTGTGAGCCTGACACAAAAAAGCAGACTGATGTTTCACAGTCCAAAAAGTTTTTATTTTTTTAAATGTACACTTACACTACTATTAAACAAGATATGAGTGGTGGCACTGGGCAAGTGGGCACAGTATACGCTGTGAGCCTGACACAAAAAACAGACTGATGTTTCACAGTCCCAAAAAGTTTTTAATTTTTTAAATGTACACTTACACTAATATTAAACAAGATTTGAGTGGTGGCACTGGGGCAAGTGGGCCCAGTATAAGCTGGTGAGCCTGACACAAAAAAGCAGACTGATGTTTCACAGTCCAAAAAGATTTTTTTGTTTTAAATGTACACTTACACTACTAGTAAACCAGATATGAGAGGTGGCATTGGGGCAAGTGGGCACAGTATACGCTGTGAGCCTGACACAAAAAAGCAGACTAATTTTTCGCAGTCCAAAAAGTTTTTATTTTTTTTTAAATGTACACTTACACTACTATTAAACAAGATATGAGTGGTGGCACTGGCAAGTGGGCCCAGTATAAAGCTGTGAGCCTGACACAAAAAAGCAGACTGATGTTTCACAGTCCAAAAAGTTTTTATTTTTTTAAATGTACACTTACACTACTATTAAACAAGATATGAGTGGTGGCACTGGGCAAGTGGGCACAGTATACGCTGTGAGCCTGACACAAAAAACAGACTGATTTTTCACAGTCCAAAAAGTTTTAAATTTTTTAAATGTACACTTACACTACTATTAAACAAGATTTGGAGTGGTGGCACTGGGCAAGTGGGCACAGTATAAGCTGTGAGCCTGACACAAAAAAGCAGACTGATGTTTCACAGTCCAAAAAGTTTTTTTTTGTTTTTAAATGTACACTTACACTACTAGTAAACAAGATATGAGAGGTGGCACTGGGCAAGTGGGCACAGTATACGCTGTGAGCCTGACACAAAAAAGCAGACTAATGTTTCGCAGTCCAAAAAGTTTTTATTTTTTTAAATGTACACTTACACTACTATTAAACAAGATATGAGTGGTGGCACTGGGCAAGTGGGCCCAGTATAAGCTGTGAGCCTGACACAAAAAAGCAGACTGATGTTTCACAGTCCAAAAAGTTTTTATTTTTTTAAATGTACACTTACACTACTATTAAACAAGATATGAGTGGTGGCACTGGGCAAGTGGGCACAGTATACGCTGTGAGCCTGACACAAAAAAGCAGACTGATGTTTCACAGTCCAAAAAGTTTTTTATTTTTTTTAAATGTACACTTACACTACTGTTAAACGAGATATGAGTGGTGGCACTGGGCAAGTGGGCACAGTATAAGCTGTGAGGCCTGACACAAAAAAAAGCAGACTGATGTTTCACAGTCCAAAAAGTTTTTTTTGTTTTCAAATGTACACTTACACTACTATTAAACAAGATATGAGTGGTGGCACTGGGCAAGTGGGCACAGTATACGCTGTGAGCCTGACACAAAAAAGCAGACTGATGTTTCACAGTCCAAAAAGTTTTTATTTTTTTAAATGTACACTTACACTACTATTAAACAAGATATGAGTGGTAGCACTGGGCAAGTGGGCACAGTATACGCTGTGAGACTGACACAAAAAGCAGACTGATGTTTCAACAGTCCAAAAAGTTTTTTATTTTTTTAAATGTACACTTACACTACTATTAAACAAGATATGAGTGGTGGCACTGGGCAAGTGGGCACAGTATACGCTGTGAGCCTGACACAAAAAAGCAGACTGATGTTTCACAGTCCAAAAAGTTTTTATTTTTTTAAATGTACACTTACACTACTGTTAAACGAGATATGAGTGGTGGCACTGGGCAAGTGGGCACAGTATAAGCTGTGAGCCTGACACAAAAAAAGCAGACTGATGTTCACAGTCCAAAATTTTTTTTTATTTTCAAATGTACACTTACACTACTATTAAACAAGAAATGAGTGGTGGCACTGGGCAAGTGGGCACAGTATACGCCTGTGGCCTGACACAAAAAAGCAGACTGATGTTTCACAGTCCAAAAAGTTTTTATTTGTTTAAATGTACACTTACACTACTATTAAACAAGATATGAGTTGGTAGCACTGGGCAAGTGGGCACAGTATATGCTGTGAGACTGACACAAAAAAGCAGACTGATGTTTCACAGTCCAAAAAAGTTTTTATTTTTTTAAATGTACACTTACACTACTATTAAACAAGATATGAGTGGTGGCACTGGGCAAGTGGGCACAGTATACGCTGTGAGACTGACACAAAAAAGCAGACTGATGTTTCACAGTCCAAAAAGTTTTTATTTTTTTAAATGTACACTACACTACTATTAAACAAGATATGAGTGGTAGCACTGGGCAAGTGGGCACAGTATAGGCTGTGAGACTGACACAAAAAAGCAGACTGATGTTTCACAGTCCAAAAAGTTTTTATTTTTTTAAATGTACACTTACACTACTATTAAACAAGATATGAGTGGTGGCACTGGGCAAGTGGGGCCCAATATAAGCTTGTGAGCCTGAAACAAAAAAGCAGACTGATGTTTCACAGTCCAAAAAGTTTTTTTGTTTTCAAATGTACACTTACACTACTATTAAACAAGATATGAGTGGTGGCACTGGGCAAGTGGTCACAGTATACGCTGTGAGACTGACACAAAAAAGCAGACTGATGTTTCACAGTCCAAAAAGTTTTTATTTTTTTAAATGTACACTTACACTACTATTAAACAAGATATGAGTGGTAGCACTGGGCAAGTGGGCACAGTATACGCTGTGAGACTGACACAAAAAAGCAGACTGATGTTTCACAGTCCAAAAAGTATTTATTTTTTTAAATGTACACTTACACTACTATTAAACAAGATATGAGTGGTGGCACTGGGCAAGTGGGCACAGTATACGCTGTGAGCCCTGACACAAAAAAGCAGACTGATGTTTCACAGTCCAAAAAGTTTTTATTTTTTTAAATGTACACTTACACTACTGTTAAACGAGATATGAGTGGTGGCATTGGGCAAGTGGGCACAGTATATAAGCTGTGAGCCTGACACAAAAAAGCAGACTGATGTTTCACAGTCCCAAAAAGTTTTTTTTGTTTTCAAATGTACACTTACACTACTATTAAACAAGATATGAGTGGTGGCACTGGGCAAGTGGGCACAGTATACGCTGTGAGCCTGACACAAAAAAGCAGACTGATGTTTCACAGTCCAAAAAGTTTTTATTTTTTTAAATGTACACCTTACACTACTATTAAACAAGATATGAGTGGTAGCACTGGCAAGTGGGCACAGTATACGCTGTGAGACTGACACAAAAAAGCAGACTGATGTTTCACAGTCCAAAAAGTTTTTATTTTTTTAAATGTACACTTACACTACTATTAAACAAGATATGAGTGGTGCCACTGGGCAAGTGGGCACAGTATACGCTGTGAGCCTGACACAAAAAAGCAGACTGATGTTTCACAGTCCAAAATTTCTTTTTTTTTAAATTTACACTACTGTTACACCAGATATGAGTGGTGGCACTGGGCAAGTGGGCCTGGCACACACACTGGCAGGCAGGCAACTGCAATTAGATTACACTACTAGACTGATGTTTCACAGTCAAAAATTTTTTTTTTTTAAAATTTACACTACTGTTACACCAGATATGAGTGGTGGCACTGGGCAAGTGGGCACAGTATACGCTGTGAGCCTGGCACACACGCTGGCAGGCAGGCAACTGCAATTAGATTACACAAGCAGACTAATGTTTCACAGTCAAAAAAGTTTTTTTTTTTTTAAATTTACACTACTGTTACACCAGATATGAGTGGTGGCATTGGGCAAGTGGGCCTGGCACACACACTAGCAGGCAGGCAACTGCAATAAGATTACACTAGCAGACTGATGTTTCACAGTAAAAAAAGTTTTGTTTTTTTAAATTTACACTACTGTTACACCAGATATGAGTGGTGGCACTGGGCAAGTGGGCCTGGCACACACGCTGGCAGGTAGGCAACCTGCAATTAGATTACACAAGCAGACTGATGTTTCTCAGTCAAAAAAGTTTTTTTTTTTTTAAATTTACACTACTGTTACACCAGATATGAGTGGTGGCACTGGGCAAGTGGGCCTGGCACACACGCTGGCAGGCAGGCAACTGCAATTAGATTACACTAGCAGACTGATGTTTCACAGTCAAAAAAGTTTTTGTTTTTTTAAATTTACACTATTGTTACACCAGATATGAGTGGTGCCACCTGGCAAGTGGGCCTAAAAAGGGCTTTTTGGGGTGCTGTCCTTACAGCAGAGATCAGATGAGTCCTTCAGGACTGTAGTGGACACTGAATACACTAGCCTAGCTATCAATTTCCCTATTAAATCACCAGCAGCTACACTGTCCCTCCTCTCACTAACAATGCAGCTTCCGAATGAATCTAAAATGGCTGCTGTCCAGGAGCTGGGAGGGTCTGGGAGGGAGGGTCTGCTGCTGATTGGCTGGAATGTGTCTGCAGACTGTGAGATACAGGGTCAAAGTTTACTCAATGATAACGAATAGGGGGTGGATCAAACATCGCATATGTTCGCCCGCCATTGTGAACGCGAACAAGCTATGTTCGCCGGGAACTATTCGCTGGCGAACTATTCGCAGACATCACTAGTGAAGGTATCCAGGGTCCTAATCCTTTCTCCAAGACGGTTTGGAGAAGGGTCTTGCCGCCAGTTCCTTAAAGGGACAGATTTCGGCATTATCAGTGTTGTTGCACAGGGGACATACAATCTTTTGTTCAGGCTCTGTCAAGAATCAGGCCTGTCTTTAGGCATATAGAGAAGGACAGGCGGCACTCCAGGATAAAAGTTAAAAAGTCATTCTTTATTCAAAGATGCATTAAAATAACAACACTCATGTTGCAAACAAAACTATGATTAAGTGCCGCAGGGTACGAAACATGTAAGGTTTCCTCCTCCTCCACCTTTTGTTTGTTTGCAACTAGTGTTGTTATTTTAATGCCTCTTTGAATAAAGAATGACTTTTTAACTTTATCCTGGAGTGCCGCCTGTCCTTCTCTATATTACATTTTGGTCTACTCAAACCTATTTTTTGTGCTGGCACCGCTCCAACACAGACCTATTACCCACCTTCAGGATTTTGGAAAGGATCATTTTGTTCAGCTGTGTGATGTGGACTGAGCGACGCTGCACCTCTCTCACTCCTGTCTTTAGGCAGTCTGCTCCGCCATGGAGCTTAAACTTGGTCCTTAAGGTATTGGAGAGGGTTCCGTTTGAGCCTATGCATTCTATTGAAATTAAGATTCTGTCCTGGAAAGGTTCTCTTCCTGTTGGCTAATGCATCGGCACGTAGAGTATCTGAACTGGCCTTGCCTTGCAATGTGAGCATCCTTATCTGGTTTTTCATGCGGATAAGGCTGTACTTCGCATCGGTTTGGGGATTCTTCCCAACGTGGTGTCTAATCGTAACATCAATCAGGAAATATTTGTTCCTTCTTTGTGTGTCCTAACCCTTCTTCTTCTAAGGAGAGGTTACTTCATAACCTGGATGTGATTCGTGCATTAAAGTTCTTCAGGCTATGAAGGATTTCAGACAGTCTACATCTCTTTTTGTGGTGTATTCAGGGAAGCGCAAGGGGCAGAGAGCCTCTTCTACTTCTTTGTCCTTTTGGTTGAGGAGCTTGATTTGCTTGCCTATGAGACAGCGGGACATAAGCCTCCTCAGAGGATCACGGCTCATTCAACTAGAGCTGTGGCTTCAATCTTGGGCTTTCAAGAATGAGGCCCTCTATGGAGCAAATTTGTAAGGCGGCTACCTGGTCCTCCTTACACACTTTTACAAAGTTTTACAAGTTTGACGTTTTTGCTTCTGTGGAAGCTGTTTTTTGGAGAAAGGTTTTGCAGGCTGTGGTGCTCTTAGATTTGGGTCCGCCTTTTGCCCTCTCGGATTCATTCAGTGTCCTCAACAGTAATGAAGGAAGCTGTGGACTCTCCTCCCCTTTAGATGGAAAAAATAAATTATGCTTACCTGATAATTTCATTTCCATCGAGGGAAGGAGAGTCCACGGTTCCCGTTCGTAGCTCGATGGGCGGACCTAAATTTTATTTTGACTGGGGGATGAGGGAAGTGGGGAGGTATTTAAGCCTTTGGATGGGGTGTCTTTGCCTCCTCCTGGTGGCCAGGTTCTTAATTCCCAACAGTAATGAATGAAGCCATGGACTCTCTCCTCCCCTCGATGAAATGAAATTTATCAGGTAAGCATAATTTATGTTTTTATACATTTGCAGTAAGTATAACAAGTCATTCTAGAACACATTAAGGTGATTACAATTTTATAGGGCAGTGTCCCTTTAAGGGAGCATTAAAACCATCTCTTGATTTGTGTAAAACATTGTGCTTTTTTCCCACATTTCCTAGAGTGGCCAAAAAGCTAAATCTGCAACCTATGTTATCAATATGCTGCAAATTGCCCTAAACCAGCTGTTTAACCCTTTAAGGACACAGCTTTCTGTTTGCTCAATTGTTTTATGACGGAAAAATTTCCGTCATCATGTCCTTAAGAGGTTAATTTGCAACAGTTGCAGGTTGTTGATTTTTCATGATATCATAAAACATCCAGAGTTGGTTTAATATTAAAGGGACACTGAACCCAAATGTTTTCTTTCATGATTCAGATAGAGCATGCAATTTTTAAGCAACTTTCTAATTTACTCCTATTATCAATTTATCTTCATTATCTTGGTATCTTTACTTGAAAAGCAAGAATGTAAGTTTAGATGTTGGTTTATTTTTGGTGAACAACCTGGGTTGTTCTTACTGATTGGTGGATAAATCACCCACCAATAAACAAGTTGCTGTCCAGGGTCTGAACCAAAAATTGGCTGGCTCCTTAGCTTAGATTCTTTCTTTTTCAAATAAAGATAGCAAGAGAATGAAGAAAATTTGATTATAGGAGTAAATTAGAAAGTTGCTTAAAATTGCATGCTCTATTTGAATCACAAAATAAAAAAATTGGGTTCAGTGTCCCTTTAAGTGAGTAGACTGGATAAACAGGGAGTGAAATTTGCTCATGCTCAGAACTGGCAGAATGAAACTTAAGTTTCAGAAATGTCTTCACTTTTATTGCACTTACAGTGAGAAATTCTAAGTGCTAATTTTACAAGAAAACAAGCTATTTGCTGTTTTTTAACACAATCTATCTCTTTATATGTTTACTTTGATTTAACATATTTGTTTTTTTGCTAAAGAAGCAGTGTTTAATCCCTTTAATGCCCTTTAAAATTGATTTCTCATTTACTATATGTACTGAGTGGGGGACTGGCTATCACCGAGATTACGAGTTTTGCGGTAACAGGGGTGCGTTGCTAACTCACAGTTTGTTTTTCACGGCTCACTTAAGACAACGCTGGTATTACAGGTCCTTTTAAACCCGGCGTTAGCCGCAAAAAAGTGAGCGGAGAGCAAAATGTAGCTCCACATCTCACTGTAATACCAGCGCTGCTTACGGTAGCGGTGAGCTGGCTACACGTGCTTGTGCACGATTTCCCCATAGGAAACAATGGGGCTGAGCCAGCTAAAAAAAACCTAACACCTGCAAAAAAGCAGCGTTCAGCTCCTAACGCAGCCCCATTGATTCCTATGGGGAAAGGAATTTTATGTCTACACCTAACACCCTAACATGAACCCCGAGTCTAAACACCCCTAATCTTACACTTATTAACCCCTAATCTGCTGTCCCCGACATTGTCACCACCTACATTATAATTATTAACCCCTACTCTGCCGCTCCTGACACCGCCGCCACCTACATTATATGTATTAACCCCTAATCTGCCACCCCCATCGCCGAACCCTACATTATATTTATTAACCCCTAATCTGCCCCCAATGTTGCCGCAACTATATTAAATGTATTAACCCCTAATCTGCCACCGCCAACGTCGCCGCCACTATAATAAAGTTATTAACCCCTAAACCTAAGTCTAACCCTAACCCTAACACCCCCTAATTTAAATATAATTTAAATAAATCTAAATAAAATAACTACAATTAAATAAATTATTCCTATTTAAAACTAAATACTTACATATAAAATAAACCCTAAAATAGCTACAATATAAATAATAGTTACATTTTAGGATTTTAGGATTTATTTCAATTTTGCATGCAACTTTGTATTTATTTTAACTAGGTAGAATAGTTATTAAATAGTTATTAACTATTTAATAACTACCTAGCTAAAATAAAAACAAATTTACCTGTAAAATAAAACCTAACCTAAGTTACAATTACACCTAACACTACACTATCATTAAATTAATTACCTAAACTACCTACAATTAATTACAATTAAATTAAATAAACTAAAGTATGAAAAACAACAAACACTAAATTACAGAAAATTAAAAAAATAATTACAATTTTTTTAAACTAATTACACCTACTCTAATCCCCCTAATAAAATAAAAAAGCCCCCCAAAATAATAAAAATCCCTACCCTATACTAAATTACAAATAGCCCTTAAAAGGCCTTTTGCGGGGCATTGCCCCAAAGTAATCAGCTCTTTTACATGTAAAAAAAAAAAAATACAATACCCCCCAAACATTAGGATTGAGCTTGCATTCTATTGGCTGCATTCCAATCAGCCAATAGAATGCAACCTCAATCCTATTGGCTGATTGCATCAGCCAATAGGATTTTTCCTACCTTAATTCCGATTGGCTGATAGAATCCTATCAGCCAATCGGAATTCAAGGGACGCCATCTTGGATGACGTAATTTAAAGGAACCTTCATTCTTCGCTTGGACTTCATTTGAAGAGGATGCTACACGTCGGCTGAATTGAAGATGGACCCGCTCCGGATGGATGAAGATAGAAGATGCCGCCTGGATGAAGACTTCTGCTCGTCTGGAGGTCCTCTTCTGCCCGGATCAGATGAAGACTTCTGCCCCTCTAGAGGTCCACTTGTGCTCGGCTGGGTGAAGACGTCTCAAGGTAGGGTGATCTTCAAGGGGGTAGTGTTAGATTTTATTAAGGGGGTATTGGGTGGGTTTTAGAGTAGGGTTGGGTGTGTGGGTGGTGGGTTTTAATGTTGGGGTGGTATTGTATTTTTTTTACAGGTAAAAGAGCTGATTACTTTGGGACAATGCCCTGCAAAAGGCCCTTTTAAGGGCTATTTGTAATTTAGTATAGGGTAGGGATTTTTATTATTTTGGGGGGCTTTTTTATTTTATTAGGGGGATTAGATTAGGTGTAATTAGTTTAACAAAATTGTAATTATTTTTTTATTTTCTGTAATTTAGTGTTTGTTGTTTTTCGTACTTTAGTTTATTTAATTTAATTGTATTTAATTGTAGGTAGTTTAGGTAATTAATTTAATAATAGTCTAGTGTTAGGTGTAATTGTAACTTAGGTTAGGTTTTATTTTACAGGTAAATTTGAGATAGCTACAATGTAACTATTAGTTATATTGTAGCTATCTTATGGTTTATTTTACAGGTAAGTATTTAGCTTTAAATAGGAATAATTTATTTAATTGTAGTAATTTTATTTAGATTATTTTAAATTATATTTAAGTTAGGGGGTGTTAGGTTTAGGGGTTAATACCTTTAATATAGTAGCGTCGACTTTGGGGGTGGCAGATTAGTGGTTAATAAATGTAGGTAGGTGTCGGTGATGTTAGGGAAAGCAGATTAGGGGTTAATAAAATGTAACTAGTGTTTGCGAGGCAGGAGTGCGGCGGTTTAGGGGTTAATATATTTATTAAAGTGGCGGCGAAATCCGATCAGCAGATTGGGGGTTAAATACTTTATATAAGTGTTTGTGATGTGGGGGGGGGGGGCTCGGTTTAGGGGTTAATAGGTCGTTTATGGGTGTTAGTGTACTTTTTAGCACTTTAGTTAAGAGTTTTATGTTACGGTGTTAGCCTATAAAACTCTAACTACTGACTTTTAAATGCGGTAGGAGTCTTGACAGGAGACGGTCTACCGCTCACTTCTTCCAAGACTCGTAATACCGGAGTTAGGCAAATCCCATTAAAAAGATAGGATACGCAATTGACGTAAGGGGATTTGCGGTAAGCTCGAGTCGCGGAAGAAGAAAAGTGAGCGGTGAGCCTGTACCTGCCAGACTCGTAATACCAGTGTTAGAAAAAAAGCAGCGTTGGGACCTCTCAACGCTGCCTTTTACGGCTAACGCAAGACTCGTAATCTAGCCTTATATTTATTAAATAGATATTATAAATGTAAGATTAGTGTCTTATTACCCTTCAGAAATATATTATGTATTTGTAAATATATTCACCTCTTTTTAACCAACCACCAAGTGCGTAGACAATAAGATTTTGTTTCAGAAATAAAAAGCAACACTCACAGCTGATTTTAAAGATGTATTTATTCATTCTCATTCACTTATACAACTTGGACCAAGTGAAAATGTTTATTAATCTGTATCCTCAGGTATGACAAGACTCATTATAATACATAACAGTTGATTAGGTTGAAAGAAGACAGAAGTTCATTGAGTTCAACCTATAAAATGAGTATATAAATATTGCCATACTGTGTGAGGGTGTACAGTTGTCCAGAATATATCAGTCTCTCTTCTATGCCTTCCTGTAGGACAAAGTCATTTTTCTGTGGAATTCTTCTACAGCAAACCAAACAAGTCTCATTCTCTGGCACTTATCTTGAACTGCAATTAGTATGAAGTACATGGAGACAGTGAGTGATATGTCCTAAAGTATGACAAGACTCATAATACATAACATGGTAGATGAGGTTGAAAGAAGACAGAGTTCCATCAACTTCAACCTATAAAATGAGTATATAAATTATTACTATACCTTGTGAGGGTCCAGAATATATCATTCTCTCTTCTATGCCTTCCTTGGGACAAAGTCATTGTTCAGAGGAATTATTCTATGGCAAACTGGACAAGTCTCATTCTCTGGAACTTGAACTGCAGGTACCATGATATAAATGATGACAGTGTGTCCTCAAGTATGACAAGACTCATTATAATACATAACAGTAGTTGAGGTTGAAAGAAGACAGAAGTCTATTGAGTTCAACCTATAAAATGAGTATATAAATATTGCCATACTGTGTGAGGGTGTACGGTTGTCCAGAATATATCAGTCTCTCTTCTATGCCTTCCTGTAGGACAAAGTAATTTTTCTGTGGAATTCTTCTACAGCAAACCAAACAAGTCTCATTCTCTGGCACTTATCTTGAACTGCAATTAGTATGAAGTACATGGAGACAGTGAGTGATATGTCCTAAAGTATGACAAGACTCATTATAATACATAACATATTAGATGAGGTTGAAAGAAAACAGAGTTCCATCAACTTCAACCTATAAAATGAGTATATAAATTATTACTATACCTTGTGAGGGTCCAGCATATATCATTCTCTCTTTTATGCCTTCCTGTGGGACAAAGTTATTGTTTAGAGGAATTATTCTACGGCACACCGGACAAGTCTCATTCTCTGGAACTTGAACTACAGGTAGCATGATATAAATGGCAACAGTGTGTCCTCAAGTATGACAAGACTCATTATAATACATAAAAATAGTTGAGGTTGAAAGAAGACAGAAGTCCATTGAGTTCAACCTATAAAATGAGTATATAAATATTGCCATACTGTTTGAGGGTGTACTGTGGTTTGCTGCTGTTGCTGCTGCTGATATACTCTATACTTGTCCTTCTCCTTGTTCCCCTCAGTACTCTTTCTTGCATCACTAAACTCTGGCCATTTATACCCTGACACTTATAATGTGATAATGAAAAGTCTGAATTTTAGAAAAGAATGTACAAAGGGTAAAGTGGTTATAAGACAAGGTGACATCACAATAGGTAAACTGGTTGTAGGGTTGCTACTTTTTGTTACTCATTTTGAAGGGGCAAAGCATATGTGTGGGGAGGGTGTGGTTTGCAGACAAGGTTTCACATGTTTGTATTAAATTAATTATTTTACACAGTTTCTAATAGGCATAAACACTGAATGTTCAGCATATTAAAGTATTACATAAAAATAATCTGCGATATACAAAATAATATATCTGCATAGTGATTGAAAATAACTTTATTTTTACATTCTGGTTCCATGGCTGTCCTGGTCATACTAGGACGGGTGACAGCCCTAACTAGTTGCCATATTTGCTTCAGTAAATATTATTTTATATTTAAATTTTATATAAATGTATATATAATGTTATAACACACTACCCAGTGGCCAATATCTGCATTATAATACTACAGGGTGTAATTTCCATAACCTGCTTAATTCTGTCACAGCCAAGACTATCACAACCTGTCGTAATCTGCTTAATCCTGTCATAACCTGCTATAACTGGATAAAACTGGTCACATCCTGCCATAACCTGCCAGACTCACTCACAATTTGGCATAAACTGCTTAAACCTTTCACAACCTGCCATTGTGATGTTATCATCATATATGCATTATAATACTATTAGTGATGAAGATAGAGCAGAAAAGGGTGCTATAGGGTGGAATTCCTCAAATCTGCTAATTCATGTCACAACCTGCTATAACCAAGACCTCACAACTGTTCCTACTTGAGAGAGATGGTCCGTAATTCTAAACTCTGTCCCTCAGATACAGCCATATGCCCCTATTTGCATATTTTTCCTTAGCCACACCCATTCAGCACCCAGACATGACCACAAACCCCAGACACACCCATAAACCATCAAGACACACCCACTTCCTGCACAGAAACAACCACAATCCCATCCACTAACCACCCACAATTCCAGTCCCAGAACATAAAGAGCCTGATGTCTTAAGCCTCAGCTTAGAAAGGTCTCACTATATATAAATTGGGAAATTAAACATGTTCCAAATTGTGCAACATTGTTTCCTCACCCCTTGCCTACTACTCTCCCTGGTATTACATCTAATAGCTTCCTCCTAATTGACACCTATAAACACGCTTCTAAACTCTATTGTAACAGAAGACCACAGATACAGACAACTACCGACAGGATATACACCTATAAACACACTTCTAAACTCTATTGTAACAGAAGACCACAGATACAGACAACTACAGACAGGATATACTGTAAGCAATAGAAGTAAAGCCACAGCGACCTCTGTGGTGGGAGCACAGAACTGCACACAACATTCATAAACTAAATACAGACCAAACTGAACTAGGGATATGAAACCCAAATATTTTATTTTATAATTCAGATAGATTATACATTTTTAAACAACTTTCCAATTTACTTCTGTTATCAATTTTGCTTCATTCTCTTTGTATCTTTTATTGAAGTAGCAGCAATTCAATCCTGGGAACTAGCTGCAAACATCTGTATGCCAATTAAAATGGGCATACATGTTCAACCAATAAGCAGTTAGCTCCAAGCTCCTGAGCTTATCTAGATGTGCTTTTCAACAAAGTATACCATGAGAATAAAGCAAAATAGATCATAGAAGTACATTTGAAAGTTGCTTCAAATTGTATGCTCTATCTAAATTATGAAATCATTTTTTGGGTTTCATGTCCTTTTAAATGGCAGAGACAGAAAGTAAAAAACGGGACTATCCCGTTTATATTGGCAAATAAAGGTATGTTAATGTCTAGAGTTTAAGATCTCAATCAAATGTTAAAAAACAAAGGGCAAAGAGATAACTGTGAGGGTGGGGTGGCTGTCAGTGTGTTATACTTTTAGAAAATATAATTTCTCTGATTTGAAGAATGATGTCATGGGTTATCTCACTACTGATGTTATTGATGTCACTAGTGATGTAATTGAAGATATTATTTCTCTAATCTGTAGGATGATGTAATAGGTTATGTCACTAGTGATGCCATTGATGATGTCATAGGTGATGTCACTAGTGATGTCATTGATGATGTCATGCAAAGCATCCAGGGCAGGGACAGTTTAAGTTCAGAATTTCTTTGCTTTTTAACATTTGATTAAGAATTTAAACGCTAGTCATTAACGTGGTTTTTGCCAAGAGCTCAGAGCCGTCGCTAGCAGTCAACCACTTTTTGCAATCTGGGGGCTCCTTCCGACTCCCACAATGGCGATCGGGCCTGTATAGTGACTGGCATCACCGGGGCTTCCCGTTACGTGTGGTGACGTCACGCGCAATGACGTGATAACGTCACCACACAACATTATTTAAAATTGACAATACAAAGTATAGGAAAGGGGGCATGCTGCTTAGAAGCCTGTATCTCAGGCATCTAAGCAGCTACAGACCCACCATTGTAAAGGTAATCGCCTAAACTTTCCAACGGTATAAGTCTTGGGGATCTGGGGGAAAAAAAAGTCAACTTTTTCTCCCCAGTTTTTTTTGTCTGGCAATATGTGGAACTTTCAGGTTTATGGCGGGAGTATTGCGCGGTCCTTTTTGGTGCATTTTCTCCTTAGTGCAGGGGCGGTCCTGCCAGGCATTCCATGTGACCAGGTTTGCCTATCTCTCTTCCTCTATTGATCACGGCGCAGGAGACGAAACGGTTTCCGTAGTTCGGGTCCTAGAAGGTGGTGAGTGCTCCGGCCATTGGAGGTATAAAGGTGCCTATTTATAAGTTAAGCTAGTCCGTTATAACAGCTCAAGCTATGGAGGACTCTGGTGTGTTAGAGGGTTTTCCCTCTTTAACAAAGTCTCATTCCTGTATTTATTGTGAAGAGGTTCTTGTAGATCAGCCTGCTCAACTATGTTCCACATGCCTTGATAAAGTTACGACGTCTAAATGTAAACAGATGTCTAGTACTACTGAGCAGTCCGCCTCTGAGGGTTCCTCGTCTCGTGAGGTGCGTTCCCTGCATTCATCTCCAATTGCACATGCAGCGCCCAGGGGTACAACCATTACTCCTTCGGGAGAGATTCGCTGGCCATCAGACTTTGCGGACCAACTGGAATCGGCGGTTTTGAAGGTGATCTATGCCTTACCACGTTCTGCTAAGCACAAGCGTAGGGTTACCAGGGCGGCCTGGCCCAGGGGTTGTCTAAGCCGATAGAAATCCCAGAGGCATTCTACGATGATGAGGCCCACTCCAACTCTTCGGAGGAGGCCCCTTCTGGTTTGGAGTCCATGTCATCTAAACGAGGGCTCAAAAATTCCACTCGCCAACTTGCCATTGGCGAGTAGAATTTAAACAGGAGTGAGTAAAATATTGAGTGAATTGAATGTACATTCACTATAGCATTGAAGTATGTAGAACATAGTGAAGCTGTCTCAATATCAAAGTCTTGCAGCAGTGTTGAAGTAGTTAACATGAAGCTCTCCCTTGCAGCATAAGTCTGAAGTCAGAGAAGGCAGCGCGGGCAACATGCTGGTAAGTCTGTTTTTTTTCTGTCTAAGGAAATCCGTGAGAATAAAAAAAAATTGTTCTGAAACTTCTCACTGCTAAGCCTGTAAGGTAATGTGTAGTGGATAAACATAAATAAGTGATAAAAACGATCATTCAGTCTGTAAATCTGAATGCTTCTGCTTGATTGCCTATGTTGTTGGGCTTGGCATGCCGGATATTGCAGGGACTATATGAAAACACCGGACACAGCCCTGTAGTAATATTGCAAAGTAATGCACACAAATGTGTCTAATGATGTTTGGAAGGGTCCCCCCTGACTGTCTAACTTTATTTCATGGCTTTATTTCTGCTGATTATTTTTAACAAACGTGACTTTAACCCTGTGGTTTCAGGGTTCATTCAGTTAGTATGGAAGGCTGTTTAATAATATGCTTAATCTAATGCTTCCCCTCCAATCATTAAAAAGTTTCCTCAAAACAGCAATCCATACTAACTGAATGCTTTACTGAGGGATGGGGGAGGTGCTGTCACTCCAGTGCCGAAGCTGGGCAGATATCTGTTCCATATCAGCTGTAGTGATCTCCTCTGTATGCTGCTAACTTCAGGAATCACACAGGCTGCCGGCTGATGGAAGGGAATAGAACCTGAGACAGGCAATAGCATGCTGGGAGCACATTTAACCATTTCTTCCCCAAACACATCTATGTGAGTAATAGGAATCTTGTAACTAGCCTGCATGTGGCATCACTTGTCAGCAAAATTACAAAACCAGGAGCTGTGTATACACCATAACCATTACTAAAATAGCTGATATCTTTAATGTTTAGCTAATTTTCCTGGTCATAGTAAATTGTCAGCAATATGTTTATTGATCAACATAGTAGTACTATTGATGTGAAAGATATGGTGTACTCTATGCACCTTCTAAATAAACTCTGTTAAAATAACCACTGTGTGTTGCTGTACTGCATGTAGAGTGCTAAAGTAGAAGAAAATCTTGTTTGAAATAGCAAATAAGTTTCCATATATACTGTATATAGTCAAATATCACAGGTTTAATAAAAAATATATCTCCCCCTCTCCTTATAATATGTGACTGTGGGTGAGAGGCTGTGTGTGACTGTGTGTAAATAAGTATGTGTGTGTGAGAGAGAGCTATTGTGTGTAAGTTTGAGAGTGTGTATATGTGGGAGTGTCTGTGTGAAAGTTTGTGTGTCAGTGAGTTTGTGTTTGTGAGTGTGAATATGGGAGTGTCTGTGTGAGAGTGTATAAGTGAGATAATTTCTGTGTGGGAGTGTATATGAGTGTGAGAGAGTTTGTGTCAGTGAGTTTGTGTTTATGAGTGAAAATGTGTGTGAGAGTGTGTATTAGAGAAGCTGTGTCTGTGTGTTTGTAATACCACTGCCAGGTTATAGTACAGCAGCTGGAAATTCCTCAGGTTGCAACCCTGTTTTCATGTCACTTTATTTTCTCATATTTCCACATTTCCGATTTAAATAAATATATCTGTGACTCATTTTCTTTTAAAAACAATACTTATTTCTGTTAATCAATTTGGAAATCGTATGCATGCTAGATAATAAACTGCTGTAAATGTATTTATTTTTTTTATTTTAGTGAATGCACCAAAATAAATCACACATAAATATTTAACAACCTGGGTAAATTCTAGATATTACAATGTGGGAGGTCAAACAGCAGTGAGTGGATATATGTGTGTGTGTGTGCATATATGGGAGTGTGAGTGCATAAGTGGGGACTGGGTATTGAGAGGGTGAGAGAGAGGGGAAGAGTGAGATAAAGAGGTAGAGTGTAAGAGAATACGAGAGTAAGAGAGAGGAGGGAGAGGGAAAGTGTGTGAGAGAGGACATTATAGAAGAATGGAGGAGAGTTTAAAAGATAGGAGGAAAGTGTGTGATAGAGAGGAGAATTTGTGACAGAGAGATTAGGAGAGTGTGTGAGTGAGAGTAGAAGAGTGAGTAAGAGAGAGTAGAGGAAGGACAGGACAGGGAGATTGTGTGAGAGAGGAGAATATAAGAGAGAGGGGGTAGAGTATGCAAAAGAGAGTGTGAGGGGAGAGTAAGAGAAAGAGCCCATGGATAAGAAGCTGGAAAACATGTTAAGAAAGATGTTTCAGCACACAGGGCTTGCTTTTAAGCCAGCAGCGGCTGTTGCAATGGTCGCTGGAGCTACGTCATATTGGTGTGAATCCCTGTGTGAAATGGTCAAAGTGGAGACTTCCATCGACGAGATACAGGATAAGATTAAGGTGATCAAGGTCACCAATTCTTTCATCTGTAATGCCAATATGCAAATTATTTGCCTGAATGCTAAGGTGTCAGGTTTTTCAGTTTTAGCTCGCAGGGCTCTGTGGCTAAAGTCTTGGTCTGTGGACATGACCTCTAAGTCGAGGCTATTGTCCCTGCCTTTTCAAGAAAAGATTCTGTTTGGTCTAGGACTGGATTCGATCATATCCACGGTTACGGGAGGCAAGGCTGCTTTCCTACCGCAGGATAAGAAGACTAAGCCTCATGGATCTACTTTTCATCTCTTTCGTGTGGACAAGGCCCAGCACCAGCAGCCTGCCGTGAAAGTGAACCAGTCCAAGGGAACTTGGAAGCCGGCTAAATCTTGGAACAAGTCTAAGCAGAGCAAGAAGCCCCCCAAGAAGAAATTGGCATGAAGGGCAGACCAAGTAGGGGGCAGATTATCTCTCTTCTCAGAAGCGTGGTTGCAGGACGTTCAGGACCCTTGGGTTCTGGAAGTGGTCCCCCAGGGTTACAGGATAGGATTCAGATCCCATCCACCCAGGGGCAGATTCCTCCTGTCCAACCTGTCTTCAAGACCAGAAAAGAGAGAGGCATTTCTAGAGTGTGTGAGAGATGTCGCCTTTCTTGGCGTTATCATGCCAGTACCACATGCAGAACGGAGTCTAGGGTACTATTACAATCTTTTTGTGGTTCCAAAGAAGGAGGGCACGTTCCGCACGATTCTGGACCTAAAGTGTTTAAACAAGTTTCGGAGTGTTCCATCGTTCAAAATAGAGACAATCAGATCTATTCTGCCCCTAGTTCAAGAGGGACAGTTCATGATGACTATAGACTTGAAGGACGCTTACCTTCATGTGCCAATGCACAGAGACCACTTCAAGTTCCTAAGATTTGCGTTTCTGGACCAATAATTCCAGTTTGTGTCCCTTCCTTTTGGTCTGGCGATGGCCCCGAGAGTCTTCACAAAGGTTCTGGGGGCGCTGCTTGTAGTAGCCAGATCCAGGGGCATTATGGTGGCGCCTTATCTGGATGACATCTAGTCTAGGCGCCATCTCTCAGTCTCACAGAGGATCATTTGAGGGCTCTTCTTCTTTTGTTCCAATCTCACGGATGGAAGATCATCTCAGGAAAGAGTTCCCTGGTTCCCAGCAACAGGGTGGAGTTCCTGGGCATGATAATAGACTCTATGTCCATGAAAATATTTTTCACAGACCATCAATGCAGGAAGATTGCATTCACTTGTCTTGCCCTTCAGTCCTCCTCAGACCTCTAGGTGTCTCAGTGTATGGAGGTGATCGTCCTCATGGTTTCAAGCATAGACGTCATTCCATTCGCCAGGTTCCATCTCAGACCTCTTCAATTGTGCATGTTGAGACAGTGGAACGGCGATCATTCAGATCTATCACAATGGATATTCATGGATGCTCGGACTCGGATCTCCCTCTCTTGATGGATCAGTCCGGAGCAACTGTCTTGAGACCGTCCTGGGAGATTGTGACTATGTACACTAGTCTGGCAGGATGGGGGCTGTTTGGGGTGCCAGGATGGCACAGGGAAAATGATCCCGGGAGGAGTCTCTCCTTCCGATAAATATTCTGGAACTCTGAGCATTCTACAATGCTCTGAAGGCATGGCCTCCTCTGGGGTCGTTCAGCTTCATCAGATTCCAGACCGACAACATTACCTTGTTTTATCAACCATCAGGGGGTATGAGGAGCTCCCTAGCAATGAGGGAGGAGTCCGACAGCTGCTCGCTCTCAGCAATTCACATTCCAAGTGTGGACAACTGGGAAGCGGACTTTCTCAGCAGACAATCCTTCCATCCGGAGGAATGATCTCTTCACCCCGAGGTGTTTGTGGAGATTTGTATCAGATGGGGAATGTCGGAGATAGATCTCATGGCATCCAGACTCAATTGCAAGCTACTCCAATATGGGTCGAGGTCCAGGGATCCAAAGGCAGAGCTGGTAGATGCCATAGCGGTACCTTGGGGGTTTAGCGTAGCTTAAATTTTTCCACTGTTACCACTTCTACCTCGTGTAGTGGCATGCATCAAACAGGAGCGAGCTTCAGCCATTCTGATTGCTCCATCGTGGCCGCGGAGGATGTGGTTTGTGGATCTGGTGGGGATGTCATCCTCTCTGCCGTGGAAGTAACCCTGTCGCAGGGATCTGCTGGAACAGGGCCCTTTTCAACATCAGAATCTAGATTTTCTGAGGCTGACTGAGTGGAGATTGAACGCCTAGTATTGTCCTAGAGAGGCTTTTCTGAAAGTGTGAATGATACTCTAGTTCAAGCAAGGAAGCCAGTCACTCGTCGCATCTATCATAAGGTGTGGTGACTTACTTGTCCTGGTGTGAGAAGCATGGATATCCTTGGCACAAGGTGAAGGTATACAAGATCCTGTCCTTTCTCCAAGACGGTTTGGAGAAGGGTCTTGACGCCAGTTCCTTAAAGGGACAGATTTCGGAATTATCAGTTTTGTTGCACAGGGGACTCGCTTAGCTCCCTGACATACAATCTTTTGTTCAGGCTCTCTCAAGAATCAGGCCTGTCTTTAGCCAGTCTGTTCCCCAATGGATCTTAAACTTGGTCCTTAAGGTATTGGAGAGGGTTCCGTTTGAGCCTATGCATTCTATTGAAATTAAGATTCTGTCCTGGAAGGTTCTCTTCCTGTTGGCTAATGCATTGGCATGCAGAGTATCTGAACTGGCTGCCTTGCAATGTGAGCATCCTTATCTGGTTTTTCATGCGGATAAGGCTGCACTTCGCACTGGTTTGCGGTTTCTTCCCAAAGTGGTGTCTAATCGTAACATCAATAAGGAAATAGTTGTTCCTTCTTTGTGTGTCCTAACCCTTCTTCTTCTAAAAAGAGGTTACTTCATAACCTGGATGTGATTCATGCCTTAAAGTTCTTCAGGCTACGAAGGATTTCAAACAGTCTACATCTCTTTTTGTGGTGTATTCAGGGAAGCGCAAGGGGCAGAGGGCCTCTTCTACTTCTTTGTCCTTTTGGTTGAGGAGCTTGATTCGCTTGGCCTATGAGACAGCGGGACATAAGCCTTCTCAGAGGATCATGGCTCATTCAACTCGAGCTGTGGCTTCATCTTAGGCCTTCAAGAATGAGGCCTCTATGGAGCAAATTTGTAAGGCGGCTACCTGGTCCTCCTTACACACTTTTACAAAGTTTAACAAGTTTGACGTTTTTGTTTCTGTAGAAGCTGTTTTTGGGAGAGAGGTTTTGCAGGCTGTGGTGCTCTCAGATTAGGGTCTGCCTTTTGCCCTCCCGGTTTCATTCAGTGTCCTCTAGAGCTTGGGTATATGTTCCCAACAGTAATGAATGAAGCAATGGACTCTCCTCCCCTTTAGATGGAAAAAATAAATTATGCTTACCTGATCATTTCATTTCCATCAAAGGGAGGAGAGTCCACGGCTCCCGCTCGAAGCTCCGATGGGCGGACCTAAATTTTATTTCTCTTCTGGCACCATTTATACCCTGATATTTCTCCTACTGTTCCTTGTTCCCTCGGCAGAATGACTGGGGGATGAGGGAAGTGGGAGAGGTATTTAAGCCTTTGGATGGGTTGTCTTTGCTTCCTCCTGGTGGCCAGGTTCTTAACTCCCAACAGTAATCAATGAAGCTGTGGAGTCTCCTCCCCTCGATGTAAATGAAATTATCAGGTAAGCATAATTTATGTTTTTATACTCTGCAGTACAACAAGTCATTTAGAACACATTAAGGGGAACATCATTTTATAGGACACTGTCCCTTTAAAGGAGCATTAAAACCATCTCTTGATTTTGTGTAAAACATTGTGCTTTTTCCCACATTTCCTAGAGTGGCCAAAAAGCTAAATCTGCAACCTATGTTATCAATATGCTGCAAATTGCCTAAGCCAGCTGTTTAATTTGCAACAGTTGCAGGTTGTTGAATTTTCATGATATCATAAAACATCCAGAGTTGGTTTAATATTAAAGGGACACTGAACCCAAATGTTTTCTTTCATGATTCAGATAGAGCATGCAATTTTAAGCAACTTTCTAATTTACTCCTATTATCAATTTATCTTCATTCTCTTGGTATCTTTACTTGAAAAGCAGGAATGTAAGTTTAGATGTCGGCTCATTTCTGGTGAACAACCTGGGTTGTTCTTACTGATTGGTGGATAAATTCACCCACCAATAAACAAGTGCTGTCCAGGGTCTGAACCAAAAATTGGCTGGCTCCTTAGCTTAGATGCCTTCTTTTTCAAATAAAGATAGCAAGAAAATGAAGAAAAATTGATTATAGGAGTAAATTAGAAAGTTGCTTAAAATTGCATGCTCTATTTGAATCACAAAAGAAAAAAAAATTGGTTCAGTGTCCCTTTAAGTGAGTAGACTGGATAAACAGGGAGTGAAATTAGCTAATTTTAGCTAATTTTCAAAAATGTCTTCACTTTTATTGCACTTACAGTGAGAAATTCTAAGTGCTAATTTTACAAGAAAACAAACTGTTTGCTGTTTTTTTAACGCAATCTGTCTCTTTATATGTTTACTTTGATTTAAAATATTTGTTTTTTTTACCAAAGAAGCAGCGTTTAATGCCCTTTAAAATGGATTTCTCATTTACTATCTGTACTCAGTGGGGGACTGGCTATCACCGAGATTACGAGTTTTGCGGTAACAGGGGTACGTTGCTAACTCACAGTTTTTTTTCACTGCTCACTTTCAGACAAAGCTGGTATTACAGGTTTTTTTAAACCCGGCATTAGCCGCAAAAAGTGAGCGGAGAGCAAAATTTAGCTCCACATCTCACTGTAATACCAGCGCTTCTTACGGTAGCAGTGAGCTGGCTAAACCTGCTCATTCACGATTTCCTCATAGGAAACAATGGGGCTGAGCCGGCTGAAAAAAAACCTAACACCTGCAAAAAAGCAGCGTTCAGCTCCTAACGCACACCCATTGATTCCTATGGGGAAAGGAATTTTATGTCTACACCTAACACCCTAACATGAACCCCGAGTCTAAACACCCCTAATCTTTCACTTATTAGCCCCTAATCTGCCGTCCCCGACATCGTCGCCACCTACATTATAATTATTAACCCCTACTCTGCCGCTCTGCCGCTCCGGACAACGGCGCTACCTACATTATATGTATTAACCCCTAATCTGCCGCTCCCAACATCGCCGAAACCTACATTATATTTATTAACCTCTAATCTGCCCCCCCAACGTCGCCGCAACTATATTAAATGTATTAACCCCTAATCTGCCGCTGCCAATGTCGCCGCCACTATAATAAAGTTATTAACCCCTAAACCTAAGTCTAACCCTAACAGCCCCCTAATTTAAATATAATTTAAATAAATCTAAATAAAATAACTACAATTAAATAAATTATTCCTTTTTAAAACTAAATACTTACCTATAAAATAAACCCTAAAATAGCTACAATATAAATAATAGTTACATTGTAGCTATTTTACGATTTAACTAGGTAGAATAGTTATTAAATAGTTAAAACTGTAAAGTAAAACCTAACCTAAGTTACAATTACACCTAACACTACACTATCATTAAATTAATTACCTAAACTACCTACAATTAATTACAATTAAATTAAATAAACTAAAGTACGAAAAACAACAAACACTAAATTACAGAAAATAAAAAAAATAATTAAATTTTTTTTAAACTAATTACACCTACTCTAATCCCCCTAATAAAATAAAAAGCCCCCCGGGGGGCGGAGCCAACTTCCAAACGAGCTGGACGCACATAGTAAGAGCTCCGGCTCTAAATCCTATTTTTTGGAGGATAATTGCTAATATATATGGTAACCAAAGTACCTAACGAAGGTCCCAACAAATTCCATGTGGAAATCGAGCAACGATTTAGAATTTGAAGAGAGGGAGTAGACTTATCTCTCAACTATCATATTTGAATACTGCCACGTGGACGCTGAATTCGGCAGCAAACTCCAGAAGCTTTGTAATAAATTGCTGCATGGACTATTCCTTTACTAATTGCTCTAATAAAACTGATCACTTTCGCAAAAATGGTACTGGCACCCATAGAAGATTTATACCCTACGGTACAGTCTCTGTTGGAACTATTGGCATGGCGGATGGATGAGAATCTAGTCGAAATCAAACAGATACTACATCCATCTAATGGTGATCTGTTACGGAAGGACACCGGGAGAGCTGACATATGGCTATCTAATGAGAGCTGCGTTTCTACAGAGAGCCCAGTAATGGGGAGACTGGAAACCCGCCTGAGATCGGATATGTTGCTACTAGAGGATAAAGATGGCAGGTGTTTGCCTGAGACCTCGTCATCTGCCGACTCCATGCGCTTCCCATTTACCTGGGCCCCGGGGGATACGGCCGGCCCACGGGAAATAGCTGTTGAAGTGACAGACCCGACGGAGCGCATGTCTACACAAACGGCCCCCGGTTTCCTTCCCTACAAATCTACACCGGAGGGGCAGATGCTGAATCCTTCCCTGGTGGAGAAGCTCTCGATTCTTAAGAAGATAACCCAGATGTCTTCCATCGGAACGGGTGGTTATCCCGGCCCTGCAGTCCATGTGGCATGTGCTTCGAGAAAGGTCCTAGTACCGGAGCCATGGAGTAAGCCTGATAAATGTGGAGTGGGCTAGTGTGCGCTTTTGTTAGAGGAACAGTATCCGCAGAAGGGAACCCCAATATTGGTACACTAACTATGAATCCACACAGACTTAGTATTAGCCAAATCACATTGCTGTTTATTAAAATAGTAAGAACTTACAGCTCTACTAGTTTTTCTTTTCTCCCTATACTTTCACAGAGACTGGTAAATTCCTTCCGTTCATTGCCCTAATACTAGTAACATCCCAGCCCAAAAATCATTAACAGTACCTGTGACTCTATTTTTAACGTTCTACTTTACAGCTTAATCCTTAACGGGGGCATATCCCTGTACACAAGCCCTGTGGTATTTGTCCATTTGTGATTTCTCATAATATTTCACAGTGAGCTCTTTCTGTTGGTTCACAATGTGTACAGTTTTATGTATTAGACCCTTATGCATTGTGTTACTAATATATACTACATTGCTATAAAGGTTGAATTTAGATAGGGGTCATATTTTCCATCTATTAACCCAGTACACAGGCTGTAAACCAGGCACATGTAAAGCCTATGCTAGAATATCTACTCTTATGACTGCAGTTATAGTTTCTTTTTTTAACAATATTTTTTCCCGTGTGCAAAGTATACTAGTATGCAGGGCTAGCATAGGCTGTTATAAATTTAGAGCTGTCTGACTATTCTTTGTTTTATGATATCATTTGGGAAAGGACCTATTGCAGTTATCTCACTACCGTTACTATACCCTGCAAGATATATGTCTGTTTGAAGTTAAGTATTATTACTCTGCAGTCTGCACTGCTTTCCTGTAAGGGATTGCCTCCTACGCCGTGATCCCCTGCTATAGCAAAGAGTTCAGCCGACATTTGGTAACGCTTCATATTCCTGTAGTATTAGTCCTTGCCC
Source organism: Bombina bombina (assembly GCF_027579735.1). Taxonomy (NCBI): domain Eukaryota; kingdom Metazoa; phylum Chordata; class Amphibia; order Anura; family Bombinatoridae; genus Bombina; species Bombina bombina. The sequence goes on from NC_069501.1 coordinate 948,908,654, forward strand.
AGCAACTTCTAAAGCCACCACACTACGGGGTACCTGGTTACCTGTTTGTTGACCCTGTGTCCTGACTGCCTGAAAATGATATACCATCCCTTAACACAGGGATAATTCCAGCTATTGCTACCTAATTACACAGTATGAGATACTTATATATTTACGTTTTCCAGGGGTTCTTGAGCAATATACACCTGCTACACTAAGATTGTCTACCACTAATATAATAGAGTACACTCCCCTGCCTAACCAGATTAGGCTATTACCTTATGTTCAGATTGTTGAGTTTATATGGGCTCTGGACTGCTCACCCACTTAGTGACACTCATAATACTAATGTATGACCACCTTGTTAGGGAACCTCTGCCCAATACAACATAGGCCTGAACCTCCTCATACAGGGCCAAATTTATACCAATACTCCCCTGTCTATACTATAGTTATACTGTTATGTTCATCTACCAATGTCTTTATCGGAAGGCTTTTGAGGATAACCCTGTTATTACTTAGAGCCTGCCTCAATTGTTTGATAATTATTAATTCAGTTATGTACATGTTAAATCTCTATATATAGTTACTCTAGACTAAACTTTTCATTGCACTGCAATTATTTGCTTTATCTGCATGTCTGACACTGTTCAGGACGGTGCTATTACCCACAAATGTCCAGTGGCATTGGTGCTGTCATTTAGCTGTTTATACTGCAATATTAACTGGATGCATGAAAGGTCTCATGTATAACAGAATCCCACATTAAGCAATATTAATTTTGTATGATTTATAATGTATCACTAACTTACTGTTTTTCGAGCTAAACATGTCAATAGAGCCTTCTAGTATACTATTGCCTAATATTGCACTCGTGATATAACAAAAAAAAAAAAAAACTTCACGGTATTATATTAACTAGCTGTTATATATTAGTATCCTTTAGCACTATGTTGTTATATATTAACTTAACTGAATAATACATATAGGCTGTAACCTTAATGTTAGTATCCAGCACACTGGGGCCCCTAAGTTAGGGCTTCAATTATGTGAATTTTGGTATAGCGCTCTTTATATGTTCCTAATACTGGTCATGATGCCGTTGTATTTCGTGTTATAGGTACTTTATAGATTCCTATGGCTGCTCATAGGTTTTGATATGTACTTCTGTATCCTAAACCACTCCTCCTAATGAGGCTCCTCTATTGTACCATAACTATATACCTATACCTGCTAGACTCTATACTACCATGATAGAAAGGGGTTAGCCATGTCTATACTTAATGTTTACTATGATTTCATTTTACTCATTTTTATCAGACATATCATATTCCCCAGATGTTAAAGGATTAATACACAATCATACCCAACTTTTATCTTTCATACTGTTTAGTATAGCCCATATTTACATACTGTTTATTACTCCCAATATATTTTTACTTTTTATCTATTCTAAATACTCCCGGGCTTCTTTATGGTGCCGCTAGCCCCCATGACATTTCTTTACAGACTCTATCTCCCCTCATCCTTTCCCGCTCTCTATTTGTGAGCGGGTCATATCCACTATCCCCTAACCGTCCTTGTCCAGTGGTGACAATTTCCCTGAGGGGAGATACTGCATAAATGCTCCAATAATGATACATGAGTCTCATCCTAACCAGGCTGGAGCTATACCTACCCTTTCCTGATACCCATTACAAATTACATTTAACTCTAGTATAGCGCAGTCTTATACGCCATACCTTCTACAACAATAAATAAGTTACCCTGTTCATTACCATTCCTTTGGCTTCCCCCCCCCCCCCCATGGTAGTTGACCATAGCTATTTATATTGCTATTATTATTATTTCTTTCAAATAACTTAAGTATGCTATAATATTGTTATATAGAAAAATTCTAGCGGTGCTTACCCGCTGACAATTCCCTAATTCCCCCCTTCTTTGTTTATGAAGATCTTGACATTATGACCCTGACTTTAACTATACGAAGCACTCAACCACAAACTAGTTCAGAATAAAATGGGTCTATATGGTAGCTACAGTACTCTGTCAGAGTGCCTTTTTTAACATTATGGCCTGGGATAATAGCTACCCATATTATCATATAAAAACACAAAATGAGGTTTTCAAATGTATTTTGGTATTCATTATATATATTTTTTCTTTTATTTTCTGCCTGTTATGTTGTTATTATGACAATCATTGCTATGTTTTGAAATATGTATATGCCATAGCTTTTTTGCTGTCATTATGAAAAACCCTCAATAAAAAATGTATTCCAAAAAATAAATAAAAATAAAATAAAAAGCCCCCCAAAATAATGAAAATCCCTACCCTATACTAAATTACAAATAGCCCTTAAAAGGGCCTTTTGCGGGGCATTGCCCCAAAGTATTCAGCTCTTTTACCTGTAAAAAAAATACAATACCCCCCCAAACATTAAAACCCACCACCCACACACCCAACGCTACTCTAAAACCCACCCAATCCCCCCTTAATAAAACCTAACACTACCCGCTTGAAGATCACCCTACCTTGAGACGTCTTCACCCAGCCGGGCACAAGTGGACCTCCAGAGAGGCAGAAGAGGACCTCCAGAGGAGCAGAAGTCTTCATCCAGGCGGCATCTTCTATCTTCATCCATCCGGAGCGGAGCGGGTCCATCTTCAATCCAGCCGACGCGGAGCATCCAATAGGATTTTTCTTACCTTAATTCCGAATTGGCTGATAGAATCCTATTTTCTGTTAATAACTATTTAATAACTATTGTAACTATTTAAAATAAATACAAAGTTGCCTGTAAAATAAAAATAAACCCTGAGATACCTACAATGTAACTATTAGTTATATTGTAGCTATCTTAGGGTTTATTTTACAGGTAAGTATTTAGTTTTAAATAGGAATAATTTATTTAATTGTAGTAATTTTATTTAGATTATTTTAAATTATATTTAAGTTAGGGGGGTGTTAGGGTTAGGATTAGACTTAGGTTTAGGGGTTAATACCTTTAATATAGTAGCGGCAACGTTGGGGGGGGGCAGATTAGGGGTTAATAAATGTAGGTAGGTGTCGGCGATGTTAGGGACGGCAGATTAGGGGTTAATAAAATGTAACTAGTGTTTGCGAGGCGGGAGTGTGGCGGTTTAGGGGTTAATATATTTATTACAGTGGCGGCGATGTCCGGTCGGCAGATTGGGGGTTTGACCCTGTATCTCACAGCCTTCTGACACATTTGAGCCAATCAGCAGCAGACACTCCCTCACAGACCCTCCCAGTTCCTTGGCAGCAGCCATTTTAGATTTATTACAATCTTGCTTTCTTAGTGAGAGGAGCTTTAGTGTTGCTGCTGCTGACATTATAGGGAAATAGATAGCTAGGCTAGTGTATTTAGTGTCCACTACAGTCCTGAAGGACTCATCTAATCTCTGCTGTAAGGACAGCACCCCAAAAAGCCCTTTCTAGGGCTATAAATTCAGTCGTTTTTTTTTATTATTTGTAATTTTATTTGCATTTGCCTGGCTTTCAGTCTGTGTGTGAGGCTCACAGCATATACTGTGATTAGTGCCACCACTGATATCTGCTTAACATTAGTGTAAATTTAAACAACAAAACTTTTAAATCATTTTGCGAGTGTAATCTAATTTCATTTTCTATCAGGCCTGTGTGTCAGGCTTACACAGCATACTGTGGTTAATTGCTGTGCCAGCAGCCACCACTCATATCTGCTTAACATTATTTTAAATTTAAAAAAAAAACGTTTAAATCATTTTGCTAGTGTAATCTAATTTCATTTTCTAACAGGCCTGTGTGTCAGGCTTACACAGCATACAACGTTGTTTAATTGCTGTGCCAGCAGCCGCCACTCATATCTGCTTAACATTATTTTACATTTTAAAAAAAACTTTTAAATCATTTTGCTAGTGTAATCTAATTTCATTTTCTATCAGGCCTGTGTGTCAGGCTTACACAGCATACTGTGGTTAATTGCTGTGCCAGCAGCCACCACTCATATCTGCTTAACATTATTTTAAATGTAAAAAGAAAACTTTTAAATCATTTTGCTAGTGTAATCTAATTTCATTTTCTATCAGGCCTGTGTGCCCGGCTTACACAGCATACTGTGGTTAATTGCTGTGCCAGCAGCCACCACTCATTTCTGCTTAACATTATTTTAAATTTTTAAAAACAAAACTTTTAAATCATTTTGCTAGTGTAATCTAATTTCATTTTCTATCAGGCCTGTGTGTCAGGCTTACACAGCATACTGTGGTTAATTGCTGTGCCAGCAGCCACCACTCATATCTGCTTAACATTATTTTAAATTTAAAAAACAAAACTTTTAAATCATTTTGCTAGTGTAATCTAATTTCATTTTCTATCAGGCCTGTGTGTCAAGCTTACATAGCAAACTGTGGTTAATTGCTGTGCCAGCAGCCACCACTTATATCTGCTTAACATTATTTTAAATTTTAAAAAAAACTTTTAAATCATTTTGCTAGTGTAATCTAATTTCATTTTCTATCCGGCCTGTGTGTCAGGCTTACACAGCATACAATGCTGTTTAATTGCTGTGCCAGCAGCCACCACTCATATCTGCTTAACATTATTTTAAATTTAAAAAACAAAACTTTTAAATCATTTTGCGAGTGTAATCTAATTTCATTTTCTATCAGGCCTGTGTGTCAGGCTTACAGAGCATACTGTGGTTAATTGCTGTGCCAGCAGCCACCACTCATATCTGCTTAACATTATTTTAAATTTAAAAAAAAAACTTTTAAATCATTTTGCTAGTGTAATCTAATTTAATTTTCTAACAGGCCTGTGTGTCAGGCTTACACAGCATACAACGTTGTTTAATTGCTGTGCCAGCAGCCGCCACTCATATCTGCTTAACATTATTTTACATTTTAAAAAAAACTTTTAAATCATTTTGCTAGTGTAATCTAATTTCATTTTCTATCAGGCCTGTGTGTCAGGCTTACACAGCATATTGTTTTTAATTGCTGTGCCAGCAGCCACCACTCATATCTGCTTAACATTATTTTAAATTTAAAAAACAAAACTTTTAAATCATTTTGCTAGTGTAATCTAATTTCATTTTCTATCAGGGCTGTGTGTCCGGCTTACACAGCATACTGTGGTTAATTGCTGTGCCAGCAGCCACCACTCATATCTGCTTAACATTATTTTAAATTTTAAAAAAAAAACTTTTAAATCATTTTGCTAGTGTAATCTAATTTCATTTTCTATCAGATATGTGTGTCAGGCTTACACATCATACAATGTTGTTTAATTGCTGTGCCAGCAGCCACCACTCATATCTGCTTAACATTATTTTAAATTTAAAAAACAAAACTTTTAAATCATTTTGCTAGTGTAATCTAATTTCATTTTCTATCAGGCCTGTATGTCAGGCTTACACAGAATACAACGTTGTTTAATTGCTGTGCCAGCAGCCACCACTCATATCTGCTTAACATTATTTTAAATTTAAAAAACAAAGCTTTTAAATCATTTTGCTAGTGTAATCTAATTTCATTTTCTATCAGGCCTGTGTGTCAGGCTTACACAGCGTACAATGTTATTTAATTGCTGTGCCAGCAGCCACCACTCATATCTGCTTAACATTATTTTAAATTTAATAAAAAACCTTTTAAATCATTTTGCTAGTGTAATCTAATTTCATTTTCTATCAGGCCTGTGTGTCAGGCTTACACAGCATACAACATTGTTTAATTGCTGTGCCAGCAGCCACCACTCATATCTGCTTAACATTATTTTAAATTTAAAAAAACAAACTTTTAAATAATTTTGCTAGTGTAATCTAATTTCATTTTCTATCAGGCCTGTGTGTCAGGCTTACACAGCATACACTGTGGTTAATAGCTGTGCCAGCAGCCACCACTCATATCTGCTTAACATTATTTTAAAATTAAAAAAAAAACTTTTAAATCATTTTTCTAGTGTAATCTAATTTCATTTTCTATCAGGCCTGTGTGTCAGGCTTACACAGCATATACTGTGGTTAATAACTGTGCCAGCAGCCACCACTCATATCTGCTTAACATTAGTGTAAATTTAAACAACCAAACTTTTAAATAATTTTGCTAGTGTAATCTAATTTCATTTTCTATCAGGCCTGTGTGTCAGGCTTACACAGCATACACTGTGGTTAGTAGCTGTGCCAGCAGGCACCACTCATATCTGCTTAACATTATTTTAAAAAAATTTTAAAAAACTTTTAAATCATTTTGCTAGTGTAATCTAATTTTATTTTCTATCAGGCCTGTGTCTCAGGCTCACACAGCATATACTGTGGTTAATTGCTCTGTGCCAGCAGCCACCACTCAGATCTGCTTAACATTAGTGTAAATTTAAACAACCAAACTTTTAAATCATTTTGCTAGTGTAATCTAATTTCATTTTATATCAGGTCTGTGTGTCAGGCTTACACAGCATATACTGTGGTTAATTGCTGTGCCAGCAGCCACCACTCATATCTGCTTAACATTATTGTAAACATTTTTAAAAAAACTTTTAAATCATTTTTCTAGTGTAATCTAATTTCATTTTCTATCAGGCATGTGTCTCAGGCTCACACAGCATATACTGTGGTTAATTGCTGTGCCAGCCACCACTCCAGCCACCACTCATAAACATTATTGTAAATTAAAAAAAATATATATAAATCATTTTGCTAGTGTAATCTAATTTCATTTTCCATCATGCCTGTGTGTCAGGCCCACATCATATAGTGTGATTAATATCTCTTTTTTCCACCACTTATATCTGGTGTAACATTAGTGTAATTTTTTTTAAAATTTTTATTTTACATCAGTCCTCTTCTAGTGTTATTTAATATTAGTTGCCAGGCCAGCCTGGCTGCCATTAGTGCCAGCCTGTGTGTCAGTCTGCCAGCATATACTGTGCCTACTTCCATCCTCAGTGCCAGTCCACCACTCCTATCTGGTGTAACATTAGTTTAAATTTTGTAAAAAAAAACTTTTACATCAGTCTTCTAGTGTTATTTAATTTTAGTTGCCAGGCCAGCCTGCCACTACTGCCAGCCTGACACATACTGTGTCTACTTCTATCCTGAGTGCCATCACTCCTATCTGTTGTAACATTAGTGTAACTTTTTTAAAAACAAACTTTTACATCAGTCTGCTATTGTTATTTAATTGCCTGTCTGCCAGCGTGTGTGCCAGGCCCACTTTCCAACTAGTGCCACAAATCATATTTGTTATAACAGTAGTGTAAATATTTAAAATAAAAACTTTTTTGACTGTGAATCATCAGTCTGCTAGTGCAATTGAATTGCAGTTGCCTGCCTGCCAGCGTGTGTGCCAGGCCCACTTGCCAAATAGTGCCACCAATCATATTTGTTATAACAGTATTGTAAATATTTAAAATAAAAACTTTTTTGACTGAGAAACGTCAGTCATCTAGTGTAATCTAATTGCAGTTTCCTTCCTCCCAGCGTGTGGGCCAGACCCACTTGCCAACTAGTGCCACCAATCATATTTGTTATAACAGTAGTGTAAATATTTTAAAAAAATATTTTTTGACTGTGAAAGATCAGTCTGCTAGTGTAATCTAATTGAAGTTGCCTGCCTGCCTGCCTGCCAGCGTATGTGCCAAGCCCACTTGCTGCCAAAGATTGCCACCAATCATATTTGTTATAACAGTTTTGAAAATATTTTAAATCAAAACTTTTTGACTGTGAATCATCAGTCTGCTAGTGCAATTGAATTGCAGTTGCCTGCCTGCCAGTGTGTGTGCCAGGCCCACTTGCCAACTAGTTACACCAATCATATTTGTTGTAACAGTATTGTAAATATTTAAAATAAAAACTTTTTTGACTGTGAATCATCAGTCTGCTAGTGCCATTGAATTGCAGTTGCCTGCCTGCCAGCGTGTGTGCCAGGCCCACTAGCCAACTAGTGCCACCAATCATATTTGTTGTAACAGTATTGTAAATATTTAAAATAAAAAATATTTTGACTGTGAATCATCAGTCTGCTAGTGCCATTGAATTGCAGTTGCCTGCCTGCCAGCGTGTGTGCCAGGCCCACTTGCTGCCAACTACTGCCACCAATCATATTTGTTATAACAGTATTGTAAATATTTAAAATAAAAACTTTCTTGACTGTGAAACATCAGTCATCTAGTGTAATCTAATTGCAGTTGCCTTCCTCCCAGCGTGTGTGCCAGGCCCACTTGCCAAGCCAACTAGTGCCACCAATCATATTTGTTCTAACAGGTTTGAAAATATTTAAAATAAAAACTTTTTTTACTGTGAATCATCAGTCTGCTAGTGCCATTGAATTGCAGTTGCCTTCCTGCCAGCGTGTGTGCCAGGCCCACTTGCCGTTTCCAACTAGTGCCACCAATCATATTTGTTCTAACAGTATTGTAAATTTTTATAAAAAAAACTTTTTGGACTGTGAAGCATCAGTCAGCTAGTGTAATCTAATTGCAGTTGCCTTCCTCCCAGCGTGTGTGCCAGCCAGGCCCACTTGCCAACTAGTGCCACCAATCATATTTGTTGTCACAGTACTTTTAATATTTAAAAAATAAACATTTTTTACTTTGAAACATCAGTCTGTTTTTTGGTGTCAGGCTCACAGCGTATACTGTGCCCACTTGCCCAGTGCCACCACTCATTATTTGTATAATAGTATTGTAAGTTTACATTTAAAAAAAAATAACAGGCAGAGGCAGGCCACCCCGCAAGTGCCGTCGTGGTCGTGGTGCTGTGATTCCTTTAGACCCTACAAATATGCACATTGTTCAGAGGCCAGGTGCCAGGGGGAGACGCAAAAAGTTCTGAGGAGGACCTAGTTGAATGGCTAACACAGGACACCCAATCTTCTACAGCTTCCGTTCCTAGTCCTCCTAACCTTGACGCACCATCCACCTCCAGCTGTGCTTTTGGCACCTCTCAAGTGACCAGTGCCACTCACCCGCCTGTCGCCACCACCAACACTAGCACCACAGCCGCTTCACTTGATCTGTCAGAGGAGTTATTGACACATAAGTTGGAAGAAATGAGTGATTCGCAACCATCATTGACAGAGGATGTAGATAACAGTGATATGTCTCAGTCAGGCAGCATTACAGACATGGAGGTACGGTGTGATGATGATGATGATAATGTTGTACCCGCTGCTGCTTCTTTGTTGATGTGTCAGATACAAGTGAAGCGGTTGATGATGATGTGTCGGTGGATGTCACGTGGGTGCCTGCTAGAAGAGAAGAAGAAGAGGGGGAAAGTTCAGATGGGGAGACAGAGAGGAGGAAGCAGGAGGAGGTCATCGCAAGGAGCTAGTGGCACAGTCAGACAGCATGCATCGGCACCTGGGGTCAGCCAGACAGTACGCCGACGCCAATCAATGCATGCTGTTGCCACCAAGAGAACACCGTCATTGCAGAGCTCAGCAGTGTGGCATTTTTTTTGTGTGTCTGCCTCTGACAACAGTGATGCCATTTGCAACCTGTGCCAAAAGAAACTGAGTCGTGGGAAGTGCAACACCCACCTAGGTACAACTGCTTTGCGAAGGCATATGGTCTCACATCACAAACGCCGATGGGAAGAACACATGAGTAGAAGCAGCACTCAAACTCAAAGCCGCCATCCTCCTCCTGCTCCAGCATCTTCAGCCATGTCAACCACTGCTGTCCTCCTTGCCCCCTCTCAACAATCCTCCACTGAGTCTCTCTAACGTAGCAGTTCCTGGTCATCTGCCCACAGTCAGGTGTCTGTCAAGGACATGTTTGAGCGTAAGAAGCCAATTTCCCAAAGTCACCCCCTTGCCCGGCGTCTGACAGCTGGCTTGTCTGAACTCTTAGCCCGCCAGCTTTTACCATACAAGCTGGTGGAGTCTGATGCTTTAAAAAAATTTGTATCTATTGGGACACCGCAGTGGAAGGTACCTGGCAGAAATTTCTTTTCACAAAAGGCAATCCCAAACCTGTACTCGATTGTGTGAAAGGAAGTAATGGCATGTCTGGCACACAGCGTTTGGGCAAGGGTCCATATGACCACGGATAGCTGGTCTGCAAAGAATGGTCAGGGCAGGTATATCACCTACACTGCGCATTGGGTAAACCTGCTGACGTCTGACAAGCATGGAATGCGTGGCTCTGCAGAGGAGTTGGTGACACCGCCACGACTTGCAGGCAGGCCTGCTGCTACCTCCTCTACTCCTCCTACTCCATCCTCTTCCATAACCTCTTCCTCGGCTGAGTCCTCTTCTGCTTCTGCGTCTTGCTCCACATCAACGGCACCCCCCCCCCAGCTCCCCAGGTACTATTCAACATCCCGGATACGGCAGTGTCACGCCGTCTTGGGGTTTACTTGCCTGAAAGCGGAGAGTCACACCACACCAGCACTCCTGTCCGCCCTGAACGCACAGGTGGATCAGTGGCTGACTCCGCACCAACTGGAGATTGGCAAGGTTGTTTCAGACAATGGAAGTAATTTGGTGGCGGCATTAAAATTAGGCAAGTTGACACATGTGCCGTGCATGGCACATGTGTGTAATCTGATTGTACAACCCTTTGTGCATAAGTACCCAGGCTTACAGGACATCCTGAAGCAGGCCACGAAGGTGTGTGGCCATTTCAGGCATTCCTACACGGCCATGGCGCACTTGTCTGTTATCCAGCGTCGAAACAACCTGCCAGTGAGGCGCTTGATTTGCGACAGCCCGACATAGTGGAATTCAACACTCCTAATGTTCGACCACCTGCTCCAAGAAGAAAAAGCTGTTAATGAGTATTTGTATGACCGGGGGGCTAAGACAGCCTCTGGGGAGCTGGGGATTTTTTTGCCAAATTACTGGACACTCATGCGCAATGCCTGTAGGCTCATGCGTCCTTTAGAGGAGGTGACAAACCTTGTCAGTCACACCGAAGGCACCATCAGCGACATCATACCATTTGTTTTCTTCCTGGAGTGTGCCCTGCGAAGAGTGCTGGATCAGGCCATAGATGAGCGTGAAGAGGAAGAGGAAGAGTTGTGGTGTCCATCACCACCAGAAACAGCCTTATCAGCATCGCTTGCTGGACTTGCTGCAATGCAGGAAGAGGATTGTGAGGAAGAGGAGTCAGAGGAGGAATGTGGCTTTGAGGAGGAGGAGGAAGACCAAGCACAACAGGCATCCCAGTGTGTTCGTTGTTGTCACCTATCTGGTACCCGTGGTGTTGTACGTGGCTGGGGGGAAGAAGATACCTTCAGTGACATCAGTGAGGATGAGGAACGGGACATGATTAGCTCGGCATCCAACCTTGTGCAAATGGGGTCTTTCATGCTGTCGTGCCTGTTGAGGGACCGTCGTATAAAAAAGCTGAAGGAGAACGACCTGTACTGGGTGTCCACGCTACTAGACCCCCGGTATAAGCATAAAGTGCCTGAAATGTTACCAAATTCCTGCAAGTCGGAAAGGATGGAGCATTTCAAAAATAAATTAAAAACTATGCTTTACACAGCGTATAAGGGTGATGTCACAGCACAACGGGAATCTAACAGGGGAAGAGATGAAAGTAATCCTCCTCCTCCACCCATGACCACGGCGGCAAAGACAGGACGCTTTCCTGACGTGTTGTTGATGAAGGACATGCGGACCTTTTTAACTCCTATGAATCACCAGAGCCTTTCGGTATCCAGCCTCAGAGAAAGACTCAACCGACAGGTAGCAGACTACCTAGCATTAACTGCGGATCTCGACACTCTGAGGAGCGATGGACCCCTTGACTACTGGGTGTGCAGGCTTGATCTGTGGCCTGAGCTATCCCAATTTGCAAGTGAACTTCTGGCCTGCCCCGCTTCAAGTGTCCTGTCAGAAAAGACTTTCAGTGCAGCAGGAGGTTTTGTCACTGAGAAGAGAAGTCGCCTAGGTCAAAAAAGTCTTGATTATCTCACCTTTATTAAAATGAATGAGGGATGGATCCCAAAGGGACTGACATTGGGTGATACATTTGATTAAAAAAGGCCTGATGATGAGATGAGCTGCCTTGGGCTACAAATGGTACACACTCTGCTTTTTTTTTCTTATAATGCAGGATGACTTGCCTGACTTATCCGCCAACAACAAAAACTTTCTAACTGTTTTACAAACATCAATTTTTCTGGCCACTGCTACAGCAGCGGCTGCAACAATACCAAATTTTTCAGGCATTTGTACATGCCTAATTTTTCTGGCCTCTGGTGCTGCACTGTGGCTACAAAACTCAAACAAAAAAAAAAGGCACATAACAGTGATTAAACTGTTAAGAATAGTACTACTTAACACACCACTCATATCTGGTGGCACCGTACATTGCACGCGCAGTGCCCCAAATTTGAAGTAGGAGGACCGACCAAGCATCTTTTTCCATCTCACGGTTCCGAAAAATTATCTCCGGGTTCCATCAATGCCATACCTGTACTCTATTGTTCAAAAGGATGGCATATGTGGTGTTTCATGCTGTTGTGCCTGTTGAGGTTCGTGGGCCATCGTATAAAAAGGCTGAAGGAGAACGACCTGTACTGGGTGTCCAAGCACGTTTTTTGTTCAATATTCCCGGTTCCTCTAAATTATCTCCGGGTTCCTCAAATCAATGCCATACCTGTACTCTATTGTGCAAAAGGATGGCATATGTGGTGTTTCATGCTGTTGTGCCTGTTGAGGGTCATGGGCCATCGTATAAAAAGGCTGAAGGAGAACAACCTGTACTTGGTGTCCAAGCACGTTTTTTGTTCAATATTCCCGGTTCCTCTAAATTATCTCCGGGTTCCTCAAATCAATGCCATACCTGTACTCTATTGTGCAAAAGGATGGCATATGTGGTGTTTCATGCTGTTGTGCCTGTTGAGGGTCGTGGGCCATCGTATAAAAAGGCTGAAGGAGAACGACCTGTACTGGGTGTCCAAGCATGTTTTTTGTTCAATATTCACGGTTCCTCTAAATTATCTCCGGGTTCCTCAAATCAATGCCATACCTGTACTCTATTGTGCAAAAGGATGGCATATGTGGTGTTTCATGCTGTTGTGCCTGTTGAGGGTCGTGGGCCATCGTATAAAAAGGCTGAAGGAGAACGACCTGTACTGCCTCGCTGCTCCTTTCAGGCAGGCCAGCTCTTTGCATACAGGCCCACAGACTCTGTAACAGATCCCTCTTTTAGGGAGAGATGCAGCCATAATGCAGGGTCAGAACCTCTGTCTGCCACTGGTATACTTTATTGTGCAAAAGGAAGTAACCTTACCATGGTTCCCTGACCGCACATCTTGTTGTTATATTTGGTGAGGGTAATCAGGCAGGCCGTATAGACCTCCCGATAGGGGGAGTTACAGGGATTAGAGTGCTAATTATAGTACTAATATAAACACAACCTAGTTACCATGGGTCCCTGACTGCATGTCTTGTTGTTATATTTTGGTGAGGGTAATCATGCAGGCCATATAGACCTCCCCCGATAGGGGGAGTAACAGGGATTAAAGTGTTAAGAATAGTACTACTTAACACAACCTAGTTACCATGGGTCCCAGACCGCATGTCTTATTATTATATTTTGGTAGGGTAATCATGCAGGCCATATAGACCTCCCCCGATAGGGTGAGTTACAGGGATTAGAGTGCTAAGAATAGTACTACTTAACACAACCTAGTTACCATGGGTCCCAGACCGCATGTCTTGTGGTTAGATTTGGTGAGGGTAATCAGGCAGGCCGTATAGACCTCCACCGATAGGGGGAGTTACAGGGATTAGAGTGCTAAGAATAGTACTAATATAAACACAACCTAGTTACCATGGGTCCCTGACCGCATGTCTTGTTGTTATATTTTAGTGAGGGTAATCATGCAGGCCATATAGACCTCCCCCAATAGGGGGAGTAACAGGGATTAAAGTGTAAAGAATAGTACTACTTAACACAACCTAGTTACTATGTGTCCCAGACTGCATGTCTTATTATTATATTTTGGTAGGGTAATCATGCAGGCCATATAGACCTCCCCCGATAGGGGGAGTAACAGGGATTAAAGTGCTAAGAATAGTACTACTTAACACAACCTAGTTACCATGGATCCCAGACCGCATGTCTTATTATTATATTTTGGTAGGGTAATCATGCAGGCCATATAGACCTCCCCCGATAGGGTGAGTTACAGGGATTAGAGTGCTAAGAATAGTACTACTTAACACAACCTAGTTACCATGGGTCCCAGACCGCATGTCTTGTGGTTAGATTTGGTGAGGGTAATCAGGCAGGCCGTATAGACCTCCACCGATAGGGGGAGTTACAGGGATTAGAGTGCTAAGAATAGTACTAATATAAACACAACCTAGTTACCATGGGTTACCACATAACTTTCTACAGTTTAAGAACACAGAAAAAATCAGACCTTCTCACTTAACTCCTGCAATTGACACATAACTTTCTACAGTTTAAGAACACAGAAAAAATCAGACCTTCTCACTTAACTCCTGCAATTGACACATAACTTTCTACAGTTTAAGAACACAGAAAAAATCAGACCTTCTCACTTAACTCCTGCAATTGACACATAACTTTCTACAGTTTAAGAACACAGAAAAAATCAGACCTTCTCACTTAACTCCTGCAATTGACACATAACTTTCTACAGTTTAAGAACACAGAAAAAATCAGACCTTCTCACTTAACTCCTGCAAGTTGTTTATTGTATGTGTTTGTATATTTAGTGATAATTCCTTTTGTTTTGTTTTTACTTTAAATGTATATATTACAGGCTGTGCTAGTCATAATTTGCATAGTTTAAGCAGCTGTTGCACATTTAACTGTCTATTTGTCTTAATGGTTTCATTTCACCCTTATATGTCTGTCTTATCTTTGTAATATTTTGTTTTTTGATGTGTTTTTTGGTTTCTGCATGACTGACCCTTAGCTTAAAATGTCCATAAATGTACCCTCCCACTCATTTTAACACACTTTCTCTGGACCATCATTAACCACTTTATCTCTCTCCCTTTACACAGTTTAAGAACACAGAAAAAATCACCTAACCCTCACCCCACCCACCCCAAGCTCACTTCCTCATTTATAGATAGTCTCCCACACAACTTTAACTCTCCTGAAATGACAGGTGCAAACACTGATCAGCACATCCTTCCATTCCCTTAACCCCATAGAATACAGTGCTTTTATTATATTATGTTTCATATACCTTTTGTTCCCTTATGCAATTGATACAGTAATTCTGTGTCTTATGTTTTTAACTGGTTCCCAATTCTGCTCAATATATTCATATTCCTTTTTGCTACCGTTTGTCTCTATAACAAACTACACTATTCAGTTACTCCTTCTCCCTCTCCATCTGCACTGTTCATTAGCCCATCTCTCCTAAACTCACCTTACTTTTCTACTCATGAACTCTACCTATTCCTAAACACTCTCTCTACCCCCTCCAGCCCATCTCAAAAGCAGTCTCACTACTGCAAATCTGTATCTCATCTCATGTCACTCTCCCTCTTGCTTCTACTTTCTGCTGGTGACATCTCCCCTAATCCCGGTCCCCAACCACTGACAAGCCATGCACATCCATGTGTACCATCCCATAGACTCAGAAAACAAAACTCTGCACACCTTTCTCACATTCCTCTTGCATCTAAAGCCACTACCCCTTTCACCTGTGCACTCTGGAACTCTCGCTCTGTTTGCAACAAACTCACTTCTATACATGACCTCTTCATCTCCCGCTCCCTCAACCTTCTGGCCCTAACAGACACCTGGCTCTCTCCCCTAGACACAGCATCCACTGCTGCTCTGTCACATGGGGGTCTCCACTTCAGCCACACTCCTAGGTCTGGTAATAGACAAGGAGGTGGTGTAGGTATTTTGCTTTCCTCTCGTTGCACCTTTCAACAAATACACCCTATCTCTTCCCTCACTTTTCCCTCATTCGAAACCCACATGATTCGCTTATTCTCCCCTCTCTCTGTACATGTTGCAGTCATATACCGACCCCATGGCTCCGCAACTCAATTTCTAGATCACTTGGCTGCCTGGCTACCCTACTTCCTTTCCTCTGACACCCCTGCCCTCATTCTTGGTGACTTCAACATCCTCCTTAACAATCCCACTGCCTCATCTGCTAAACAACTTCTGCAACTCACTTCCTCCTTCGGTCTGTCACAATGGACTGATTCTCCCACTCACAAAGACGGTCACTACCTTGACCTGATCTTTAGCTATCGATGCACTCTCTCAAACTTCTCAAACTCCCCTTTTCCTCTGTCTGACCACCATCTCCTTACCTGCAACATTTCATCCCTTCCTACAACTCTCCCACCTTCTACTCCTCACACCAAACTTCACAGAAGCATTAGGTCTTTAGATCAGCAACAACTTGCTAATTCCCTTCAACCACTCCTCTCATCCTTCTCCACCTTTTCCTGCCCTGAACAATCTATCTGCCACTATAATTCCACCCTTATATCCGTCCTTGACAATCTCGCCCCTCTTTCCACTGCTAGGAAATCACACACTCATCCCCAGCCCTGGCATACTCCTCTGACACGGTACCTTCGCAGATGTTCCCGTACTGCTGAACGGCACTGGAGAAAATCACGGAGTTCTGCTGATTTTCTTCATTACAAATTCATCTTGAACTCATACTACTCTGCCCTTAATCTCCACAAGCAACACTACTTCTCTACCCTTATCTCTAATCTTTCTTCAAACCCAAAACGTCTGTTCTCCACTTTCAATACTCTCCTCCGCCCTCCTCCACTTCCTAATACAACTTCTCTGTGAGCCCAAGACTTTGCCAGTCACTTCATTAACAAAATCGACTCCATCAGACATGAAATCAGCTCTCAACACAATTCCATTCTCTCCCCCCCTCAAATACTCTGACCCAACCACAACCCTCATAACCAGAAACTTAGTTCATTCTCCCCTGTTACTGAGGATGAAGTTTCAGCACTTATACTGCGCTCTCACCTCACTACCTGTCCCCTTGACCCTATCCCCTCACAGCTACTCCCCTCTCTCTCTGCTACCCTTACCCCTATACTAACACACATTTTCAACCTCTCCCTGAGCACTGGTACATTTCCCTCATCAATGAAACATGCGCTGGTCACACCTATCCTCAAAAAACCTTCCCTTGATCCTACCTCCCCATTCAACTACCGCCCAATTTCCCTCCTCCCTCTTGCTTCAAAGCTTCTCGAAAAACTAGTATATGCACGCCTATCCCATTTCCTTACGTTAAACTCCCTTCTTGACCCGCTGCTATCTGGATTTCGTCCCTATCACTCCACAGAGACAGCTATTGTTAAGGTCACCAACGACCTACTTACAGATAAATCAAAAGGCCACTTCTCTCTACTTATCCTCCTTGATCTGTCCGCAGCCTTTGACACTGTCGACCACCCTCTTCTGCTCCAAACCCTCCAATCCTTCGGCATCTGTGACACAGCCCTTTCGTGGCTCTCTTCCTATCTGTCAAACCGTATCTTCAGTGTAGCCTTCTCTGGTGCCTCCTCTGCCCCGTCACCACTTTCTGTCGGAGTACCGCAAGGCTCTGTCCTCGGTCCCCTTCTCTTCTCAATCTATACGTCATCACTAGGTTCCCTAATTAAGTCCCACGGTTTCCAATATCATTTGTATGCCGATGACACCCAAATCTACTTCTCTGCACCAGAACTATCTCCTTCCTTGCTAACCCGTGTCACTAACTGTCTTTCTGACATCTCTTCCTGGATGTCCTCTCACTACCTCAAGCTAAATCTCTCCAAAACTGAGCTCCTCATTTTCCCCCCTTCTTCCAAAATCTCCACCCCCAATATCTCTATAACTGTCGACAACTCCATCATTACCCCTACCCCGCATGCCCGGTGTCTCGGGGTCACATTCGACTGAGATCTTTCCTTCACTCCTCACATTCAGTCATTGGCTAAAGCCTGCCGCTTTCACCTTAAAAACATCTCTAAAATTAGACACTTCCTTACACAAGACACAACTAAGATTTTAATCCACTCTCTCATTCTTTCCCGCCTTGATTACTGCAACACTGTCCTCTCTGGTCTCCCCACCTGCCGCCTAGCTCCTTTACAATCCATAATGAATGCCTCTGCCAGACTCATCTTCCTTACATGTCGCTCTTCATCTGCTGCGCCTCTCTGCCAATCCCTTCACTGGCTTCCTCTTGCCTCTAGGATCAAACACAAAACCCTCACTCTGACATACAAAGCCCTCAACTGCACTGCTCCCCCCTACATCTCAGACCTTGTCTCCAGATACTCTCCCTCCCGTCCCCTTCGCTCTGCTCATGACCTCCTACTCTCCTCCTCTCTTGTCACCTCATCACACTCCCGTTTACAGGACTTCTCCAGACTGGCTCCCATCTTGTGGAACTCTCTGCCTCGCTCCATAAGACTCTCTTCTAGTTTTAAAAGCTTCAAGTGCTCCCTAAAGACTCTACTGTTCAGGGACGCATACAACCTACGCTAACCTTTCCTAATACCAGTTCCTCTCCTCCACTGCAATCCCCTGAACCCTCTTAGCATGTAAGCCTAAGAGTCCAGCTGTTTGTAGATCACCTTCTTAAGAGCCGACTACAACAGTGCAACTCTTGGCAGGGCCCTCTACCATATAATTGCTTTGTTGTACTCCCCCTTTGTTTATAGCGCTGCGGAATCTGTTGGCGCTCTACAAATAACCGATAATAATAATAATAATAATAATGGGTCCCTGACCGCATGTCTTGTTGTTATATTTTGGTGAGGGTAATCATGCAGGCCATATAGACCTCCCCCGATAGGGGGAGTAACAGGGATTAAAGTGCTAAGAATAGTACTACTTAACACAACCTTGTTACCATGGGTCCCAGACCGCATGTTTTGTTGTTATACTTTGTCAGGGTAATCATGCAGGCCATATAGACCTCCCCCGATAGGAGGAGTAACAGCGATTAATGGGCTAAGAATAGTACTACTTAAAACACAACCTAGTTACCATGGGTCCCAGACCGCATGTCTTATTATTATATTTCGGTAGGGTAACCATGCAGGCCATGTAGACCTCCCCCGATAGGGTGAGTAACAGATATTAAACTGCTAAGAACAGTATTACTTAACACAACCTAGTTACCATGGGTCCCAGACCGCATGTCTTGTGGTTAGATTTGGTGAGTGTAATCAGGCAGGCCGTACAGACCGCCACCGATAGGGGGAGTTACAAGGATTAGAGTGCTAAGAATAGTACTAATATAAACACAACCTAGTTACCATGGGTCCCTGACCGCATGTCTTGTTGTTATATTTTGGTGAGGGTAATCATGCAGGTCATATAGACCTCCCCCGATAGGGGGAGTAACAGGGATTAAAGTGTTAAGAATAGTACTACTTAACACAACCTAGTTACCATGGGTCCCAGACCGCATGTCTTATTATTATATTTTGTCAGGGTAATCATGCAGGCCATATAGACCTCCCCCGATAGGGGGAGTAACAGGGATTAAAGTGCAAAGAATAGTACTACTTAATACAACCTAGTTACCATGTGTCCCAGACTGCATGTCTTATTATTATATTTTGGTAGGGTAATCATGCGGGCCATATAGACCTCCCCCGATAGGGGGAGTAACAGGGATTAAAGTGCTAAGAATAGTACTACTTAACACAACCTAGTTACCATGGGTCCCAGACCGCATGTCTTATTATTATATTTTGGTAGGGTAATCATGCAGGCCATATAGACCTCCCCCGATAGGGTGAGTAACAGGTATTAAACTGCTAAGAATAGTACTACTTAACACAACCTAGTTACCATGGGTCCCAGACCACATGTCTTGTGGTTAGATTTGGTGAGGGTAATCAGGCAGGCCGTATAGACCTCCACCGATAGGGGGAGTTACAGGGATTAGAGTGCTAAGAATAGTACTAATATAAACACAACCTAGTTACCATGGGTCCCTGATCGCATGTCTTGTTGTTATATTTTGGTGAGGGTAATCATGCAGGCCATATAGACCTCCCCCGATAGGGGGAGTAACAGGGATTAAAGTGCTAAGAATAGTACTACTTAAATCAACCTTGTTACCATGGGTCCCAGACCGCATGTTTTGTTGTTATACTTTGTCAGGGTAATCATGCAGGCCATATAGACCTCCCCCGATAGGGGGAGTAACAGCGATTAATGTGTTAAGAATAGCACTACTTAAAACACAACCTAGTTACCATGGGTCCCAGACCACATGTCTTATTATTATATTTCGGTAGGGTAATCATGCAGGCCATATAGACTTCCCCCGATAGGGTGAGTAACAGGTATTAAACTGCTAAGAACAGTACTACTTAACACAACCTAGTTACCATGGGTCCCAGACCGTATGTCTTGTGGTTAGATTTGGTGAGTGTAATCAGGCAGGCCGTACAGACCGCCACCGATAGGGGGAGTTACAAGGATTAGAGTGCTAAGAATAGTACTAATATAAACACAACCTAGTTACCATGGGTCCCTGACCGCATGTCTTGTTGTTATATTTTGGTGAGGGTAATCATGCAGGTCATATAGACCTCCCCCGATAGGGGGAGTAACAGGGATTAAAGTGTTAAGAATAGTACTACTTAACACAACCTAGTTACCATGGGTCCCAGACCGCATGTCTTATTATTATATTTTGTCAGGGTAATCATGCAGGCCATATAGACCTCCCCCGATTGGGGGAGTAACAGGGATTAAAGTGCAAAGAATAGTACTACTTAATACAACCTAGTTACCATGTGTCCCAGACTGCATGTCTTATTATTATATTTTGGTAGGGTAATCATGCGGGCCATATAGACCTCCCCCGATAGGGGGAGTAACAGGGATTAAAGTGCTAAGAATAGTACTACTTAACACAACCTAGTTACCATGGGTCCCAGACCGCATGTCTTATTATTATATTTTGGTAGGGTAATCATGCAGGCCATATAGACCTCCCCCGATAGGGTGAGTAACAGGTATTAAACTGCTAAGAATAGTACTACTTAACACAACCTAGTTACCATGGGTCCCAGACCACATGTCTTGTGGTTAGATTTGGTGAGGGTAATCAGGCAGGCCGTATAGACCTCCACCGATAGGGGGAGTTACAGGGATTAGAGTGCTAAGAATAGTACTAATATAAACACAACCTAGTTACCATGGGTCCCTGATCGCATGTCTTGTTGTTATATTTTGGTGAGGGTAATCATGCAGGCCATATAGACCTCCCCCGATAGGGGGAGTAACAGGGATTAAAGTGCTAAGAATAGTACTACTTAAATCAACCTTGTTACCATGGGTCCCAGACCGCATGTTTTGTTGTTATACTTTGTCAGGGTAATCATGCAGGCCATATAGACCTCCCCCGATAGGGGGAGTAACAGCGATTAATGTGTTAAGAATAGCACTACTTAAAACACAACCTAGTTACCATGGGTCCCAGACCACATGTCTTATTATTATATTTCGGTAGGGTAATCATGCAGGCCATATAGACTTCCCCCGATAGGGTGAGTAACAGGTATTAAACTGCTAAGAACAGTACTACTTAACACAACCTAGTTACCATGGGTCCCAGACCGTATGTCTTGTGGTTAGATTTGGTGAGGGTAATCAGGCAGGCCGTATAGACCTCCCCCGATAGGGGGAGTTACAGGGATTAGAGTGCTAAGAATAGTACTAATATTAACACAACCTAGTTACCATAGGTCCCTGACCGCATGTCTTGTTGTTATATTTTGGTGAGGGTAATCATGCAGGCCATATAGACCTCCCTCGATAGGGGGAGTAACAGGGATTAAAGTGCTAAGAATAGTACTACTTAACACAACCTTGTTACCATGGGTCCCGACCGCATGTTTTGTTGTTATACTTTGTCAGGGTAATCATGCAGGCCATATAGACCTCCCCGATAGGGGGAGTAACAGCGATTAAAGTGCTAAGAATAGTACTACTTAAAACACAACCTAGTTACCATGGGTCCCAGACCGCATGTCTTGTTGTTATATTTTGGTGAGGGTAATCATGCAGGCCGTATAGACCTCCCCCGATAGGGGGAGTAACAGGGATTAAAGTGCTAAGAATAGTACTACTTAACACAACCTAGTTAACATGGGTCCAGAACGCATGTCTTATTATTATATTTTGTCAGGGTAATCAGGCAGGCCGTATAGACCTCCCCCGATAGGGGGAGTTACAGGGATTAGAGTGCTAAGAATAGTACTAATATAAACACAACCTAGTTACCATAGGTCCCAGACCGCATGTCTTGTTGTTATATTTTGGTGAGGGTAATCATGCAGGCCATATAGACCTCCCTCGATAGGGGGAGTAACAGGGATTAAAGTGCTAAGAATAGTACTACTTAACACAACCTTGTTACCATGGGTCCCGACCGCATGTTTTGTTGTTATACTTTGTCATGGTAATCATGCAGGCCATATAGACCTCCCCGATAGGGGGAGTAACAGCGATTAAAGTGCTAAGAATAGTACTACTTAAAACACAACCTACTTACCATGGGTCCCAACCGCATGTCTTATTATTATATTTAGGTAGGATAATCATGCAGGCCATATAGACCTCCCCGATAGGGGGAGTAACAGGGATTAAAGTGCTAAGAATAGTACTACTTAAATCAACCTTGTTACCATGGGTCCCAGACCGCATGTTTTGTTGTTATACTTTGTCAGGGTAATCATGCAGGCCATATAGACCTCCCCCGATAGGGGGAGTAACAGCGATTAATGTGTTAAGAATAGCACTACTTAAAACACAACCTAGTTACCATGGGTCCCAGACCACATGTCTTATTATTATATTTCGGTAGGGTAATCATGCAGGCCATATAGACTTCCCCCGATAGGGTGAGTAACAGGTATTAAACTGCTAAGAACAGTACTACTTAACACAACCTAGTTACCATGGGTCCCAGACCGTATGTCTTGTGGTTAGATTTGGTGAGGGTAATCAGGCAGGCCGTATAGACCTCCCCCGATAGGGGGAGTTACAGGGATTAGAGTGCTAAGAATAGTACTAATATTAACACAACCTAGTTACCATAGGTCCCTGACCGCATGTCTTGTTGTTATATTTTGGTGAGGGTAATCATGCAGGCCATATAGACCTCCCTCGATAGGGGGAGTAACAGGGATTAAAGTGCTAAGAATAGTACTACTTAACACAACCTTGTTACCATGGGTCCCGACCGCATGTTTTGTTGTTATACTTTGTCAGGGTAATCATGCAGGCCATATAGACCTCCCCGATAGGGGGAGTAACAGCGATTAAAGTGCTAAGAATAGTACTACTTAAAACACAACCTAGTTACCATGGGTCCCAGACCGCATGTCTTGTTGTTATATTTTGGTGAGGGTAATCATGCAGGCCGTATAGACCTCCCCCGATAGGGGGAGTAACAGGGATTAAAGTGCTAAGAATAGTACTACTTAACACAACCTAGTTAACATGGGTCCCAGAACGCATGTCTTATTATTATATTTTGTCAGGGTAATCAGGCAGGCCGTATAGACCTCCCCCGATAGGGGGAGTTACAGGGATTAGAGTGCTAAGAATAGTACTAATATAAACACAACCTAGTTACCATAGGTCCCAGACCGCATGTCTTGTTGTTATATTTTGGTGAGGGTAATCATGCAGGCCATATAGACCTCCCTCGATAGGGGGAGTAACAGGGATTAAAGTGCTAAGAATAGTACTACTTAACACAACCTTGTTACCATGGGTCCCGACCGCATGTTTTGTTGTTATACTTTGTCATGGTAATCATGCAGGCCATATAGACCTCCCCGATAGGGGGAGTAACAGCGATTAAAGTGCTAAGAATAGTACTACTTAAAACACAACCTACTTACCATGGGTCCCAGACCGCATGTCTTATTATTATATTTAGGTAGGATAATCATGCAGGCCATATAGACCTCCCCGATAGGGGGAGTAACAGGGATTAAAGTGCTAAGAATAGTACTACTTAAAACACAACCTAGTTACCATGGGTCCCAGACCGCATGTCTTGTTGTTATATTTTGGTGAGGGTAATCATGCAGGCCATATAGACCTCCCTCGATAGGGGGAGTAACAGGGATTAAAGTGCTAAGAATAGTACTACTTAACACAACCTTGTTACCATGGGTCCCGACCGCATGTTTTGTTGTTATACTTTGTCAGGGTAATCATGCAGGCCATATAGACCTCCCCGATAGGGGGAGTAACAGCGATTAAAGTGCTAAGAATAGTACTACTTAAAACACAACCTAGTTACCATGGATCTCAGACCGCATGTCTTGTTGTTATATTTTGGTGAGGGTAATCATGCAGGCCGTATAGACCTCCCCCGATAGGGGGAGTAACAGGGATTAAAGTGCTAAGAATAGTACTACTTAACACAACCTAGTTACCATGGGTCCCAGACCGCATGTCTTATTATTATATTTTGGTAGGGTAATCATGCAGGCCATATAGACCTCCCCCGATAGGGTGAGTAACAGGTATTAAACTGCTAAGAATAGTACTACTTAACACAACCTAGTTACCATGGGTCCCAGACCACATGTCTTGTGGTTAGATTTGGTGAGGGTAATCAGGCAGGCCGTATAGACCTCCACCGATAGGGGGAGTTACAGGGATTAGAGTGCTAAGAATAGTACTAATATAAACACAACCTAGTTACCATGGGTCCCTGATCGCATGTCTTGTTGTTATATTTTGGTGAGGGTAATCATGCAGGCCATATAGACCTCCCCCGATAGGGGGAGTAACAGGGATTAAAGTGCTAAGAATAGTACTACTTAAATCAACCTTGTTACCATGGGTCCCAGCCGCATGTTTTGTTGTTATACTTTGTCAGGGTAATCATGCAGGCCATATAGACCTCCCCCGATAGGGGGAGTAACAGCGATTAATGTGTTAAGAATAGCACTACTTAAAACACAACCTAGTTACCATGGGTCCCAGACCACATGTCTTATTATTAGATTTCGGTAGGGTAATCATGCAGGCCATATAGACTTCCCCCGATAGGGTGAGTAACAGGTATTAAACTGCTAAGAACAGTACTACTTAACACAACCTAGTTACCATGGGTCCCAGACCGTATGTCTTGTGGTTAGATTTGGTGAGGGTAATCAGGCAGGCCGTATAGACCTCCCCCGATAGGGGGAGTTACAGGGATTAGACTGCTAAGAATAGTACTAATATTAACACAACCTAGTTACCATAGGTCCCTGACCGCATGTCTTGTTGTTATATTTTGGTGAGGGTAATCATGCAGGCCATATAGACCTCCCTCGATAGGGGGAGTAACAGGGATTAAAGTGCTAAGAATAGTACTACTTAACACAACCTTGTTACCATGGGTCCCGACCGCATGTTTTGTTGTTATACTTTGTCAGGGTAATCATGCAGGCCATATAGACCTCCCCGATAGGGGGAGTAACAGCGATTAAAGTGCTAAGAATAGTACTACTTAAAACACAACCTAGTTACCATGGGTCTCAGACCGCATGTCTTGTTGTTATATTTTGGTGAGGGTAATCATGCAGGCCGTATAGACCTCCCCCGATAGGGGGAGTAACAGGGATTAAAGTGCTAAGAATAGTACTACTTAACACAACCTAGTTACCATGGGTCCCAGAACGCATGTCTTATTATTATATTTTGTCAGGGTAATCAGGCAGGCCGTATAGACCTCCCCCGATAGGGGGAGTTACAGGGATTAGAGTGCTAAGAATAGTACTAATATAAACACAACCTAGTTACCATAGGTCCCAGACCGCATGTCTTGTTGTTATATTTTGGTGAGGGTAATCATGCAGGCCATATAGACCTCCCTCGATAGGGGGAGTAACAGGGATTAAAGTGCTAAGAATAGTACTACTTAACACAACCTTGTTACCATGGGTCCCGACCGCATGTTTTGTTGTTATACTTTGTCATGGTAATCATGCAGGCCATATAGACCTCCCCGATAGGGGGAGTAACAGCGATTAAAGTGCTAAGAATAGTACTACTTAAAACACAACCTACTTACCATGGGTCCCAGACCGCATGTCTTATTATTATATTTCGGTAGGATAATCATGCAGGCCATATAGACCTCCCCCGATAGGGGGAGTAACAGGGATTAAAGTGCTAAGAATAGTACTACTTAAAACACAACCTAGTTACCATGGGTCCCAGACCGCATGTCTTGTTGTTATATTTTGGTGAGGGTAATCATGCAGGCCATATAGACCTCCCTCGATAGGGGGAGTAACAGGGATTAAAGTGCTAAGAATAGTACTACTTAACACAACCTTGTTACCATGGGTCCCGACCGCATGTTTTGTTGTTATACTTTGTCAGGGTAATCATGCAGGCCATATAGACCTCCCCGATAGGGGGAGTAACAGCGATTAAAGTGCTAAGAATAGTACTACTTAAAACACAACCTAGTTACCATGGGTCTCAGACCGCATGTCTTGTTGTTATATTTTGGTGAGGGTAATCATGCAGGCCGTATAGACCTCCCCCGATAGGGGGAGTAACAGGGATTAAAGTGCTAAGAATAGTACTACTTAACACAACCTTGTTACCATGGGTCCCGACCGCATGTTTTGTTGTTATACTTTGTCAGGGTAATCATGCAGGCCATATAGACCTCCCCGATAGGGGGAGTAACAGCGATTAAAGTGCTAAGAATAGTACTACTTAAAACACAACCTAGTTACCATGGATCTCAGACCGCATGTCTTGTTGTTATATTTTGGTGAGGGTAATCATGCAGGCCGTATAGACCTCCCCCGATAGGGGGAGTAACAGGGATTAAAGTGCTAAGAATAGTACTACTTAACACAACCTAGTTACCATGGGTCCCAGACCGCATGTCTTATTATTATATTTTGGTAGGGTAATCATGCAGGCCATATAGACCTCCCCCGATAGGGTGAGTAACAGGTATTAAACTGCTAAGAATAGTACTACTTAACACAACCTAGTTACCATGGGTCCCAGACCACATGTCTTGTGGTTAGATTTGGTGAGGGTAATCAGGCAGGCCGTATAGACCTCAACCGATAGGGGGAGTTACAGGGATTAGAGTGCTAAGAATAGTACTAATATAAACACAACCTAGTTACCATGGGTCCCTGATCGCATGTCTTGTTGTTATATTTTGGTGAGGGTAATCATGCAGGCCATATAGACCTCCCCCGATAGGGGGAGTAACAGGGATTAAAGTGCTAAGAATAGTACTACTTAAATCAACCTTGTTACCATGGGTCCCAGCCGCATGTTTTGTTGTTATACTTTGTCAGGGTAATCATGCAGGCCATATAGACCTCCCCCGATAGGGGGAGTAACAGCGATTAATGTGTTAAGAATAGCACTACTTAAAACACAACCTAGTTACCATGGGTCCCAGACCACATGTCTTATTATTAGATTTCGGTAGGGTAATCATGCAGGCCATATAGACTTCCCCCGATAGGGTGAGTAACAGGTATTAAACTGCTAAGAACAGTACTACTTAACACAACCTAGTTACCATGGGTCCCAGACCGTATGTCTTGTGGTTAGATTTGGTGAGGGTAATCAGGCAGGCCGTATAGACCTCCCCCGATAGGGGGAGTTACAGGGATTAGACTGCTAAGAATAGTACTAATATTAACACAACCTAGTTACCATAGGTCCCTGACCGCATGTCTTGTTGTTATATTTTGGTGAGGGTAATCATGCAGGCCATATAGACCTCCCTCGATAGGGGGAGTAACAGGGATTAAAGTGCTAAGAATAGTACTACTTAACACAACCTTGTTACCATGGGTCCCGTCCGCATGTTTTGTTGTTATACTTTGTCAGGGTAATCATGCAG
Organism: Bombina bombina; assembly: GCF_027579735.1. NCBI lineage: Eukaryota > Metazoa > Chordata > Amphibia > Anura > Bombinatoridae > Bombina > Bombina bombina. The sequence goes on from NC_069501.1 coordinate 948,936,501, forward strand.
GCCATATAGACCTCCCCGATAGGGGGAGTAACAGCGATTAAAGTGCTAAGAATAGTACTACTTAAAACACAACCTAGTTACCATGGGTCCCAGACCGCATGTCTTGTTGTTATATTTTGGTGAGGGTAATCATGCAGGCCGTATAGACCTCCCCCGATAGGGGGAGTAACAGGGATTAAAGTGCTAAGAATAGTACTACTTAACACAACCTAGTTACCATGGGTCCCAGAACGCATGTCTTATTATTATATTTTGTCAGGGTAATCAGGCAGGCCGTATAGACCTCCCCCGATAGGGGGAGTTACAGGGATTAGAGTGCTAAGAATAGTACTAATATAAACACAACCTAGTTACCATAGGTCCCAGACCGCATGTCTTGTTGTTATATTTTGGTGAGGGTAATCATGCAGGCCATATAGACCTCCCTCGATAGGGGGAGTAACAGGGATTAAAGTGCTAAGAATAGTACTACTTAACACAACCTTGTTACCATGGGTCCCGACCGCATGTTTTGTTGTTATACTTTGTCATGGTAATCATGCAGGCCATATAGACCTCCCCGATAGGGGGAGTAACAGCGATTAAAGTGCTAAGAATAGTACTACTTAAAACACAACCTAGTTACCATGGGTCCCAGACCGCATGTCTTATTATTATATTTAGGTAGGATAATCATGCAGGCCATATAGACCTCCCCCGATAGGGGGAGTTACAGGGATTAGAGTGCTAAGAATAGTACTACTTAAAACACAACCTAGTTACCATGGGTCCCAGACCGCATGTCTTGTTGTTATATTTTGGTGAGGGTAATCATGCAGGCCATATAGACCTCCCCGATAGGGGGAGTAACAGGGATTAAAGTGCTAAGAATAGTACTACTTAACACAACCTAGTTACCATGGGTCCCAGACCGCATGTCTTGTTGTTATACTTTGTCAGGGTAATCATGCAGGCCATATAGACCTCCCCCGATAGGGGGAGTAACAGCGATTAAAGTGCTAAGAATAGTACTACTTAAACACAACCTAGTTACCATGGGTCCCAGACCGCATGTCTTGTTGTTATATTTTGGTGAGGGTAATCATGCAGGCCATATAGACCTCCCCCGATAGGGGGAGTAACAGGGATTAAAGTGCTAAGAATAGTACTACTTAACACAACCTAGTTACCATGGGTCCCAGACCGCATGTCTTATTATTATATTTTGGTAGGGTAATCATGCAGGCCATATAGACCTCCCCCGATAGGGTGAGTAACAGGTATTAAACTGCTAAGAATAGTACTACTTAACACAACCTAGTTACCATGGGTCCCAGACCGCATGTCTTGTGGTTATATTTGGTGAGGGTAATCAGGCAGGCCGTATAGACCTCCACCGATAGGGGGAGTTACAGGGATTAGAGTGCTAAGAATAGTACTAATATAAACACAACCTAGTTACCATGGGTCCCTGACCGCATGTCTTGTTGTTATATTTTGGTGAGGGTAATCATGCAGGCCATATAGACCTCCCCCGATAGGGGGAGTAACAGGGATTAAAGTGCTAAGAATAGTACTACTTAACACAACCTAGTTACCATGGGTCCCAGACCGCATGTCTTGTTGTTATATTTTGTCAGGGTAATCATGCAGGCCATATAGACCTCCCCCGATAGGGGGAGTTACAGGGATTAAAGTGCTAAGAATAGTACTACTTAACACAACCTAGTTACCATGGGTCCCAGACAGCATGTCTTTTTTTTATACTTTGTCAGGGTAATCATGCAGGCCATATAGACCTCCCCGATAGGGGGAGTAACAGCGATTAAAGTGCTAAGAATAGTACTACTTAAAACACAACCTAGTTACCATGGTCCCAGACCGCATGTCTTATTATTATATTTTGGTAGGATAATCATGCAGGCCATATAGACCTCCCCCGATAGGGGGAGTTACAGGGATTAGATTGCTAAGAATAGTACTAATATAAACACAACCTAGTTACCATGGGTCCCTGACCGCATGTCTTGTTGTTATATTTTGGTGAGGGTAATCATGCAGGCCATATAGACCTCCCCCGATAGGGTGAGTAACAGGTATTAAACTGCTAAGAACAGTACTACTTAACACAACCTAGTTACCATGGGTCCCAGACCGCATGTCTTGTGGTTATATTTGGTGAGGGTAATCAGGCAGGCCGTATAGACCTCCCCCGATAGGGGGAGTTACAGGGATTAGAGTGCTAAGAATAGTACTACTATAACCACAACCTAGTTACCATGGGTCCCTGACCGCATGTCTTGTTGTTATATTTTGGTGAGGGTAATCATGCAGGCCATATAGACCTCCCCCGATAGGGGAGTAACAGGGATTAAAGTGCTAAGAATAGTACTACTTAACACAACCTAGTTACCATGGGTCCCAGACCGCATGTCTTTGTTGTTATACTTTGTCAGGGTAATCATGCAGGCCATATAGACCTCCCCCGATAGGGGGAGTAACAGGGATTAAAGTGCTAAGAATAGTACTACTTAATACAACCTAGTTACCATGGGTCCCAGACCGCATGTTTTGTTGTTATACTTTGTCAGGGTAATCATGCAGGCCATATAGACCTCCCCGATAGGGGGAGTAACAGTGATTAAAGTGCTAAGAATAGTACTACTTAAATCACAACCTAGTTACCATGCGTCCCAGACCGCATGTCTTATTATTATATTTCGGTAGGATAAACATGCAGGCCATATAGACCTCCCCCGATAGGGGGAGTTACAGGGATTAGAGTGCTAAGAATAGTACTAATATAAACACAACCTAGTTACCATGGGTCCCTGACCGCATGTCTTGTTGTTATATTTTGGTGAGGGTAATCATGCAGGCCATATAGACCTCCCCCGATAGGGGGAGTAACAGTGATTAAAGTGCTAAGAATAGTACTACTTAAATCACAACCTAGTTACCATGCGTCCCAGACCGCATGTCTTATTATTATATTTCGGTAGGATAAACATGCAGGCCATATAGACCTCCCCCGATAGGGGGAGTTACAGGGATTAGAGTGCTAAGAATAGTACTAATATAAACACAACCTAGTTACCATGGGTCCCTGACCGCATGTCTTGTTGTTATATGTGACAAAACCAATCTCGCCACTGTACATTGGAGGGCCTGTTATGGAACATTCTTTGGGCTGGAGGTACATGGGCTTAAGGATACCCAGAGACTGCATGGAAATATGGAATTTTATATGCTGGACACCCCATGTACTTTCATACCTCTGTCTTATGTCTATGTCACCCTGTATCCATAAATACAGGATGGGTACAGGGTGTGAGTGCCCCTTGTGGGAGCAATTGTGACTCTATAAGCAAAGTGGGCATAAAAGACTTTATAGCTAATAAGAACTGTTCCTATATTCTGTAATAAGATGTATTCTATGTATGTTTAAGATCTGATTGTGTCTCAGGAGTCTGTCTGGGTAAACTGATTGTGTCATTGTGTGATTATGTTAACTAGACTGTCCAACATCAGATTGTCTGAGTAAACGTTCTTCCCTAGTTAATTAACTTAATATGTTAATCTGTTTTACCTGTGAATAGACAATTGTTTGATGCATTGTTCATATGTTTGCTTTACTGTTAAACCAATGCCCTTTGTAACCTGAAGCCAGGGTGTATAAATCTGTGTGCTGCCTTCAAATAAAGCATATATTCTGTTTAAACCTGAAAACTGGCTGGTTTGTGAATTGCTGATTCCCTATGCAGGACGTTGTTCCCTGGTATTAACCCTTGGTACACTGTTGGTACCGTAACATTTGGTGGCAGCGACGGAATGAACCTTATCGCCCAGAAGAGCAACTACACAAGCCAGTAACCTCAGGAAGAGGGGGATTATTACAATACTGACTAAGATGGAAAAGAGAAAAGAAAATTTTGCAGCTTTTAAAAACTTCCTGGAAACAGAAGGAGAGATTGATGGGTACCTTGCGGATTTTGAGAGGCAATGTGCACTACACAAGGTACCCGCAGAGGACTGGGTCACGATATTATCTGGAAAATTATCCGGCCGGGCCAGAGAGGCTTTTCGGGCCATTCCAGATGAGGAAGTCAGGGATTATAATACTGTAAAAGAGGCTCTGCTCTCCAGGTATGCGGTTACACCGGAGGCATACCGGAGACGGTTCAGAGACACTGTTAAATTAGCTGGAGATTCCTACCTTGAGTGGGCATGTAAGGTGCACCGCACAGCAGCTCACTGGATAGCGGGGTGCCAAGCCATATCTGGGGAAGAGGTGCTGCAGCTATTCCTGTTGGAACATTGCTTCGACAAATTACCCGCAGGAGTTCGAGAGTGGGTTCGGGACCGTAAACCCTCCACCCTGCAGGAAGCGGCTCGCTTGGCAGATGAGTATACGGATGCCCGCAAACTGGACATTGCTACCACTAAGCCCCCTGCTAGAGTGGAGTACAGACCCCCAGTCACCCCAGCAGCTGCCAGTTACCAAACCCCGGCGCACCGCTATACCACACGGCCTCCGGCCACGAACTACCCTCAGAGAGCCCTGTTCAATTCGCGGGGCTACTCACAACCTATTCGGTGCTTTAGATGTAAGCAACTAGGGCACAAAAGACCAGAGTGTCCCCTAAACGCAGCGAACCAAGCGCAGTCCTGGAGAAGACCCGCCGGCGGAATCCCACGTAATCCTCAGCCTGCGGCCCGCTACGTAGAGGCGCAAGAATGCTGGAGCATCCTACATGAGGCAGACCTTGTGCAAGCTGCCCACCGGAATAACCGGCAACTGGTTAAAGTGAATGGGAAGAAGGTCAGTGGTCTACGGGATACTGGTGCTACCATGACCTTGCTTCAAAAGAACTTGGTGTCTGAGAAACAGTACACTGGAGACACTGTGGCTGTGAGGGTAGCAGGGGGCGATGTGTTCAGCCTACCTGTTGCCAGGGTACATTTGGATTGGGGAGTGGGCGCTAGACCTGTGAATGTGGGGGTCAAGAAGGACTTACCTGCTGATGTTCTTCTTGGAAATGACTTGGCCCCCCTTGTTTCTGCCTACGCTCCTATGGGTCCCGCTGATGTTAACTCTGTGACTACCCGTGCCCAGATCCGTGCAGCAGAGACTGACCCACCTGCTGCTAAGCCCCAGGACGCTGAGCTCAGTAAATCTCTATCCGCTATTGATATGTGGAGGTCCCGTTACAATGCGCTGATGAAGGAGAAGAGGAGCGCAGAGGAAAAAGCACGTTTAGAACAGGAATCTCTGCTAGACAAGCTGCACCGACAAACTGCAGAAAACACCAGCTTGAGAGTGGAACATGAAACATTAAAGACAAACTTAGTGACACTGGAGGAGAAGCTGACGCTGGCTCATAGTGAGGTGCAGCAACTCAAGGGCACCCTATGTCAGTATGAAGGGATTGTGGATACCTATAAAGAGCAGGTACAGAAAACTCGTAAAGAAGCTGATGGGATTTTGAAGGACTGTTTGGCCCTGGTCTGGGCACTGAGGAATTTGAACCCTTGTTTGTATGGACAGGAATTCTCTCTCATAACGGGAATACAGATGGATTGTCCCAGCAAACTGACATGCCTACCAGGCGCTCTGGTGGTATATTCTGGATTGGATGAGACTCTTAAGCGCTTGTGCTTAATTACCCAATAAGGAAAGATAGTCTTACTATGTAGTTGGATTCAATGAGATCTATTTATTTTTAGAATTATAAATACATACAATAAAATTTAAAACAATAGAAATTGATTCTTAAAACAAATCTAACTGGTTGGCTCTGGTGGTATATGCCACAGTATATACCCTGGACAGCCGAGCATGACAAACCAGAGGGAGAGGAGTTTGATGGTCCTGTCCCCCAGCAACACGGCTGTTTAGCCAAAGGGGAGACGATTGGTCTCCCCCTCCAGCAGCACAGCTATGTATCCGAAGGGGAGACAGTCGGTCTTCCCCTCCAGCAACCAGGCTCCCACCAGGCTACTTCCATGGTAGTGCTGGCACCCGGGCAGAGTACAGCTGGTCTCTGCCCACCTCGCAACCCACCAATTCAGCGTACCAGTCCCCCACACAGCTGTGGTGAGGCACCTGGACATGGACAAGTTTTCCCCGTACTCAGGTGTAGTAACCATTTATTGTGGGTGGGCTGTACTACTAATTGTGTTTTATGGGTGGGTTGCTGGACTAACCAGGGCACTGACCGGCAGGAGGTCAGATACCCTGTTAGTCTGTTTGGAAAAGGGGAGAGATGTGACAAAACCAATCTCGCCACTGTACATTGGAGGGCCTGTTATGGAACATTCTTTGGGCTGGAGGTACATGGGCTTAAGGATACCCAGAGACTGCATGGAAATATGGAATTTTATATGCTGGACACCCCATGTACTTTCATACCTCTGTCTTATGTCTATGTCACCCTGTATCCATAAATACAGGATGGGTACAGGGTGTGAGTGCCCCTTGTGGGAGCAATTGTGACTCTATAAGCAAAGTGGGCATAAAAGACTTTATAGCTAATAAGAACTGTTCCTATATTCTGTAATAAGATGTATTCTATGTATGTTTAAGATCTGATTGTGTCTCAGGAGTCTGTCTGGGTAAACTGATTGTGTCATTGTGTGATTATGTTAACTAGACTGCCCAACATCAGATTGTCTGAGTAAACGTTCTTCCCTAGTTAATTAACTTAATATGTTAATCTGTTTTACCTGTGAATAGACAATTGTTTGATGCATTGTTCATATGTTTGCTTTACTGTTAAACCAATGCCCTTTGTAACCTGAAGCCAGGGTGTATAAATCTGTGTGCTGCCTTCAAATAAAGCATATATTCTGTTTAAACCTGAAAACTGGCTGGTTTGTGAATTGCTGATTCCCTATGCAGGACGTTGTTCCCTGGTATTAACCCTTGGTACACTGTTGGTACCGTAACATTATATTTTGGTGAGGGTAATCATGCAGGCCATATAGAACTCCCCCGATAGGTGGAGTAACAGGGATTAAAGTGCTAAGAATAGTACTACTTAACACAACCTAGTTACCATGGGTCACAGACCGCATGTCTTATTATTATATTTTGTCAGGGTAATCATGCAGGCCATATAGACCTCCCCCGATAGGGGGATTTACAGGGATTAAAGTGCTAAGAATAGTACTACTTAACACAACCTTGTTACCATGGGTCCCAGACAACATGTTTTGTTGTTATACTTTGTCAGGGTAATCATGCAGGCCATATAGACCTCCCCGATAGGGGGAGTAACAGCGATTAAAGTGCTAAGAATAGTACTACTTAAAACACAACCTAGTTACCATGGATCCCAGACCGCATGTCTTATTATTATATTTTGGTAGGATAATCATGCAGGTCATATAGACCTCCCCCGATATGGGGAGTTACAGGGATTAGATTGCTAAGAATAGTACTAATATAAACACAACCTAGTTACCATGGGTCCCTGACCGCATGTCTTGTTGTTATATTTTGGTGAGGGTAATCATGCAGGCCATATAGACCTCCCCCGATAGGGGGAGTAACAGGGATTAAAGTGCTAAAAATAGTACTACTTAAAACACAACCTAGTTACCATGGGTCCCAGACCGCATATCTTATTATTATATTTTGGTAGGGTAATCATGTAGGCCATATAGACCTCCCCCGATAGGGTGAGTAACAGGTATTAAACTGCTAAGAACAGTACTACTTAACACAACCTAGTTACCATGGGTCCCAGACCGCATGTCTTGTGGTTATATTTGGTGAGGGTAATCAGGCAGGCCGTATAGACCTCCACCGATAGGGTGAGTTACAGGGATTAGAGTGCTAAAAATAGTACTACTATAACCACAACATAGTTACCATGGGTCCGTGACCGCATGACTTGTTGTTATATTTTGGTGAGGGTAATCATGCAGGCCATATAGAACTCCCCCGATAGGGGGAGTAACAGGGATTAAAGTGCTAAGAATAGTACTACTTAACACAACCTAGTTACCATGGGTCACAGACCGCATGTCTTATTATTATATTTTGTCAGGGTAATCATGCAGGCCATATAGACCTCCCCCGATAGGGGGAGTAACAGGGATTAAAGTGCAAAGAATAGTACTACTTAACACAACCTAGTTACCATGGGTCCCAGACCGCATGTTTTGTTGTTATACTTTGTCAGGGTAATCATGCAGGCCATATAGACCTCCCCCGATAGGGGGAGTAACAGGGATTAAAGTGCTAAGAATAGTACTACTTAAAACACAACCTAGTTACCATGGGTCCCAGACCGCATGTCTTGTTGTTATATTTTGGTGAGGGTAATCATGCAGGCCATATAGACCTCCCCCGATAGGAGGAGTAACAGGGATTAAAGTGCTAAGAATAGTACTACTTAAAACAAAACCTAGTTACCATGGGTCCCAGACCGCATGTCTTGTTGTTATATTTTGGTGAGGGTAATCATGCTGGCCATATAGACCTCCCCCGATAGGGGGAGTAAAAGGCATTAAAGTGCTAAGAATAGTACTAATATAAACAAAACCGAATTACCATGGGTCCCAGACCGCATGTCTTGTTGTTATACTTTTTCAGGGTAATCATGCAGGCCATATAGACCTACACAGATAGGGGGAGTTACAGGGATTAAAGTGCTAAGAATAGTACTACTTAACACAACCTAGTTACCATGGGTCCCAGACCGCATGTTTTGTTGTTATACTTTGTCAGGGTAATCATGCAGGCCATATAGACCTCCCCCGATAGGGGGAGTAACAGGGATTAAATTGCTAAGAATAGTACTACTTAACACAACCTAGTTACCATGGGTCCCAGATCAGGATAATCATAACAACCTAGTTATACCAGTACCACCATGGTTCCCAAACCGCATGTTTGGTTGTTATACTTTGTAAGGGTAATCATGCAGGCCATATAGACCTCCCCCGATAGGGGGAGTAACAGGTATTAAACTGCTAAGAACAGTACTACTTAACACAACCTAGTTACCATGGGTCCCAGACCGTATGTCTTGTGGTTAGATTTGGTGAGGGTAATCAGGCAGGCCGTATAGACCTCCCCCGATAGGGGGAGTTACAGGGATTAGAGTGCTAAGAATAGTACTACTTAACACAACCTTGTTACCATGGGTCCTAGACCACATGTTTTGTTGTTATACTTTGTCAGGGTAATCATGCAGGCCATATAGACCTCCCTCGATAGGGGGAGTTACAGGGTTTAAAGTGCTAAGAATAGTACTACTTAACACAACCTTGTTACCATGGGTCCCAGCCACATGTTTTGTTGTTATACTTTGTCAGGGTAATCATGCAGGCCATATAGACCTCCCCGATAGGGGGAGTAACAGTGATTAAAGTGCTAAGAATAGTACTACTTAAAACACAACCTAGTTACCATGGGTCCCAGACCACATGTCTTATTATTATATTTTGGTAGGATAATCATGCAGGCCATATAGACCTCCCCCGATAGGGGGAGTTACAGGTATTAGATTGCTAAGAATAGTACTAATATAAACACAACCTAGTTACCATGGGTCCCTGACCGCATGTCTTGTTGTTATATTTTGGTGAGGGTAATCATGCAGGCCATATACACCTTCCCCGATAGGGGAAGTAACAGGGATTAAAGTGCTAAGAATAGTACTACTTAACACGACCTAGTTACCATGGGTCCCAGACTGCATGTTTTGTTGTTATACTTTGTCAGGGTATTCATGCAGGCCATATAGACCTCCCCCGATAGGGTGAGTAACAGGTATTAAACTGCTAAGAACAGTACTACTTAACACAACCTAGTTACCATGGGTCCCAGACCGTATGTCGTGTGGTTAGATTTGGTGAGGGTAATCAGGCAGGCCGTATAGACCTCCCCCGATAGGGGGAGTTACAGGGATTAGAGTGCTAAGAATAGTACTAATATAAACACAACCTAGTTACCATGGGTCCCTGACCGCATGTCTTGTTGTTATATTTTGGTGAGGGTAATCATGCAGGCCATATAGACCTCCCTCGATAGGGGGAGTTACAGGGATTAAAGTGCTAAGAATAGTACTACTTAACACAAACTAGTTACCATGGGTCCCAGACCACATGTTTTGTTGTTATACTTTGTCAGGGTAATCATGCAGGCCATATAGACCTCCCCGATAGGGGGAGTAACAGCGATTAAAGTGCTAAGAATAGTACGACTTAAATCACAACCTAGTTACCATGCGTCCCAGACCGCATGTCTTATTATTATATTTTGGTAGGATAATCATGCAGGCCATATAGAGCTCCCCCGATAGGGAGAGTTACAGGGATTAGAGTGCTAAGAATAGTACTAATATAAACACAACCTAGTTACCATGGGTCCCTGACCGCATGTCTTGTTGTTATATTTTGGTGAGGGTAATCATGCAGGCCATATAGAACTCCCCCAATAGGTGGAGTAACAGGGATTAAATTGCTAAGAATAGTACTACTTAACACAACCTAGTTACCATGGGTCCCAGATCAGGATAATCATAACAACCTAGTTATACCAGTACCACCATGGTTCCCAAACCGCATGTTTGGTTGTTATACTTTGTAAGGGTAATCATGCAGGCCATATAGACCTCCCCCGATAGGGGGAGTAACAGGTATTAAACTGCTAAGAACAGTACTACTTAACACAACCTAGTTACCATGGGTCCCAGACCGTATGTCTTGTGGTTAGATTTGGTGAGGGTAATCAGGCAGGCCGTATAGACCTCCCCCGATAGGGGGAGTTACAGGGATTAGAGTGCTAAGAATAGTACTACTTAACACAACCTTGTTACCATGGGTCCTAGACCACATGTTTTGTTGTTATACTTTGTCAGGGTAATCATGCAGGCCATATAGACCTCCCTCGATAGGGGGAGTTACAGGGTTTAAAGTGCTAAGAATAGTACTACTTAACACAACCTTGTTACCATGGGTCCCAGACTGCATGTTTTGTTGTTATACTTTGTCAGGGTAATCATGCAGGCCATATAGACCTCCCCGATAGGGGGAGTAACAGTGATTAAAGTGCTAAGAATAGTACTACTTAAAACACAACCTAGTTACCATGGGTCCCAGACCACATGTCTTATTATTATATTTTGGTAGGATAATCATGCAGGCCATATAGACCTCCCCCGATAGGGGGAGTTACAGGTATTAGATTGCTAAGAATAGTACTAATATAAACACAACCTAGTTACCATGGGTCCCTGACCGCATGTCTTGTTGTTATATTTTGGTGAGGGTAATCATGCAGGCCATATACACCTTCCCCGATAGGGGAAGTAACAGGGATTAAAGTGCTAAGAATAGTACTACTTAACACGACCTAGTTACCATGGGTCCCAGACTGCATGTTTTGTTGTTATACTTTGTCAGGGTATTCATGCAGGCCATATAGACCTCCCCCGATAGGGTGAGTAACAGGTATTAAACTGCTAAGAACAGTACTACTTAACACAACCTAGTTACCATGGGTCCCAGACCGTATGTCGTGTGGTTAGATTTGGTGAGGGTAATCAGGCAGGCCGTATAGACCTCCCCCGATAGGGGTAGTTACAGGGATTAGAGTGCTAAGAATAGTACTAATATAAACACAACCTAGTTACCATGGGTCCCTGACCGCATGTCTTGTTGTTATATTTTGGTGAGGGTAATCATGCAGGCCATATAGACCTCCCTCGATAGGGGGAGTTACAGGGATTAAAGTGCTAAGAATAGTACTACTTAACACAACCTAGTTACCATGGGTCCCAGACCACATGTTTTGTTGTTATACTTTGTCAGGGTAATCATGCAGGCCATATAGACCTCCCCGATAGGGGGAGTAACAGCGATTAAAGTGCTAAGAATAGTACTACTTAAATCACAACCTAGTTACCATGCGTCCCAGACCGCATGTCTTATTATTATATTTTGGTAGGATAATCATGCAGGCCATATAGACCTCCCCCGATAGGGGGAGTTACAGGGATTAGAGTGCTAAGAATAGTACTAATATAAACACAACCTAGTTACCATGGGTCCCTGACCGCATGTCTTGTTGTTATATTTTGGTGAGGGTAATCATGCAGGCCATATAGAACTCCCCCGATAGGTGGAGTAACAGGGATTAAAGTGCTAAGAATAGTACTACTTAACACAACCTAGTTACCATGGGTCACAGACCGCATGTCTTATTATTATATTTTGTCAGGGTAATCATGCAGGCCATATAGACCTCCCCGATAGGGTGAGTAAGAGGTATTAAACTGCTAAGAACAGTACTACTTAACACAACCTAGTTACCATGGGTCCCAGACCGTATGTCGTGTGGTTAGATTTGGTGAGGGTAATCAGGCAGGCCGTATAGACCTCCCCCGATAGGGGGAGTTACAGGGATTAGAGTGCTAAGAATAGTACTAATATAAACACAACCTAGTTACCATGGGTCCCTGACCGCATGTCTTGTTGTTATATTTTGGTGAGGGTAATCATGCAGGCCATATCGACCTCCCTCGATAGGGGGAGTTACAGGGATTAAAGTGCTAAGAATAGTACTACTTAACTCAACCTTGTTACCATGGGTCCCACACCACATGTTTTGTTGTTATACTTTGTCAGGGTAATCATGAAGGCCATATAGACCTCCCCGATAGGGGGAGTAACAGCGATTAAAGTGCTAAGAATAGTACTACTTAAAACACAACCTAGTTACCATGGTCCCAGACCGCATGTCTTATTATTATATTTTGGTAGGATAATCATGCAGGCCATATAGACCTCCCCCGATAGGGGGAGTTACAGGGATTAGATTGCTAAGAATAGTACTAATATAAACACAACCTAGTTACCATGGGTCCCTGACCGCATGTCTTGTTGTTATATTTTGGTGAGGGTAATCATGCAGGCCATATAGACCTCCCCCGATAGGGGGAGTAACAGTGATTAAAGTGCTAAGAATAGTACTACTTAAATCACAACCTAGTTACCATGCGTCCCAGACCGCATGTCTTATTATTATATTTCGGTAGGATAAACATGCAGGCCATATAGACCTCCCCCGATAGGGGGAGTTACAGGGATTAGAGTGCTAAGAATAGTACTAATATAAACACAACCTAGTTACCATGGGTCCCTGACCGCATGTCTTGTTGTTATATTTTGGTGAGGGTAATCATGCAGGCCATATAGAACTCCCCCGATAGGTGGAGTAACAGGGATTAAAGTGCTAAGAATAGTACTACTTAACACAACCTAGTTACCATGGGTCACAGACCGCATGTCTTATTATTATATTTTGTCAGGGTAATCATGCAGGCCATATAGACCTCCCCCGATAGGGGGAGTTACAGGGATTAAAGTGCTAAGAATAGTACTACTTAACACAACCTTGTTACCATGGGTCCCAGACAACATGTTTTGTTGTTATACTTTGTCAGGGTAATCATGCAGGCCATATAGACCTCCCCGATAGTGGGAGTAACAGCGATTAAAGTGCTAAGAATAGTACTACTTAAAACACAACCTAGTTACCATGGATCCCAGACCGCATGTCTTATTATTATATTTTGGTAGGATAATCATGCAGGTCATATAGACCTCCCCCGATATGGGGAGTTACAGGGATTAGATTGCTAAGAATAGTACTAATATAAACACAACCTAGTTACCATGGGTCCCTGACCGCATGTCTTGTTGTTATATTTTGGTGAGGGTAATCATGCAGGCCATATAGACCTCCCCCGATAGGGGGAGTAACAGGGATTAAAGTGCTAAAAATAGTACTACTTAAAACACAACCTAGTTACCATGGGTCCCAGACCGCATATCTTATTATTATATTTTGGTAGGGTAATCATGTAGGCCATATAGACCTCCCCCGATAGGGTGAGTAACAGGTATTAAACTGCTAAGAACAGTACTACTTAACACAACCTAGTTACCATGGGTCCCAGACCGCATGTCTTGTGGTTATATTTGGTGAGGGTAATCAGGCAGGCCGTATAGACCTCCACCGATAGGGTGAGTTACAGGGATTAGAGTGCTAAAAATAGTACTAATATAACCACAACATAGTTACCATGGGTCCGTGACCGCATGACTTGTTGTTATATTTTGGTGAGGGTAATCATGCAGGCCATATAGAACTCCCCCGATAGGTGGAGTAACAGGGATTAAAGTGCTAAGAATAGTACTACTTAACACAACCTAGTTACCATGGGTCACAGACCGCATGTCTTATTATTATATTTTGTCAGGGTAATCATGCAGGCCATATAGACCTCCCCCGATAGGGGGAGTAACAGGGATTAAAGTGCAAAGAATAGTACTACTTAATACAACCTAGTTACCATGGGTCCCAGACCACATGTTTTGTTGTTATACTTTGTCAGGGTAATCATGCAGGCCATATAGACCTCCCTGATAGGGGGAGTAACAGGGATTAAAGTGCTAAGAATAGTACTACTTAAAACACAACCTAGTTACCATGGGTCCCAGACTGCATGTCTTGTTGTTATATTTTGGTGAGGGTAATCATGCAGGCCATATAGACCTCCCCCGATAGGGGGAGTAACAGGGATTAAAGTGCTAAGAATAGTACTACTTAACACAACCTTGTTACCATGGGTCCCAGACAACATGTTTTGTTGTTATACTTTGTCAGGGTAATCATGCAGGCCATATAGACCTCCCCGATAGGGGGAGTAACAGCGATTAAAGTGCTAAGAATAGTACTACTTAAAACACAACCTAGTTACCATGGATCCCAGACCGCATGTCTTATTATTATATTTTGGTAGGATAATCATGCAGGTCATATAGACCTCCCCCGATATGGGGAGTTACAGGGATTAGATTGCTAAGAATAGTACTAATATAAACACAACCTAGTTACCATGGGTCCCTGACCGCATGTCTTGTTGTTATATTTTGGTGAGGGTAATCATGCAGGCCATATAGACCTCCCCCGATAGGGGGAGTAACAGGGATTAAAGTGCTAAGAATAGTACTACTTAAACACAACCTAGTTACCATGGGTCCCAGACCGCATGTCTTATTATTATATTTTGGTAGGGTAATCATGTAGGCCATATAGACCTCCCCCGATAGGGTGAGTAACAGGTATTAAACTGCTAAGAACAGTACTACTTAACACAACCTAGTTACCATGGGTCCCAGACCGCATGTCTTGTGGTTATATTTGGTGAGGGTAATCAGGCAGGCCGTATAGACCTCCACCGATAGGGTGAGTTACAGGGATTAGAGTGCTAAAAATAGTACTAATATAACCACAACATAGTTACCATGGGTCCGTGACCGCATGACTTGTTGTTATATTTTGGTGAGGGTAATCATGCAGGCCATATAGAACTCCCCCGATAGGTGGAGTAACAGGGATTAAAGTGCTAAGAATAGTACTACTTAACACAACCTAGTTACCATGGGTCACAGACCGCATGTCTTATTATTATATTTTGTCAGGGTAATCATGCAGGCCATATAGACCTCCCCCGATAGGGGGAGTAACAGGGATTAAAGTGCAAAGAATAGTACTACTTAATACAACCTAGTTACCATGGGTCCCAGACCACATGTTTTGTTGTTATACTTTGTCAGGGTAATCATGCAGGCCATATAGACCTCCCTGATAGGGGGAGTAACAGGGATTAAAGTGCTAAGAATAGTACTACTTAAAACACAACCTAGTTACCATGGGTCCCAGACTGCATGTCTTGTTGTTATATTTTGGTGAGGGTAATCATGCAGGCCATATAGACCTCCCCCGATAGGGGGAGTAACAGGGATTAAAGTGCTAAAAATAGTACTACTTAAAACACAACCTAGTTACCATGGGTCCCAGACCGCATATCTTATTATTATATTTTGGTAGGGTAATCATGTAGGCCATATAGACCTCCCCCGATAGGGTGAGTAACAGGTATTAAACTGCTAAGAACAGTACTACTTAACACAACCTAGTTACCATGGGTCCCAGACCGCATGTCTAGTGGTTAGATTTGGTGAGGGTTATCAGGCAGGCCGTATAGACCTCCTCCGATAGGGGGAGTTACAGGGATTAGAGTGCTAAAAATAGTACTAATATAAACACAACATAGTTACCATGGGTCCATGACCGCATGTCTTGTTGTTATATTTTGGTGAGGGTACTCATGCAGGCCATATAGACCTCCCCCGATAGGGGGAGTAACAGGGATTAAAGTGCTAAGAATAATACTACTTAACACAACCTAGTTACCATGGGTCCCAGAACGCATGTCTTATTATTATATTTTGTCAGGGTAATCATGCAGGCCATATAGACCTCCCCCGATAGGGGGAATAACAGGGATTAAAGTGCAAAGAATAGTACTACTTAACACAACCTAGTTACCATGGGTCCCAGACCGCATGTCTTGATGTTATATTTTGGTGAGGGTAATCATGCAGGCCATATAGACCTCCCCAGATAGGGGGAGTAACAGGTATTAAAGTGCTAAGAATAGTACTACTTAAAACACAACCTAGTCACCATGGGTCACAGACCGCATGTCTTGTTGTTATATTTTGGTGAGGGTAATCATGCAGGCCATATAGACCTCCCCCGATAGGGGGAGTAACAGGGATTAAAGTGCTATGAATAGTACTACTTAAAACAAAACCTAGTTACCATGGGTCCCAGACTGCATGTCTTGTTGTTATATTTTGGTGAGGGTAATCATGCTGGCCATATAGACATCCCCCGATAGGGGGAGTAACAGGGATTAAAGTGCTAAGAATAGTACTACTTAAAACATAACCTAGTTACCATGGGTCCCAGACCGCATGTCTTATTATTATATTTTGGTAGGGTAATCATGCAGGCCATATAGACCTCCCCCGATAGGGTGAGTAACAGGTATTAAACTAATAAGAACAGTACTACTTAACACAACCTAGTTACCATGGGTCCCAGACCGCATGTCTTGTGGTTATATTTGGTGAGGGTAATCAGGCAGGCCGTATAGACCTCCCCCAATAGGGGGAGTTACAGGGATTAAAGTGCTATGAATAATACAACTTAACACAACCTAGTTACCATGGGTCCCAGACCGCATGTCTTGTTGTTATATTTGTTGAGGGTAATCATGCAGGCCATATAGAACTCCCCCGATAGGTGGAGTAACAGGGATTAAAGTGCTAAGAATAGTACTACTTAACACAACCTAGTTACCATGGGTCACAGACCGCATGTCTTATTATTATATTTTGTCAGGGTAATCATGCAGGCCATATAGACCTCCCCCGATAGGGGGAGTAACAGGGATTAAAGTGCAAAGAATAGTACTACTTAATACAACCTAGTTACCATGGGTCCCAGACCACATGTTTTGTTGTTATACTTTGTCAGGGTAATCATGCAGGCCATATAGACCTCCCTGATAGGGGGAGTAACAGGGATTAAAGTGCTAAGAATAGTACTACTTAAAACACAACCTAGTTACCATGGGTCCCAGACTGCATGTCTTGTTGTTATATTTTGGTGAGGGTAATCATGCAGGCCATATAGACCTCCCCCGATAGGGGGAGTAACAGGGATTAAAGTGCTAAAAATAGTACTACTTAAAACACAACCTAGTTACCATGGGTCCCAGACCGCATATCTTATTATTATATTTTGGTAGGGTAATCATGTAGGCCATATAGACCTCCCCCGATAGGGTGAGTAACAGGTATTAAACTGCTAAGAACAGTACTACTTAACACAACCTAGTTACCATGGGTCCCAGACCGCATGTCTAGTGGTTAGATTTGGTGAGGGTTATCAGGCAGGCCGTATAGACCTCCTCCGATAGGGGGAGTTACAGGGATTAGAGTGCTAAAAATAGTACTAATATAAACACAACATAGTTACCATGGGTCCATGACCGCATGTCTTGTTGTTATATTTTGGTGAGGGTACTCATGCAGGCCATATAGACCTCCCCCGATAGGGGGAGTAACAGGGATTAAAGTGCTAAGAATAGTACTACTTAACACAACCTAGTTACCATGGGTCCCAGACCGCATGTCTTATTATTATATTTTGTCAGGGTAATCATGCAGGCCATATAGACCTCCCCCGATAGGGGGAGTAACAGGGATTAAAGTGCTAAGAATAGTACTACTTAAACAAAACCTAGTTACCATGGGTCCCAGACCGCATGTCTTGTTGTTATATTTTGGTGAGGGTAATCATGCTGGCCATATAGACATCCCCCGATAGGGGGAGTAACAGGGATTAAAGTGCTAAGAATAGTACTACTTAAAACATAACCTAGTTACCATGGGTCCCAGACCGCATGTCTTATTATTATATTTTGGTAGGGTAATCATGCAGGCCATATAGACCTCCCCCGATAGGGGGAGTAACAGGGATTAAAGTGCTAAGAATAGTACTACTTAACACAACCTAGTTACCATGGGTCCCAGACCGCATGTCTTGTGGTTATATTTGGTGAGGGTAATCAGGCAGGCCGTATAGACCTCCCCCAATAGGGGGAGTTACAGGGATTAAAGTGCTATGAATAATACAACTTAACACAACCTAGTTACCATGGGTCCCAGACCGCATGTCTTGTTGTTATATTTGTTGAGGGTAATCAGGCAGGCCGTATAGACCTCCCCCGATAGGGGGAGTAAAAGGCATTAAAGTGCTAAGAATAGTACTAATATAAACAAAACCTAGTTACCATGGGTCCCAGACCACATGTCTTGTTGTTATACTTTGTAAGGGTAATCATGCAGGCCATATAGACCTCTCCCGATAAAGGGAGTAACAGGGATTAAAGTGCTAAGAATAGTACTACTAAACACAACCTAATTACCATGGGTCCCAGACCGCATGTCTTGTTGTTATACTTTTTTCAGGGTAATCATGCAGGCCATATAGACCTACACAGATAGGGGGAGTAACATGGATTAAAGTGCTAAGAATAGTACTAATATAAACAAAACCTAGTTACCATGGGTCCCAGACCGCATGTCTTGTTGTGATACTTTGTCAGGGTAATAGTGCAGGCTATATAGACCTCCCCCGAAAGGGGGAGTTACAGGGATGAAAGTGCTAAGAATAGTACTACTTAACACAACCTAGTTACCATGGGTCCCAGACCGCATGTTTAATTATTATACTTTGTCAGGGTAATTATATATCTAACAAATCTATCTATTTATCTTCTCTCGATTTTATCTAACTATCAATCTATGTATATCTATCTATCAAATCTATCTATCTCGTGTCTGGACTGTTTTTAAACAGCCACTTGTGTTTTTGCCAAATTTGAAGTAGGAGGACAGACCAATCACAGGGATTAAACTGCTAAGAATAGTACTACTTAAGACAACCTAGTTATACCTGTACCACCATGGGTCCCAGACCGCATTTTTGGTTGTTATACTTTGTCAGGGTAATCATGCAGGCCATATAGACCTCCCCCAATAGGGGGAGTAACAGGGATTAAAGTGCTAAGAATAGTACTACTTAACACAACCTAGTTACCATGGGTCACAGACCGCATGTCTTATTATTATATTTTGTCAGGGTAATCATGCAGGTCATATAGACCTCCCTGATAGGGGGAGTAACAGGGATTAAAGTGCTAAGAATAGTACTACTTAAAACACAACCTAGTTACCATGGGTCCCAGACCGCATGTCTTGTTGTTATATTTTGGTGAGGGTAATCATGCAGGCCATATAGACCTCCCCCGATAGGGGGAGTAACAGGGATTAAAGTGCTAAAAATAGTACTACTTAAAACACAACCTAGTTACCATGGGTCCCAGACCGCATATCTTATTATTATATTTTGGTAGGGTAATCATGTAGGCCATATAGACCTCCCCCGATAGGGTGAGTAACAGGTATTAAACTGCTAAGAACAGTACTACTTAACACAACCTAGTTACCATGGGTCCCAGACCGCATGTCTAGTGGTTAGATTTGGTGAGGGTTATCAGGCAGGCCGTATAGACCTCCACCGATAGGGGGAGTTACAGGGATTAGAGTGCTAAAAATAGTACTAATATAAACACAACATAGTTACCATGGGTCCGTGACCGCATGTCTTGTTGTTATATTTTGGTGAGGGTAATCATGCAGGCCATATAGACCTCCCCCGATAGGGGGAGTAACAGGGATTAAAGTGCTAAGAATAATACTACTTAACACAACCTAGTTACCATGGGTCCCAGAACGCATGTCTTATTATTATATTTTGTCAGGGTAATCATGCAGGCCATATAGACCTCCCCCGATAGGGGGAATAACAGGGATTAAAGTGCAAAGAATAGTACTACTTAACACAACCTAGTTACCATGGGTCCCAGACCGCATGTCTTGATGTTATATTTTGGTGAGGGTAATCATGCAGGCCATATAGACCTCCCCAGATAGGGGGAGTAACAGGTATTAAAGTGCTAAGAATAGTACTACTTAAAACACAACCTAGTCACCATGGGTCACAGACCGCATGTCTTGTTGTTATATTTTGGTGAGGGTAATCATGCAGGCCATATAGACCTCCCCCGATAGGGGGAGTAACAGGGATTAAAGTGCTATGAATAGTACTACTTAAAACAAAACCTAGTTACCATGGGTCCCAGACTGCATGTCTTGTTGTTATATTTTGGTGAGGGTAATCATGCTGGCCATATAGACATCCCCCGATAGGGGGAGTAACAGGGATTAAAGTGCTAAGAATAGTACTACTTAAAACATAACCTAGTTACCATGGGTCCCAGACCGCATGTCTTATTATTATATTTTGGTAGGGTAATCATGCAGGCGATATAGACCTCCCCCGATAGGGTGAGTAACAGGTATTAAACTAATAAGAACAGTACTACTTAACACAACCTAGTTACCATGGGTCCCAGACCGCATGTCTTGTGGTTATATTTGGTGAGGGTAATCAGGCAGGCCGTATAGACCTCCCCCGATAGGGGGAGTTACAGGGATTAAAGTGCTAAGAATAATACTACTTAACACAACCTAGTTACCATGGGTCCCAGAACGCATGTCTTATTATTATATTTTGTCAGGGTAATCATGCAGGCCATATAGACCTCCCCCGATAGGGGGAATAACAGGGATTAAAGTGCAAAGAATAGTACTACTTAACACAACCTAGTTACCATGGGTCCCAGACCGCATGTCTTGATGTTATATTTTGGTGAGGGTAATCATGCAGGCCATATAGACCTCCCCCGATAGGGTGAGTAACAGGTATTAAACTAATAAGAACAGTACTACTTAACACAACCTAGTTACCATGGGTCCCAGACCGCATGTCTTGTGGTTATATTTGGTGAGGGTAATCAGGCAGGCCGTATAGACCTCCCCCGATAGGGGGAGTTACAGGGATTAAAGTGCTAAGAATAATACAACTTAACACAACCTAGTTACCATGGGTCCCAGACCGCATGTCTTGTTGTTATATTTGGTGAGGGTAATCAGGCAGGCCGTATAGACCTCCCCCGATAGGGGGAGTAAAAGGCATTAAAGTGCTAAGAATAGTACTAATATAAACAAAACCTAGTTACCATGGGTCCCAGACCACATGTCTTGTTGTTATACTTTGTAAGGGTAATCATGCAGGCCATATAGACCTCCCCCGATAAAGGGAGTAACAGGGATTAAAGTGCTAAGAATAGTACTACTAAACACAACCTAATTACCATGGGTCCCAGACCGCATGTCTTATTATTATATTTTGGTAGGGTAATCATGCAGGCCATATAGACCTCCCCCGATAGGGTGAGTAACAGGTATTAAACTAATAAGAACAGTACTACTTAAAACAACCTAGTTACCATGGGTCCCAGACCGCATGTCTTGTGGTTATATTTGGTGAGGGTAATCAGGCAGGCCGTATAGACCTCCCCCGATAGGGGGAGTTACAGGGATTAAAGTGCTAAGAATAATACTACTTAACACAACCTAGTTACCATGGGTCCCAGAACGCATGTCTTATTATTATATTTTGTCAGGGTAATCATGCAGGCCATATAGACCTCCCCCGATAGGGGGAATAACAGGGATTAAAGTGCAAAGAATAGTACTACTTAACACAACCTAGTTACCATGGGTCCCAGACCGCATGTCTTGATGTTATATTTTGGTGAGGGTAATCATGCAGGCCATATAGACCTCCCCCGATAGGGTGAGTAACAGGTATTAAACTAATAAGAACAGTACTACTTAACACAACCTAGTTACCATGGGTCCCAGACCGCATGTCTTGTGGTTATATTTGGTGAGGGTAATCAGGCAGGCCGTATAGACCTCCCCCGATAGGGGGAGTTACAGGGATTAAAGTGCTAAGAATAATACAACTTAACACAACCTAGTTACCATGGGTCCCAGACCGCATGTCTTGTTGTTATATTTGGTGAGGGTAATCAGGCAGGCCGTATAGACCTCCCCCGATAGGGGGAGTAAAAGGCATTAAAGTGCTAAGAATAGTACTAATATAAACAAAACCTAGTTACCATGGGTCCCAGACCACATGTCTTGTTGTTATACTTTGTAAGGGTAATCATGCAGGCCATATAGACCTCCCCCGATAAAGGGAGTAACAGGGATTAAAGTGCTAAGAATAGTACTACTTAAAACATAACCTAGTTACCATGGGTCCCAGACCGCATGTCTTATTATTATATTTTGGTAGGGTAATCATGCAGGCCATATAGACCTCCCCCGATAGGGTGAGTAACAGGTATTAAACTAATAAGAACAGTACTACTTAACACAACCTAGTTACCATGGGTCCCAGACCGCATGTCTTGTGGTTATATTTGGTGAGGGTAATCAGGCAGGCCGTATAGACCTCCCCCGATAGGGGGAGTTACAGGGATTAAAGTGCTAAGAATAATACAACTTAACACAACCTAGTTACCATGGGTCCCAGACCGCATGTCTTGTTGTTATATTTGGTGAGGGTAATCAGGCAGGCCGTATAGACCTCCCCCGATAGGGGGAGTAAAAGGCATTAAAGTGCTAAGAATAGTACTAATATAAACAAAACCTAGTTACCATGGGTCCCAGACCACATGTCTTGTTGTTATACTTTGTAAGGGTAATCATGCAGGCCATATAGACCTCCCCCGATAAAGGGAGTAACAGGGATTAAAGTGCTAAGAATAGTACTACTAAACACAACCTAATTACCATGGGTCCCAGACCGCATGTCTTGTTGTTATACTTTTTTCAGGGTAATCATGCAGGCCATATAGACCTACACAGATAGGGGGAGTAACATGGATTAAAGTGCTAAGAATAGTACTAATATAAACAAAACCTAGTTACCATGGGTCCCAGACCGCATGTCTTGTTGTGATACTTTGTCAGGGTAATCGTGCAGGCTATATAGACCTCCCCCGAAAGGGGGAGTTACAGGGATGAAAGTGCTAAGAATAGTACTACTTAACACAACCTAGTTACCATGGGTCCCAGACCGCATGTTTAATTATTATACTTTGTCAGGGTAATTATATATCTAACAAATCTATCTATTTATCTTCTATCGATTTTATCTAACTATCAATCTATGTATATCTATCTATCAAATCTATCTATCTCGTGTCTGGACTGTTTTTAAACAGCCACTTGTGTTTTTGACAAATTTGAAGTAGGAGGACAGACCAATCACAGGGATTAAACTGCTAAGAATAGTACTACTTAAGACAACCTAGTTATACCTGTACCACCATGGGTCCCAGACCGCATTTTTGGTTGTTATACTTTGTCAGGGTAATCATGCAGGCCATATAGACCTCCCCCAATAGGGGGAGTAACAGGGATTAAAGTGCTAAGAATAGTACTACTTAACACAACCTAGTTACCATGGGTCACAGACCGCATGTCTTATTATTATATTTTGTCAGGGTAATCATGCAGGCCATATAGACCTCCCCCGATAGGGTGAGTAACAGGTATTAAACTGCTAAGAACAGTACTACTTAACACAACCTAGTTACCATGGGTCCCAGACCGCATGTCTAGTGGTTAGATTTGGTGAGGGTTATCAGGCAGGCCGTATAGACCTCCACCGATAGGGGGAGTTACAGGGATTAGAGTGCTAAAAATAGTACTAATATAAACACAACATAGTTACCATGGGTCCGTGACCGCATGTCTTGTTGTTATATTTTGGTGAGGGTAATCATGCAGGCCATATAGACCTCCCCCGATAGGGGGAGTAACAGGGATTAAAGTGCTAAGAATAATACTACTTAACACAACCTAGTTACCATGGGTCCCAGAACGCATGTCTTATTATTATATTTTGTCAGGGTAATCATGCAGGCCATATAGACCTCCCCCGATAGGGGGAATAACAGGGATTAAAGTGCAAAGAATAGTACTACTTAACACAACCTAGTTACCATGGGTCCCAGACCGCATGTCTTGATGTTATATTTTGGTGAGGGTAATCATGCAGGCCATATAGACCTCCCCAGATAGGGGGAGTAACAGGTATTAAAGTGCTAAGAATAGTACTACTTAAAACACAACCTAGTCACCATGGGTCACAGACCGCATGTCTTGTTGTTATATTTTGGTGAGGGTAATCATGCAGGCCATATAGACCTCCCCCGATAGGGGGAGTAACAGGGATTAAAGTGCTATGAATAGTACTACTTAAAACAAAACCTAGTTACCATGGGTCCCAGACTGCATGTCTTGTTGTTATATTTTGGTGAGGGTAATCATGCTGGCCATATAGACATCCCCCGATAGGGGGAGTAACAGGGATTAAAGTGCTAAGAATAGTACTACTTAAAACATAACCTAGTTACCATGGGTCCCAGACCGCATGTCTTATTATTATATTTTGGTAGGGTAATCATGCAGGCGATATAGACCTCCCCCGATAGGGTGAGTAACAGGTATTAAACTAATAAGAACAGTACTACTTAACACAACCTAGTTACCATGGGTCCCAGACCGCATGTCTTGTGGTTATATTTGGTGAGGGTAATCAGGCAGGCCGTATAGACCTCCCCCGATAGGGGGAGTTACAGGGATTAAAGTGCTAAGAATAATACTACTTAACACAACCTAGTTACCATGGGTCCCAGAACGCATGTCTTATTATTATATTTTGTCAGGGTAATCATGCAGGCCATATAGACCTCCCCCGATAGGGGGAATAACAGGGATTAAAGTGCAAAGAATAGTACTACTTAACACAACCTAGTTACCATGGGTCCCAGACCGCATGTCTTGATGTTATATTTTGGTGAGGGTAATCATGCAGGCCATATAGACCTCCCCAGATAGGGGGAGTAACAGGTATTGAAGTACTAAGAATAGTACTACTTAAAACACAACCTAGTCACCATGGGTCACAGACCGCATGTCTTGTTGTTATATTTTGGTGAGGGTAATCATGCAGGCCATATAGACCTCCCCCGATAGGGGGAGTAACAGGGATTAAAGTGCTATGAATAGTACTACTTAAAACAAAACCTAGTTACCATGGGTCCCAGACTGCATGTCTTGTTGTTATATTTTGGTGAGGGTAATCATGCTGGCCATATAGACATCCCCCGATAGGGGGAGTAACAGGGATTAAAGTGCTAAGAATAGTACTACTTAAAACATAACCTAGTTACCATGGGTCCCAGACCGCATGTCTTATTATTATATTTTGGTAGGGTAATCATGCAGGCCATATAGACCTCCCCCGATAGGGTGAGTAACAGGTATTAAACTAATAAGAACAGTACTACTTAACACAACCTAGTTACCATGGGTCCCAGACCGCATGTCTTATTATTATATTTTGTCAGGATAATCATGCAGGCCATATTCACCTCCACCGATAGGGGGATTAACAGGAATTTAAGTGCTAAGAATAGTGCTACTTAACACAACCTAGTTACCATGGGTCCCAGACCGCATGTTTTGTTGTTATACTTTGTCAGGGTAATCATGCAGGCCATATAGACCTCCCCCGATAGTGGGAGTAACAGGGATTAAAGTGCTAAGAATAGTACTACTTAACACAACCTAGTTACCATGGGTCCCAGACCGCATGTCTTGTGGTTATATTTTGTGAGGGTAATCAGGCAGGCCGTATAGACCTCCCCCGATAGGGGGAGTTACAGGGATTAAAGTGCTAAGAATAATACAATTTAACACAACCTAGTTACCATGGGTCCCAGACCGCATGTCTTGTTGTTATATTTGGTGAGGGTAATCAGGCAGGCCGTATAGACCTCCACCGATAGGGGGAGTTACAGGGATTAGAGTGCTAAAAATAGTACTAATATAAACACAACATAGTTACCATGGGTCCGTGACCGCATGTCTTGTTGTTATATTTTGGTGAGGGTATTCATGCAGGCCATATAGACCTCCCCTGGTAGGGGGAGTAACAGGGATTAAAGTGCTATGAATAGTACTACTTAAAACAAAACCTAGTTACCATGGGTCCCAGACTGCATGTCTTGTTGTTATATTTTGGTGAGGGTAATCATGCTGGCCATATAGACATCCCCCGATAGGGGTAGTAACAGGGATTAAAGTGCTAAGAATAGTACTACTTAAAACATAACCTAGTTACCATGGGTCCCAGACCGCATGTCTTATTATATTTTGGTAGGGTAATCATGCAGGCCATATAGACCTCCCCCGATAGGGTGAGTAACAGGTATTAAACTAATAAGAACAGTACTACTTAACACAACCTAGTTACCATGGGTCCCAGACCGCATGTCTTGTGGTTATATTTGGTGAGGGTAATCATGCAGGCCGTATAGACTTCCCCCGATAGGGGGAGTTACAGGGATTAAAGTGCTAAGAATAGTACAACTTAACACAACCTAGTTACCATGGGTCCCAGACCGCATGTCTTGTTGTTATATTTGGTGAGGGTAATCATGCAGGCCGTATAGACCTTCCCCCGATAGGGGGAGTAAAAGGCATTAAAGTGCTAAGAATAGTACTAATATAAACAAAACCTAGTTACCATGGGTCCCAGACCGCATGTCTTGTTGTTATACTTTGTAAGGGTAATCATGCAGGCCATATAGACCTCCCCCGATAAAGGGAGTAACAGGGATGAAAGTGCTAAGAATAGTACTACTTAACACAACCTATTTACCATGGGTCCCAGACCGCATGTTTAATTATTATACTTTGTCAGAGTAATTATATATCTAACAAATCTATCTATTTATCTTCTATCGATTTTATCTAACTATCAATCTATGTATATCTATCTATCAAATCTATCTATCTCGTGTCTGGACTGTTTTTAGACAGCCACTTGTGTTTTTGACAAATTTGAAGTAGGAGGACAGACCAATCACAGGGATTAAACTGCTAAGAATAGTACTACTTAAGACAACCTAGTTATACCAGTACCACCATGGGTCCCAGACCGCATGTTTGGTTGTTATACTTTGTCAGGGTAATCATGCAGGCCATATAGACCTCCCCCGATAGGGGGAGTAACAGGGATTAAAGTGCTATGAATAGTACTACTTAAAACAAAACCTAGTTACCATGGGTCCCAGACTGCATGTCTTGTTGTTATATTTTGGTGAGGGTAATCATGCTGGCCATATAGACATCCCCCGATAGGGGGAGTAACAGGGATTAAAGTGCTAAGAATAGTACTACTTAAAACATAACCTAGTTACCATGGGTCCCAGACCGCATGTCTTATTATTATATTTTGGTAGGGTAATCATGCAGGCCATATAGACCTCCCCCGATAGGGTGAGTAACAGGTATTAAACTAATAAGAACAGTACTACTTAACACAACCTAGTTACCATGGGTCCCAGACCGCATGTCATGTGGTTATATTTGGTGAGGGTAATCAGGCAGGCCATATAGACCTCCCCCGATAGGGGGAGTTACAGGGATTAAAGTGCTAAGAATAATACAACTTAACACAACCTAGTTACCATGGGTCCCAGACCGCATGTCTTGTTGTTATATTTGGTGAGGGTAATCAGGCAGGCCGTATAGACCTCCCCCGATAGGGGGAGTAAAAGGCATTAAAGTGCTAAGAATAGTACTAATATAAACAAAACCTAGTTACCATGGGTCCCAGACCGCATGTCTTGTTGTTATACTTTGTAAGGGTAATCATGCAGGCCATATAGACCTCCCCCGATAAAGGGAGTAACAGGGATTAAAGTGCTAAGAATAGTACTACTAAACACAACCTAATTACCATAGGTCCCAGACCGCATGACTTGTTGTTATACTTTTTTCAGGGTAATCATGCAGGCCATATAGACCTACACAGATAGGGGGAGTAACATGGATTAAAGTGCTAAGAATAGTACTAATATAAACAAAACCTAGTTACCATGGGTCCCAGACCGCATGTCTTGTTGTGATACTTTGTCAGGGTAATAGTGCAGGCTATATAGACCTCCCCCGAAAGGGGGAGTTACAGGGATGAAAGTGCTAAGAATAGTACTACTTAACACAACCTAGTTACCATGGGTCCCAGACCGCATGTTTAATTATTATACTTTGTCAGGGTAATTATATATCTAACAAATCTATCTATTTATCTTCTATCGATTTTATCTAACTATCAATCTATGTATATCTATCTATCAAATCTATCTATCTCGTGTCTGGACTGTTTTTAGACAGCCACTTGTGTTTTTGACAAATTTGAAGTAGGAGGACAGACCAATCACAGGGATTAAACTGCTAAGAATAGTACTACTTAAGACAACCTAGTTATACCAGTACCACCATGGGTCCCAGACCGCATGTTTGGTTGTTATACTTTGTCAGGGTAATCATGCAGGCCATATAGACCTCCCCCGATAGGGGGAGTAACAGGGATTAAAGTGCTAAGAATAGTACTAATTAAAACACAACCTAGTTACCATGGGTCCCAGACCGCATGTCTTATTATTATATTTTGTCAGGATAATCATGCAGGCCATATACACCTCCACCGATAGGGGGATTAACAGGAATTAAAGTGCTAAGAATAGTGCTACTTAACACAACCTAGTTACCATGGGTCCCAGACCGCATGTTTTGTTGTTATACTTTGTCAGGGTAATCATGCAGGCCATATAGACCTCCCCCGATAGTGGGAGTAACAGGGATTAAAGTGCTAAGAATAGTATTACTTAACACAACCTAGTTACCATGGGTCCCAGACCGCATGTCTTATTATTATATTTTGTCAGGATAATTATGCAGGCCATATACACCTCCCCCGATAGGGGGAGTAACAGGGATTAAAGTGCTAACAATAGTACTACTTAACACAACCTAGTTACCATGGGTCCCAGACCGCATGTTTTATTATTATACTTTTTCAGGGTAATTATATATCTATCAAATCTATCTATTTATCTTCTATCGATTCTATCTAACTATCAATCTATGTATATCTATCTATCAAATCTATCTATCTCGTGGCCGGACTGTTTTGAGACAGCCACTTGTGTTTAGGACAAATTTGAAGTAGGAGGACAGACCAAGCATCTTCTTCCATCTCCCTGTTCCAAAAATGCAGGCCATATAGACCTCCCCCGATAGGGAGAGTAACAGGTAGTAGTAAACTGCTAAGAATAGTACTACATTACACACCACGGGTCCCAGACCGCATGTCTTATTGTTATACTCTGTCAGGAAAATTATATATCTTTCAAATCTATCTATTTATCTATCAAATCTATCTAACTATTAATCGTATCTATCAAATGTATATTACATCTATTGATCAATGTAATTCGTATCTATAAAATGTATATTGCATCTTTTGATCTATGTAATTCGTATCTATCAAATGTATATTGCATCTTTTGATCTATATAATTCGTATCTATCAAATGTATATTGCATCTATTGTTCTATGTAATTCGTATCTATCAAATGTATATTGCATCTATTGATCTATGTAATTTGTATCTATCATATGTATATTGCATCTATTGAGCTATGTAATCTATGTATCTATCTATCAAATCTATCTATCTCGTGGTTGTGCAAATGGACTCTTTGCGGTTGTTTGCCGTGCGTTACGTGGAGAGTTTGGTCTGTCACTGTGAAGCGGGCGTAACCCTTAAACTACCTGATCGATACAACATCATAACTGATGTTTTAAAGCACGTTATTCCAAACAATTTAGGAATGTTAGGTGATTTAGGCCGTTAAAGGTTTAAAAGCAGACTCTGCATCAACTATGTAATTTTACATGGGAGTTTTGCCATGGATCCCCCTCCAGCATGCCACAGTCCAGGTGTTAGTACCCTTGAAACAACTTTTCCATCACTATTGGGGCCAGAAAGAGTCGTTGTGGGTTTTAAAGTTCGCCTGCCTATTGAAGTCAATGGCGGTTCGCCCGGTTCGCCCAGTTCGCCGGTTTGCGAACAGTAGTGGAATTTCGAGTCCGCCGTTCACGAACCGAAATTTTTAGGTTTGCGACATCACTATCCCTCAACAGGCACGACAGCATGAAAGACCACATTTGCACAAGGTTGGATGCTGAGCTAATCATGTCCCGTTCCTCGTCCTCACTGATCTCACTGAAGGTATCTTCTTCCCCACAGCCACGTACAACACCACGGGTACCAGATAGGTGACAACAACGAGCACACTGGGATGCCTGTTGTGCTTGGTCTTCCTCCTCCTCCTCAAATCCACATTCCTCCTCTGACTCCTCTTCCTCACAATTCTCTTCCTGCGTTGCCGCTGGTCCAGCAAGCGATGCTGATAAGGCTGTTTCTGGTGGTGATGGACACCACAACTCTTCCTCTTCACGCTCATCTACGGCCTGATCCAGCACTCTTCGCAGGGCACGCTCCAGGAAGAAAACAAATGGTATGATGTCGCTGATGGTGCCTTCGGTGCGACTGACTAGGTTTGTCACCTCCTCAAAAGGACGCATAACCCTACAGGCATTGCGCATGAGCGTCCAGTAATGTGGCAATAAAATCCCCAGCTCCCCAGAGGCTGTCCTAGCACCCTGGTCATAAAAATACTTGTTAACAGCTTTTTCTTGTTGTAGCAGGCGGTCGAACATTAGGAGTGTTGAATTACAACGTGTCGGGCTGTTGCAAATCAAGCGCCTCACTGGCAGGTTGTTTCACAGCTGGATATCGGACAAGTGCGCCATGGCCGTGTAGGAATGCCTGAAATGGCCACACACCTTCCTGGCCTGCTTCAGGATGTCCTGTAAGCCTGGGTACTTATGCACAAAGCGTTGTACAATCAGATTACACACATGGGCCATGCACGGCACATGTGTCAACTTGCCCAATTTCAATGCCACCACCAAATTACTTCCATTGTCTGAAACAACTCCAGTCTCCAGTTGGTGCGGAGTCAGCCACTGATCCACCTGTGCGTTCAGGGCGGACAGGAGTGCTGGTGCGGTGTGACTCTTGGCTTTCAGGCAAGTCAACCCCAAGACGGCGTGACACTGCCGTATCTGGGATGTTGAATAGTACCTGGGGAGCTGGGGGCGTGCCGTTGATGTGGAGCAAGACGCAGCAGCAGAAGAGGACTCAGCTGAGGAAGAGGTTATGGAAGAGGATGGAGTAGGAGGAGTAGAGGAGGTAGCAGCAGGCCTGCCTGCAAGTCATGGCGGTGTCACCAACTTCTCTGCAGAGCCACGCATTCCATGCTTGTCAGCCATCAGCAGGTTTACCCAATGTGCAGTGTAGGTGATATACCTGCCCTGACCATGCTTTGCAGACCAGCTATCAGTGGTCAGATGGACCCTTGCCCCAACGCTATGTGCCAGACATGCCATTACTTCCTTTTGCACAATCGAGTACAGGTTGGGGATTGCCTTTTGTTAAAAGAAATTTCGGCCGGGTACCTTCCACTGCAGTGTCCCAATAGATACAATTTTTTTGAACGCCTCAGACTCCACCAGCTTGTATGGTAAAAGCTGGCGGGCTAAGAGTTCAGACAAACCAGCTGTCTGACGCCGGGCAAGGGGGTGACTTTGGGAAATTGGCTTCTTACACTCAAACATGTCCTTGACAGACACCTGACTGTGGGCAGATGACCAGGAACTGCTACGTAAGAGAGACTGAGTGGTGGATGGTTGAGAGGGGGCAAGGAGGACAGCAGTGGTTGACGTGGCTGAAGATGCTGGACCAGGAGGAGGATGGCGGCTTTGAGTTTGTGTGCTGCTTCTACTCATGTGTTCATCCCATCGGCGTTTGTGATGTGAGACCATGTGCCTTCGCAAAGCAGTTGTACCTAGGTGGGTGTTGGACTTCCCATGACTCAGTTTCTTTTGGCACAGGTTGCAAATGGCATTGCTGTTGTCAGAGACAGACACACAAAAAAAATGCCACACTGCTGAGCTCTGCGATGACGGCATTCTGGTGGTGGCAACAGCATTCGTTGATTGGCGTGCTGTCTGGCTGACCCCAGGTGCCGATGCATGCTGTCTGACTGTGCCACTAGCTCCTTGTGACGACCTCCCCCTGCTTCCAACTCTTCTCCTCCTCCTCCTCCTCTCTGTCTCCCCATCAGAACTTTCCCCCTCTTCTTCTTCTCTTCTAGCGGGCACCCACGTGACATCCACGGACGCATCATCATCAACCGCTTCACTTGTATCTGACAAATCAACAAAGGAAGCAGCAGCGGGTACAACATCACCATCATCATCACACCGTACGTCCATGTCTGTAATGCTGCCTGACTGAGACATATCACTGTTATCTACATCCTCTGTCAATGATGGTTGCGCATCACTCATTTCTTCCAACTGATGTGTCAATAACTCCTCTGACAGATCAAGTGAAGCGGCTGTGGTGCTAGTGTTGGTGGTGGAGGCAGGCGGGCGAGTGGCACTGGTCACTTGAGAGGTGCCCGCAGCTAAGCTGGAGGTGGATGGTGCATCAAGGTTAGGAGCGGAAGCTGTAGAAGATTGGGTGTCCTGTGTTAGCCATTCAACTAGGTCCTCCTCACATCTTTTTTCGTTCATGGCACGTGGCCTCTGAACACTGTGCATTATTGTAGGGTCAAAGGGAATCACAGCACCACGACCACGACGGCACCTGTGGGGTGGCCTGCCTCTGCCTGTCATTTTTTTTTTTAAATGTAGACTTACACTACTATTAAACAAAATATGAGTTGTGCCACTGGGCAAGTGGGCACAGTATACGCTGTGAGCCTGACACAAAAAAAGCAGACTGATGTTTCACAATCCAAAACGTTTATTTTTTTTAAATGTACACTTACACTACTATTAAACAAGATATGAGTGGTGGCACTGGGCAAGTGGGCACAGTATACGCTGTGAGCCTGACACAAAAAAGCAGACTGATGTTTCACAGTAAAAAATGTTTATTTTTTAAATATTTAAACTACTGTTACAACAAATATGAGTGGTGCCACTAACTTGGCAAGTGAGCCTGGCACACACGCTGGCAGGCAGGCAAATGCAATAAGATTACAATAGCAGACTGATGTTTCACAGTCCAAAAAATTATTTTTGTTAATATTTACACTACTGTTACAACAAATATGATTGGTGGCAGTAGTTGGCTTGGCAAGTGAGCCTGGCACACACGCTGGCAGGCAGGCAACTTCAATTAGATTACACTAGCAGACTGATGTTTCACAGTCCAAAATTTTTTTTATAAAAAATATTTACACTACTGTTATAACAAATATGATTGGTGGCACTAGTTGGCAAGTGGGCTTGGCCCACACGCTGGCAGGCAGGCAACTGCAATTAGATTACACTAGCTGAATAATGTTTCACAGTCAAAAAAGTTTTTTTTAAAAAAATATTTACAATACTGTTATAACAAATATGATTGGTGGCACTAGTTGGCAAGTGGGCCTGGCACACACGCTGGCTGGCAGGCAGGCAACTGCAATTCGATTGCACTAGCAGACTGATGTTTCACAGTCAAAAAAGTTTTTATTTTAAATATTTACACTACTGTTACAACAAATATGAGTGGTGCCACTAACTTGGCAAGTGGGCCTGGCACACATGCTGGCAGGCAGGCAACTTCAATTACATTACACTAACAGACTGATGTTTCACAGTCAAAAAAGGTTTTTGTAAAAAATATTTACACTACTGTTATAACAAATATGATTGGTGGCACTAGTTGGCAAGTGGGCCTGGCACACACGCTGGCAGGCAGGCAACTGCAATTAAATAATGCTAGCAGACTGAAGTAAAATGTTTTTTTTTTTAATTTACACTAATATTACAACAGATAGGAGTGTTGGCACTGAGGATGGAAGTAGGCACAGTATATGCTGGGAGCCTGACACACAGGCTGGCACTAGTGGCAGGCTGGCCTGGCAACTAAAATTAAATAACACTAGCAGACTGATGTAAAAGTTTTTTTTAAAAAAAAATTACACTAATGTTACAACAGATAGAAGTGGTGGCACTGAGGATGGAAGTAGGCACAGTATATGCTGGGAGCCTGACATACAGGCTGGCACTAGTGGCAGGCTGGCCTGGCAAATAAAATTAAATAACACTAGCAGACTGATGTAAAAGTTTTTTTTTACAAAATTTACACTAATGTTACAACAGATATTAGTGGTGGCACTGAGGATGGAAGTAGGCACAGTGCAGGGAGCCTGACACACAGGCTGGCACTAGTGGCACGCTGGCCTGGCAACTAAAATTAAATAACACTAGCAGACTGATGTAAAAAGAAAATTACACTAATGTTACAACAGATAGGAGTGGTGGCACTGAGGATGAAAGTAGGCACAGTATATGCTGGGAGCCTGACACACAGGCTGGCACTAGTGGCAGGCTGGCCTGGCAACTAAAATTAAATAACACTAGCAGACTGATGTAAAAGTTTTTTTTAAAAAAAGTTACACTAATGTTACAACAGATATGAGTGGTGGCACTGAGGATGAAAGTAGGCACAGTATATGCTGGGAGCCTGACACACAAGCTGGCACTAGTGGCAGGCTGGCCTGGCAACTACAATTAAATAACACTAGCAGACTGATGTAAAAAAAATTTTTTTTTTTACATTTACACTAATGTTACACCAGATATGAGTGGTGGCACTGAGGCTGGCAGTGGCAGGCTGGCCTGGCAACTGCAATTAGATTACACTAGCAGACTGATGTAAAAGTTTTTTATTAAAAAAATTACACTAATGTTACACCAGATATGAGTGGTGGAAAACAGAGCAATTAGGCACAGTATATGCTGTGAGCCTGACACACAGGCCTGATGGAAAATGAAATTAGAATACAGTAGCAAACTGATGTAAAAGTTTTTTTTTTTTAATTTACCCTAATGTTACACCAGATATGAGTGGTGGCACAGAGCAATTAATCACAGTATATGCTGTGGGCCTGGCACACAGGACTGATGGAAAATGAAATTAGATTACACTAGCAAACTGATGTAAAAGTTTTTTTTTTTTTTTAAATTACACTAATGTTACACCAGATATCAGTGGTGGTACAGAGCAATTAATCACAGTATATGCTGTGGGCCTGACACACAGGCCTAATGAAAAATGAAATTAGATTACAATACCAAACTGATGTAAAAGTTTTTTTTTTTTTAATTTACACTAATGTTACACCAGATAGGAGTGGTGGCACAGAGCAATTAATTACCGTATATGCTGTGGGCCTGACACACAGGCCTGATGGAAAATGAAATTAGATTACAATACCAAACTGATGTAAAAGTTTGTTTTTTTTAAATTTACACTAATGTTACACCAGATAGGAGTGGTGGCACAGAGCAATTAATCACCGTATATGCTGTGGGCCTGACACACAGGCCTGATGGAAAATGAAATTAGATTACAGTAGCAAACTGATGTAAAAGTTTTTTTTTTTAAAATTTACCCTAACGTGACACCAGATATGAGTGGTGGCACAGAGCAATTAATCACAGTATATGCTGTGGGCCTGGCACACAGGACTGATGGAAAATGAAATTAGATTACAATAGCAAACTGATGTAAAAGTTTTTTTTTTTTAAATTTAATCTAATGTTACACCAGATATGAGTGGTGGCACAGAACAATTAATCACAGTATATGCTGTGGGCCTGGCACACAGGCCTGATGGAAAATGAAATTAGATTACACTAGCAAACTGATGTAAAATTTTTTTTTTTTTACATTTACACTAATGTTACACCAGATATCAGTGGTGGCACAGAGCAATTAATCACAGTATATGCATTGGGCCTGACACACAGGCCTGATGGAAAATGAAATTAGATTACACTAGCAAACTGATGTAAAAGTTTTTTTTTCTTAATTTACTCTAATGTTACACCAGATATCAGTGGTGGCACAGAGCAATTAATCACAGTATATGCTGTGGGCCTGACACACAGGCCTGATGGAAAATGAAATTAGATTACACTAGCAAACTGATGTAAAAGTTTTTTTTTTTTAAATTTACACTAATGTTACACCAGATATCAGTGGTGGCACAGAGCAATTAATCACAGTATATGCTCACACACAGGCTGACAGGCAGGCAATTAGATTAAAAAAATAAATTAAAAAAAAAACGACTGAAGATCTAGCCCTAAAAAGGGCTTTTTGGGCTGAAGTTCTAGCCCTAAAATGTGCTGTCCTTACAGCAGATATTAGATGAGTCCTTCAGGACTGTAGTGGACACTGAATACACTAGCCTAGCTATCAATTTCCCTATAAAATCACCAGCAGCAGCACTAGCCCTCCTCTAACTAAGAATGCAGGATCGTAATGAATCTAAAATGGCTGCTGCCCAGGAGCTGGGAGGGTCTGGGAGGGAGTGTCTGCTGCTGATTGGCTCAAATGTGTCTGCAGACTGTGAGATACAGGGTCAAAGTTTCCTCAATGATGACGAATAGGGGGCGGATCGAACGTCGCATATGTTCGCCCGCCGCGGCGAACGCAAACAAGCTAAGATCGCCGGGAACTGTTCTCCGGCGAACTGTTCGCGACATCACTAAACGTCAGTCCCGTACTAAAAAAAAATGATGTTTTTGCATGGAATTTTCATAGCACTGTCATTACAAGTTTTGCGGTGAGGCTAAAAAGCTTGCGTTACAGCCTATACCAACACTATCTTTTTCGCAATCTGAGACCAGTAGTTATGAGTTTTAAGCAACAAAACTGTTACACAAAACTCATAACTAAAGTGTTGCAAAGTACACTAACACCCATAAACTACCTATTAACCCTTACATTGAGGCCCTCCCGCATCGCAAACACTATAATAAACTTATTAAACCCTAATCGGCTCCTCCCGACATTGCCACCACTAATAAAATTTATTAACTCCTATTCCACCGCACCCCGACATTGTCACCACTATAATAAAGATATTAACCCCTATTCTGCCGCTCCCCGACATCGCCGCCACTAAATAAAAGTGGATTTAATTAGCCAATAGAATTTCAGTAGCTCTTATCCTATTGGCTGATTTGAACAGCCAATAGGATTTCAGTAGCTCTCATCCTATTGGCTGATTTGAATTTCCATAATCATGTCAGCCAATAGGAATGCAAGGGGCGCCATTTTGAAAAGGCTCCCTTGCATTGAAGATTCAGTAAACGGCGGCTACTGTGTGAAGAGGATGCTCTGCGCCGGATGTCTTCAGTATAGACCCGTTCCGCACTGCCAGGATGAAGATAGCAGATGCTGCCTGGATGAAGATAGAAGATGCCGTCTGGATGGATGAAGACCTCGCTGCCTGGATGAAGTCTTCTTGCCACCTGGATGTCCGGACTTCAGAAACTGTAAGTGGATTGTCGGGGGTTAGTGTTAGGTTTTTTTAAACTTTTTTTGGGTGGGATTTTTTTTAGATTAGGGCTTGGGCTTGTCTTAAAAGAGCTAAATGACCTTTTAAGGGCAATGTCCATACAAATGCCCTTTTCAGGGCAATGGGTAGCTTAGGTTTTTTGTTAGAGTTAGGTTATTTTGTTTTGGGGGGTTGGTTGGGTGGTGGGTGGTACTGTTGGTGGTCTTTGTATTTTTTGTAAGTAAAAGCTGATTTCTTTAGGGCAATTCCCTACAAAAGGCCATTTTAAGGGCTATTGGTAGTTTATTGTAGGCTAGGGTTTTTTTTATTTTGGGGGGCTTTTTATTTTTATAGGGCTATTAGATTAGGTGTAATTGTTTTTATTTTGGATAATTTTGTTTATTTTTCTTAATTTAGTATTTTTTTATTTTAGTAATTTAGTAGTTTTATTTTTTTGTAACTTTATATTTTTTTTTTAGTAGTGTTAGTTTTTTTTATGAGTAATTTAATTTATTTAATTGATAGTTATTTGAATTTTAGTATAATAGTAATCAGCTGCTAGATTACGAGTTTGGCGTTATGAGTAAAAAAAGCAGCATTGAGCTTCATGACGCTGCTTTTTCCCTAACGCTGCAGGTACAGGTGTACCGCACACTTTTTTGGCCGCCATGCAACGTCAGAACCGCACTTTTAAAAAAGTCCTTTTTTTTAATGGGACTTCCATAGCGCCGGTATTAAAATTTTTGCCTGGGAGGCCAAAAAGTGAGCAGTACAGTCTATAACCACAATATTCGTACCGCCATCTAAAGTCAGTAGTTATGAGTTTTACGTTACAGAGCCGAACTATAAAACCAATCCAATCAGCCAATAGGATTGAGCTCACATTATATTGGCCATTCCAATCAGCCAATAGGATGAAAGCTCAATCCTATTGGCTGATTGCAACAGCCAATAGGATTTTTCCCCATTACATTCCGATTGGCTTACAGAATTCTATCAGCCAATAGAAATTAAGGGGGGAAATCCTATTGGCTGTTGCAATCAGCTATTGCTGATTTACTAACTAGTCTACTTAGTTAAAATAAATACAAACTTAGCTGTGAAATAAAAATAAAACCTAAGATAGCTACAATGTAACTATTAGTTATATTGTAGCTAGCTTAGGGTTTATTTTACAGGTAAGTATGTATTTAGTTTTAAATAGAAATTATTTAGTTATTAATAGTAAGTTTTATTTAGAATTATATTAATTATATTAAAGTTAGGGGGTGTTAGGGTTACATTAGGGTTAGACTTAGGGTTACGTTAGGGGTTAATATATTTATTTAGTGCTAGTGATGTGGGAGGCCAGAGGTTTAGGGGTTAATAACTTTAGTATAGTGGCGGCGGTGACATTGGGGACCGCAGATTAGGGTTTAATAAATTTATGTAAGTGGCGGCAACATTGGGGACCGCAGATTATGGCTTAATAAGTGTAGGTAGGTTGCGGCAACGTTGGGGGCGGCAGATTAGGGGTTAATAAGTGTAGGTAGGTGGCGGCGATGTCGGGTGCAGCAGATTAGGGGTGTTTAGACTTGGGGTTTATGTTAGGGTGTTTAAACATACATTTTTTTTTCCCCATAGACATCAATAGGGCTGCGTTACGGAGCTTTACGCTTCGCGTTTGCAGGTGTTAGGCTTTTTTTTAGTCGGCTCTCCCCATTGATGTCTAAGGGGAAATCGTGCACGAGCACATCAAAACACCGCTTGTATTTGGGTGCGGTATGGACCTCAATGCAACCATATCGTACGCACAAGCCATTTTTTGCAAACCTGTAATAGCAGCGCTTTGAAAGGTGAGCAGTGAAAATAACTTGCAAGTTATTAGCAAGCAACCATAACGCAAAACTCGTAATCTGGCTGTATGTTAGTTTAACTTATAGTTTAAATTTAGGCTTTTTTAATTTCACAGGTACATTTTTATATATTTTAAGATAGGGATCTTGTCATTTTAATTTAAAGTTAGGGGGTTGTTAGGTTTAGGGGTTAATAGTTTAATTTATTTTTTTGCGATGTGGTGGGCTGGCGGTTTAGGGGTTAATAGGTTTATTTATTGGCAGTGAGGTGGGAGGCCAGAGGTTTAGGGGTTAATAACTTTATTTAGGGCCAGCAATGTCGGGGAGCGGCGGAATAGGGGTTAATATCTTTATTATAGTGTGGGCGATGTTGTGGTGCAGAGGAATTGGCGTTAATAACTTTATTATAGTGGCGCCGATATCGGGAGCGGCAGATTAGGGGTTAATAGATTTCTTACGGTGGCGGCAATGTCGGGGGTGGCAGATTAGGCGTTAATAAATGTATGTAGGTGTCGGCGATGACGGGGGCAGCAGATTAGGGGTTTATGTTAGGCTGTTAGGTTTAAATGTAACTTTATTTTCCCCATAGACATCAATGGGGTTGCGTTACAGAGCTTTTCATTCCACAATCGCAGGTGTTAGGTTTTTTTCTAACACTTTCTCCCTATTAATGTCCATCAGTACAGAGTGCATGAGCTGGTCAAAGCAGCGCTTGGATTTTGTGTGGTATGGAGCTCATCGCAACCATATCACACGCACAAGGCGGCTTTTTGCAAAACTTGTAATGGCAGCGCTATGGAGGGTGAAATAACGCAACTTTTGTTGCGTTCGTTTCGCACCCTCTACTGCGCAAAACTTGTAATCTAGGTTTGAGGAATCAATTAATGGTACTCTTCTACCAGGTCATTAATGTAAAACCAAAATGCTGCCATATCACAGGAATACTTTCCACAGTTAGATTGTCATTCCCCTTAAAGTATAACCCTAAAATTTATTTGTCCCATGTTCTTGCTTTCGATATAAAAAATGTGTGTGTACGTTGTAATGTGAATAGCCTACTATGGACTAGATTATAAGTGGCACGTTAAAGTTAGTGTGCGCAATATAGCAATTTTGCATTAACTTGCGTGCATATTACAAGTTGAAAGTAAACACATTTATGTGCATGGGTGTTTGTGTATATATATATATATATCTATATATATATATCTATATATATGTGTGTGTGTATTTATGTATTTATATATGTATATTCATACATATATGCACATATAACCCCATGTATATATATATATAAATAAATATATATATATATATATATATATATATATATATATATATATATGTGTGTGTGTGTGTGTGTGTGCATTTGTATTTATGTATTTATATATGTGTGTGTATTTATGTATTTATATATGTATATTCATACATATATACACATATAACCACATGTGTATATATATATATATATATATATATATTTATGTATATATATATACGAAGAACAAAAAATCGCACTTATTTAAAATAAATACAAAAATTATCTTGAAAACCACATTTGATACATACCTTGAAGTCATTTTTCTTTTATCTCTTCGATTTTCTAGCTTTCAAGTTAGGAAGCTTAGTGACATCTATTGGATTCAAGCTATCCATTTTCCCTTTGTTAAAGCTTAGCACCACACATCACCCAGCATATCCTGTGGGAGAGGGCAAAGACAAAGACATGATGAAACGATTTATGCTTCTGATGCAGAAATACTTATCATAAATCTACTGGTTCCTGAATCTTCCTACAAAAAGCTAAAGGCAAGAATGCAGGTGTTCAAAGGTGAGCAAACCTTATATTTGGTTACTTTATTTGAAGAGGCTGACATCTGACTAAACGTTTTGTAACATTTATATTTAAGTAGATTTAGTATGTGAAGTACTGAACATTTGGACCAAAACTTAAATCATCATAAAGGGGTCCATTTTTGTTGTGACCAAAGGTTTAGTCACATTTATCAGCATAGATTAAAACCATAGAAAATGCAGTTCTTCTCTGCATGTCTTTTTACTCTTTAAGACAGACTTGAAAATACAGGGTTAGGGTAGTGACAGAGTAAGTATAGTGAACCACTAATGATAAATGTATATATGTTAATTAGAACACATTAAAGATAGATTGTACTCAAATCTGTGCATATGAAAGTGAATCAATTAAAATGCTAAATCATATTCGGCTAGATTACGAGTTTTGTGGTAAGAGGGGTGCGGTGCTAACTTGCACACTATTGTCACCGCTCACTTATCTACAGTGCTGGTATTACAGGTTTATATAAACCCTGGTGTTAAAAGATAAGAAGTGAGCGTAGAGCAAACTTGTGCTCCATACCGCACTCCAATACCAGCGCTGCTTAAGTCAGCGGTGAGCTGGTTGTACGTGCTCGTGCACGATTCTCCATAGATATCAATGGGGAGAGCTGGCTGAAAAAAAGCCTAACACCTGCAAAAAAGCAGCATAAAGCTCTGTAACGCAGCCCCATTGATTACTATGGGGAAACACATTTTATGTTTACACCTAACACCCTGACATGAACCCTGAGTCTAAACACCCCTAATCTTACACTTAATAACCCCTAATCTGCCGCCCCCGACATCGCCGACA
The DNA here is from genome assembly GCF_027579735.1 of Bombina bombina. Taxonomy (NCBI): domain Eukaryota; kingdom Metazoa; phylum Chordata; class Amphibia; order Anura; family Bombinatoridae; genus Bombina; species Bombina bombina. Next base: position 948,978,726 of record NC_069501.1, read on the forward strand.
CCTACATTATACATCCCCTAATCTGCTGCTCCGGACATCGCCGCCACTATAATAAACATATTAACCCCTAAACTGCCACACTCCCGCATCACAAACATTAGTTAAATATTATTAACCCATAATCTTCCGCCCCTAACATCGCCGCCTCCTATCTACATTTATTAACCCCTAATCTGCCGCCCCCAACGTCGCTGCCACTATACTAAAGTTATTAACCCCTAAACCTAAGTCTAACCCTAACCCTAACACCCCCTAACTTAAATATAATTAAAATAAATCTTAAGAAAACCTACTATTAATAACTAAATAATTCCTATTTAAAACTAAATACTTACCTGTAAAATAAACCCTAAGCTAGCTACAATATAACTAATAGTTACATTGCATCTAGCTTAGGGTTTATTTTTATTTTACAGACAAGTTTGTATTTATTTTAACTAGGTAGACTAGTTACTAAATAGTTATTAACTATTTAATAACTACCTAGCTAAAATAAATACAAATTTACCTGTAAAATAAAACCTAACCTGTCTTACACTAACACTTAACCTTACACTACAATTAAATAAATTACCAATACCTAAATTACAAAACAAACACTAAATTACACAAAATAAGAAACAAATTACAAGATATTTAAACTAATTACACCTAATCTAATAGCCCTATCAAAATAAAAAAGCCCCCCTAAAATAAAAAAACCCTAGCCTAAACTGTCCTCTTCTCCTATAATTTGAGCCTGAAAACTGAAAGAGCACATCAGCCTTTAGAAGCCTAACATTGACACATATCTCTCCCTAATATGCAGTTTGTTACCTTATCATTTTTGCTGAAGCCAAACAATGGATAATATGTTAATACAACAGAGGCAAGCCCATATTGGCTTAACTAATTGCTATATTACAAGTGTAGCTTTAACCGTTGCACACAAGGAATAAGAGTTATTTTTTGTCTCTTATTCTTACGTATTATGAGTTGAAAGTAAATGTGTTCGCTTGATCAAATTTAACAAGCTTCAGGTTAAAGTGAATTTAGAGCTCTGGTTAACTGTTATGTAAAACAAAAAATTTGCACAAAACACATCAAAAATACCTTCAAAAGTACAGTTACTTTTATAATAACACTGTCTGATAAAAATTATTTAAAACTGCATTAAAAAGTTATAAGGGCTCAAAGATATGAGGTCTCAGGTGTTAGGGGAAAAAAGGCATTAAAAGGACTTTAACATAGAGATGTCTAAATACATGTCTAAATATGTATGTATATCTATCTATCTATCTATCTATCTATCATCTATCTATCTATCTATCTATCTATCTATCTATCTATCTATCTATCTATCTATCTCTCTCTATATATATATATATATGTATATAGATATATATAAATAGATATATGTATTTACAGGGCCGGCCCTAGCCATTGCGGGGCCCAAGGCAGGATTGAAAAATGGGGCCCCCTTTATCCCCGCCCAATCCCCACCCAATCTATGGCCCTAACCCCGCCCAATCTCCGCCCTAACCCCACCCAATCTCCGTCCCCTAACCCCGCCCCCACCTTATTTTTTATGGGTTTTCTTATGATAACAACATTACAGAGATGCCACACACAGATACACTTCTATACATTGCATACAGCATCTAAGGATCACATACCTTTTTGTCTTGAAGCACTGTGATGTGCAGGCATAATCAGCCGCCCCGACCCAGCACCATTACACTGTTACAACGCTTACCACTAACAAACCTACTCCTACGGTCCTACCGCTACCTGCACCAGACATTCTTCCTCATCTGCAGAATGGATTGCCTTGCCTGCTTAGATAAAGGTACCAACCTCCCCATGAAAATGCAGCATTTTACATGGGGAGGTTGGTACCTTTATCTAAGCAGGCAAGGCAATCCATTCTGCAGATGAGGAAGAATGTCTGGTGCAGGTAGCGGTAGGACCGTAGGAGTAGGTTTGTTAGTGGTAAGCGCCGCGGTGTGACAGTGTAATTGGGTCGGACCTTACATGGTTCTTTATATATTTAAGTCATACATGTCAAAGATAACAGAAAAAATGACAATCAAGGGCAAGAAAAAAAAAATACATTAATACTGTAAGAAAGAGAACAGCAACTGCAGTCAATGGAGATAAACAGTCTAACGATTTTCCTTCCAAAATACCCTCTATAACAGCTGGATATTTAATTTTCGTCATCTGTAAACTTATGCCCAAATCACCAACGTTTAAAAGCTCTTCAATAACCCAAAATGAAGACTGAAATTCAGTTGTTATTAATTCTAGCACCAACGTTATTTATTACAGTGTCCCCATCTAATCGCACCAGCTGACAACCCGCACTCACCCTGCGCTGTCCATGAAAACCGAGCACCAGGGGGCGTGGGAACGGGAAAATAAATAATAGGCACTTTATCTGATGGGAGGGAAACAAGTAGATGCCGTTAGACCTGTGTGTCTAAATAGCACTAAGCATCAGAGGGGCAAGCTAGGGTAGGCAGAAAGGAATCCCCATGCCTGGCAAAGGGTTAAATATATAAGAGAAGCAGATTCAAATGTGAGTGTAGTGGGAAATTGAAAACTAGCAGAGCTGGGTGTGGGATAAAAAGAAACAAACCCCCTGCCTGTGTGCTCAGAGACACTAACATAATCTGTAAATGAACAGTGTAGCCTTCAGGAAGTGGAACTAATAGTGCTGGGTTGGTATCTGCCTGACAGCTTCACTTGCTAACAGCGTCTGAGCCAGATGAATAACAAGCATCGGGGCTGATTATGTGCACAGTGCTGATACATTTACACACCTGACTTGCACTCGCCCGGTACCTCCCGGCCTGTTCCCGCCCAGTGCCTGTCACTCCTCCTCCTGTGCTTCAGCTCTGACTGCTCAGCTGCACGCTCCGTCCTTACTGTGACTGAACTTTCCTTTCCCGCCGGGATAAATTAAAAATGGCGCAAAAAAAAAAAAGTCAGTGCACAAATTTTTTTTTTTTTTTGTAGCACACCCCTTGGAAAAAAATAACTGAAATTAATCACTTCCTGTAACCATCAATGAGTTTGTTACACCTCACTCCTGGAATTTTTGACCAGTCTTCTTTCTCCAACTGTTCCAGGTCTCTCATATTGGAAGGGTTCCTTTTCCCAACTGCTGTTTTAAATTCTCTCCATAGGTTTTCTATGGGATTGAGATCTGTACTCATTGCTGGCCAGTTCAGTACTCTCCAGCACTTTGTCTTAAAACATTTTGTCCCTTTTCATTCAGATGGTGACGTATAGTGCGAGCTGACACATTTGTAGCCTGTGCCTAAAGTTCACCTTGAATATGTCTGGAAGTTGATCAAGGTTCTTTATCCACCATTCGAACAATCTTTTGTTGCAAACTTTGATCAATTTTTCTCTTTCATCCATGTCCAGGGAGATTAGCTACATTGCCATGGGCTGTAAACTTCTTGACAATGTTGCGCACAGTGGACACAGTAACATTATGATCTCTGGAGATGGACTTTTAACCTTAAGATTGTCTATGCTTCTCCACAATTTTCGTTCTCAAATCCTCAGACCATTCTTAGCTGCTCTTTCTCTTCCCCATGCTCAGTGTGGCACACAGAGACACACAACAGAAAGGAGAGTAAATTTTTCATCATTTTAACTGGTTGCCTGTGTAATTTCTATATTGTCAGCACCTGTTAATTGATACAGGCGAGTTTAATTACATATTACAGGAGCATCACAAACTTGGAATTCAATTATTTCATACAATTTTGAGAGGTGCCAATAATTTTGTACAGTCCATTTTTGGAGTTTTGCGTGGAATGTGTCAGATTTGGCTTTTTTCTTTCCAATTTTTTGTGTTATACCAATAAAAACAATAGAAATAAACATGAGAATGCCTAAACATTTGTAATTCCAAATCTTTTCTGGGTGAAGTGGTGCATTATATGACAGAAATGCAGGGGTGTCAATATTTTTGGCAATAACTGTATATATATACCACCAATTGTGCAAGTTCTCCCACTTAAGTAGGTGAAAGAGGCCTGTAATTTTCATCATAGGTATACCTCAACTATGAGAGACAAAATGTGGAAACAAATCCAGACAATCACATTGTCTGATTTGGAAAGAATTTATTTGCATATTATGGTGGAAAATAAGTATTTGGTCACCTACAAACAAGCAAGATTTCTGGCTCTCACAGACCTGTATCTTCTTCTTTAAGAGGCTCCCCTGTCCTCCACTCATTACCTGTATTAATGACACATGTTTGAACTTGTTATCAGTATAAAAGACACCTGTCCACAACCTCAAACAGTCACTCTCCAAACTCCACTATGGTAAAGACCAAAGAGCTGTCGAAGGACACCAGAAACAAAATTGTAGACCTGCACCAGGCTGGGAAGACTGAATCTGCAATAGGCAAGCAGCTTGGTGTGAAGAAATCAACTGTGGAAGCAATAATTAGAAAATGGAAGACATACAAGACCACTGATAATCTCCCTCGATCTGGGGCTCCACGCAAGATCTCACCCCGTGGGGTCAAAATGATCACAAGAATGGTGATCAAACATCCCAGAACCACACGGGGGGGGGACCTAGTGAATGACCTGCAGAGAGCTGGGACCAACGTAAAAAAGGCTACCATCAGTAACACACTACGCCGCCAGGGACTCAGATCCTGCAGTGCCAGACGTGTCCCCCTGCTTAAGCCAGTACATGTCTGGGCCCGTCGGAAGTATGCTAGAGAGCATTTGGATGACCCAGAAGTGGATTGGGAGAATTTCATATGGTCAGATGAAACCAAAGTAGAACTGTTTGGTAGAAACACAACTCGTCGTGTTTGGAGGAGAGAGAATGCTGAATTGCAACCAAAGAACACCATACCTACTGTGAAGCATGGGGGTGGCAACATCATACTTTGGGGCTGTTTCTCTGCAAAGGGAGCAGGACGACTGATCCGTGTACATGAACGAATAAATGGGGCCATGTATCGTGAGATTTTGAGTGCAAACCTCCTTCCATCAGCAAGGGCATTGAAGATGAAACGTGGCTGGGTCTTTCAGCATGACAATGATCCCAAACACACCACCCGGGCAATGAAGGAGTGGCTTTGTAAGAAGCATTTCAAGGTCCTGGAGTGGCCTAGCCAGTCTCCAGATCTCAACCCCATAGAAAACCTTTTGAGGGAGTTGAAAGTCTGTGTTGCCCAGCAACAGCCCCAAAACATCACTGCTCTAGAGGAGATCTGCAGGCAGGAATGGGCCAACATACCAGCAACAGTGTGTGACAACCTTGTGTAGACTTACAGAAAACGTTTGACCTCTGTCATTGCCAACAAAGAATATATAACAAAGTATTGAGATGAACTTTTGATATTGACCAAATACTTATTTTCCACCATAATTTGCAAATAAATTCTTTCCAAATCAGACAATGTGATTGTTTGGATTTATTTCCACATTTTGTCTCTCATAGTTGAGGTATACCTATGATGAAAATTACAGGCCTCTCTCATCTTCTTAAGTGGGAGAACTTGCACAATTGGTGGCTGACTAAATACTTTTTTGCCCCACTGTATATGTATATCCTATAATATAAAAGGCCAGGTATGTTTGTCCGAAGTTGTCATGTGCAGTAGAAACTGCGCGAAGACAACATACCTGGTCATTAGGATCAGACAGCAGAGAGGGTGGGCGGAAGCAACCATAGCGGGGGGCATGGCCGGTGGGAGTGCCATGATGGGGGCATGGCTGGCTGGTGCGGCCGTGGTGGGAGGTGTGTTTTGGTGGGAGCGGGCTGGGTGGGAGTGGGAGTGGCTGGGCAGGAGTGGACATGGTCACAAGAGAGCGCAAAAGAGGGTGGAGAGAGAGAAAAAGAGAGGGGGGAAGAGAGCAAAATAGAGGGGAGAGAGAGCAAAAGAGGGGGAGAGAGAGCAAAAGAGCAGGGAGAGAGAGAAAAAGTGGGGGAGAGAGAGCAAAAGAGAAGGGAGAGAGAGCAAAAGAGAGGGGAGAGAGAGCAAAAGAGAGGAGAGAGCGAGCAAAAGAGAGGGGGAGAGAGAGCAAAAGAAAGGTGGAGAGAGAGCAAAAGACGGGGGAGAGAGAGCAAAAGAGAAGGGGAGAGAGAGCAAAAGAGAGGGAGAGAGAGAGCAAAACAGAGGAGAGAGAGCAAATTAAAGGGGGGAGAGAGCAAAATAGGTGGGAGAGAGAGTAAAAGAGAGGGGAGAGAGAGCAAAAGAGAGGGGAGAGAGAGCAAAAGAGAGGAGAGAGCGAGCAAAAGAGAGGGGGAGAGCGAGCAAAAGAGAGGGGGAGAGAGAGCAAAAGAAAGGTGGAGAGAGAGCAAAAGACGGGAGAGAGAGAGCAAAAGAGAGGCAAGAGTGACCAAAAGAGAGGGTAGAGAGCAAAACGGAGTCAACGATATAAAAGAGTAGTCATTTGATCTGTTGCACTTGAATGTTTAATTTGGAGGGACAATAAAGGCTTATTTTTAAATTTCTATTAAACCTCTCTGTGTCTGCTGTATAATAGAGAGAGAAGAGACAGAAAAAGATGTCTAATGCTGCTCCCTAGAGCTTTGGTAGGGATAACAACTACATTTCTTGCATCCTAATCGATAAGCCTATAGTAACTAGCAGTCATTAGTGGTTAATGGTTGTGGTTGAGAGGTCAGTGCTAGTCTAGTGATGGGAGGTTAGAGTAGAAGCAGTCGGTAGTGAATTATAACTATTCACGTAGTATTCATGGTAAGCACTGTCCCAAACAGTAAAAAGATCAGAATTTCCCCATTTATTGATGGGAGTTGGAGACTGTACCAGTAAAATAAGAGAGTCTAGTTTTAGGAAATTAAGTGACGTAATTGTTGCTCCCATAAATAAATACCAATGCTGGATAATACTACACCAAGATCCCAGTTGGTTGCATTTATTATTTACCTCCTAGTTTCAATGGGTCAGTCCTTATGAGACTATGAGTGATATTCACTGCTTATGCACAGTGATGACTGCTGATTCTGACTCACCAATTTCCCGCACCAATTATGCTCACTCTGAGGGGAGGCATGGTAGTTTGTACGGGAGGTAGCTTGGATATTCCTAGTCTTATTCGCTCCTGTTCTGCCCTGTGTGCCTTGGTGCCATGGTTATGATTAACTCTTTCCTGGTCCTGCTTTGCTTCAGTTACTGACTCTCTTTGTGTCCTGGTTCAGTCTTTTCTTTCCTTTTCTTCCACGAATATTACCAGATCCTTATAGCACTGGTTCTGCCCTGCACTGCTGTCAGTGTTTTGTCAGATGACACCTTAAAGTCCTCTCACGCAGCACATTTTTGATTTGAATGAATAAAGCTATTTGGGAGTGTCACTGAGTTTTGCTTCCAATCAGAGGGTTGTGTGGTACTTGCAATTCATTTTGAGTTTAGAGGGGGCATTTGGGGACTTACACAGTATAGCATTTTGTGATAATACCGCTCATGTCAACTATGCTAGCCAATTGCAATCAGAATGTAAAAAATGGCTTTTGCATTGTCGGTATTTGTAATGCCGACACTGGCTGGGACAGAATGATGAACAATCGGGTGGGACACTGGGACAGCACCTCCAAACAGGGACAATCCCAGTCAAACTGGGACGTCTGGTACGCCTATATATACGGAAGGGTGCTGCATTCTCAGACTAGACTGGGTACACATCCCATGAACCTGCAACATGCTCAGCCCTGGGTGCTCACTGGCACTCACAGTAAGCTGTGCTGTCCCCAGAGTCACAGGCAGTTAACCCAGGGGCGTATTAATACATAGGCCAAAAAGGCTGGTGCATAGGTTGACAGATTTTGGGGGACAGCACTTCTCTGTTGCACTGTCTGAATATGTGCCCACTGCCCAGGACTGGAAAAAAAAAAATTTGTGACAGCGCAGTGGTCACGTGACCGGCTTTTTGCCATGTCACCTTCCTGTCTCTTTCTTAGCAAACTGCAAGAAGTGGAGTAGGAGTTGATTGTGAACAGTGTGGAGCAGAGCCTGAGGACTGGAGGGGGCTGACCCGGCTGAGTCTCACTTAGGCTCCAAAAAAGGAGCGTATAGCATATTTACCGCAACTGCAACTCTCGATACCAGCGGTGCTTACGGACGCGGCCAGCTTCAAAAACGTGCTCGTGCACGATATCCCCATAGGAAACAATGGGGCATTTTGAGCTGAAAAAAAACCTAACACCTGCAAAAAAGCAGCGTTCAGCTCCTAACGCAGCCCCATTGTTTACTATGGGGAAACACTTCCTAAGTCTGCACCTAACACCCTAACATGTACCCCGAGTCTAAACACCCCTAACCTTACACTTATTAACCCCTATTCTGCCGCCGCCGCTATCGCTGACCCCTGCATTTTATTATTAACCCCTAATCTGCCGCTCCGTACACCGCCGTAACCTACATTATCCCTATGTACCCCTAATCTGCTGCCCCTAACACCACCGACCCCTATATTATATTTATTAACCCCTAATCTGCCCCCCACAACGTCGCCGCCAGCTACCTACAATAATTAACCCCTAATCTTCAGTAGCATCTCACCTCTACTATAATAAATGTATTAACCCCTAATCCTAAAAGAGCGAAGCCTAAGCTTCAGGATAGAGAAAGTGCGCTAGTAAGCTTAAAGTATACACACCATATACAGATTAAAGTCAAAATTTAATGAACATATAAAACATAATACACTAATATATAAAAAGACTAAAAGTAGGGACGTCTCCCTGTAAGGTGATATTGATGGGCAAAAAATCCTAATAAAGAAGCAGGTTAAAACCTATACATGAGGCGGATATTGCAGGTACCAGTTATAACTGGAAATATAAAAAAGATTATAACAGAAAAATAGTATAACAGTGATATATTAAAATAAAGCAAAAGAGACAAGCACCAAGTTCTTATGCATCAACACAGTGCAAGTGGCCGTATGCAATTAAGTATCGATATTAGAACAGTGGAAAACAAGTAACGACTTATACCACAAATAGATACAGTTTACTGTACCGTGAGTCCAAAGAATGTTCGGAGGGTGTTACCGAGGAAAAAACAGTCCTTCGGTCAAGGCTTGGACCGCGGCTACAGTGACTGCCATTCCTGGAGACAGAAGTGTGCAAAGCCTCTGCACATGTGAGTCGGCGTCTGACGTCACCGGCTTCTCGTCGGCTACTCTAAGGGTGTTTCTCGCTGCACCAGCAGCGTAAAGGAAAAGCAGCTGATTGCTGTGTCCTGGTGGGGACTTTCTGTGTAGGCACTGTAGATATATTTCTTGATCCAATGCGATAGTGGGGCACAAGTTATCCCTCACTATGGGATATTCAAAGAAGCTGGAAAACCCGGGTTTAGAGTTGCAGTACAGACTGTACTGAAATATCCCTTATTGATTCAAAGTAACAGTGTCACAGTGTCACAAATGCAAGCGACGCGTTTCGCCCTCCCTTGGGCTTTATCAAGATGCATGTGACAGGTAACTGAGAGTCTTTTAAATGATCCATTCAATTTTGATTGGTTAGTGGATTCAGTTGTTTAAGGTAACACCCTCCCTGTAATTAAGGTGGTATGTGCTTCATTCATTCTTTATAGATTATTTGTGCTTGTCTCATATAAAAAACATTTTCATAAAAATATAATATATTATCACTGTCAGTGACATCATGACCATAAGGACATAATGAATTTGCTGAATTAATCACTTGTAGGTTTAATTCTAAACCAAGGAAATATATAAATGTCAACCTAGAGTAAACACATGTGTAAAAAGAGTTTGTACAGCGAGTTGGTAAAACTTTATAGAACTGCATTGGTGCATAATATTAGGAAAATAAGTGAGTGAATCAGTAATAGTGGTATTTTCAAAATAATAGGCTAAAAAATAGTTACACAAATAGTGAAACGAATCTCAATAGAGAATACATAATGTGCCTATAGGAAATAAAAATAAGGTGCTACTGGATTAATCTATTCAAATAAAAATGGAGAGAGGTCCAATTCTGAATTGAGTCCATTTGGGAACAGAGTGCTATATTTATAAATCAATTCAGCCTCTTGTATTAAAAGTGTTTTCTCATTATTACCACCTCTCCAGTGTCCTTTAACCTTTTTGATCCCCCAAAATGTAAGTGCTTTAGTGTCCTTATAGTGTTTGTCTTTAAAGTGTTTATATAGTGAGGTATCATCCCTACCCTTTTCTATACATAATAAGTGCTCCCTAATCCTATCCTTTAGGGATCTAGTGGTTTCACCAAAATAAAAAAGATTACACATGCATTTTAGTGCATAGATAATGTTTTTATGGTTGCACCTAATTAAATCTTTAATTTGAAAATTACTTTCTGAACTGTTAATTTGTAAAGCCTTTAGTTTGGAACTGTGTTTACAGGCCTTACAGGTATAGCAGGGAAAAAAAAAAAACCATTGGTGTTTTTTTATTATCTTTTTGATTATATTGTAATCTGCACTGTAATCCGTCACAAGAGGAATATTAATTAGATCATTCTCTTCTCTTTTTTTAGTTTTATATTCTAATTCATTTCTGTTAGTTAGACGTGCTTTAGAGATTGCATTTTCAATTTTAGATTTCTCATATCCCCTTTCCTCAAATTTTTTTGCTATTAGAGTGACTTGGTTCTCAAAGTCTTCTATTCTTGAGCAATTTCTTTTAATACGTAATGTTTGCCCATAGGGGATATTATCCTTCCAGGTCTGCAGATGGCAACTTTCTGCATGAATCAGATTATTGCAATCGACTGGTTTGAAGTGGGTTTTAGTTTCTAATTTATCTTTAATTGCCATAATCTCCAAATCGAGGAAGTTGACCTTAGTGTGACTATGATGACATAAATTTAAGGCCATAGTTATTAGAATTCATCTGCTCAAACAGTTTAATAAGTTCATTCTCAGGACCTTTCCATATTAAAAACAAATCATCTATATAGCGCTTATAGAGCACGAGGTTTGCACCGAGAGGGTCATTGTTGAAGAATTCTTCTTCCCAAAATCCCATAAATAAATTGGCATAACTCGGTGCGAACCTCGTGCCCATGGCTGTACCCTCTATCTGTCTGTAGAACTTACTATCAAACGAGAAAAAATTATGCTCTAGTATATATTGGATGCTTTTTAATATAAAATCCCTTTGTTTGATTTCCATGTTGGTGTCTTTTTCTAAAATTTTTTTTACAGCTGCTATACCTTGTTGGTGATTGATCACAGTGTACAGTGATGATACATCGCATGTTGCGATTATCATTCCATCCTCCCATTTTATGGAATTTAAAATGTTTAATAATTGAGTTGAATCTTTCAAATGTGAATTTAAATTAATTACATAAGGTTGCAGAAATCGATCTATATATTGAGATAGATTGGCGGAGATCGAGTTGATCCCAGAGATAATGGGCCTCCCTGGTGGGTTTATGAGGCATTTATGCACTTTTGGGAGGAAATAAAAAATGGGGATTTTAGAGTGTTTGGGTGTTAAATAATTGAATTCACGTTCATTAAGTAGTCCATCAGATTTTCCTTCTGTAAGAATTTTATTTAATATTTTACTGAATTTATCTGTAGGATTCATTGGTAATACGTTATGTAATTAATTTAAATTCACATTTGAAAGATTCAACTCAATTATTAAACATTTTAAATTCCATAAAATGGGAGGATGGAATGATAATCGCAACATGCGATGTATCATCACTGTACACTGTGATCAATCACCAACAAGGTATAGCAGCTGTAAAAAAATTTTTAGAAAAAGACACCAACATGGAAATCAAACAAAGGGATTTTATATTAAAAAGCATCCAATATATACTAGAGCATAATTTTTTCTCGTTTGATAGTAAGTTCTACAGACAGATAGAGGGTACAGCCATGGGCACGAGGTTCGCACCGAGTTATGCCAATTTATTTATGGGATTTTGGGAAGAAGAATTCTTCAACAATGACCCTCTCGGTGCGAACCTCGTGCTCTATAAGCGCTATATAGATGATTTGTTTTTAATATGGAAAGGTCCTGAGAATGAACTTATTAAACTGTTTGAGCGGATGAATTCTAATAACTATGGCCTTAAATTTATAAGTCATCATAGTCACACTAAGGTCAACTTCCTCGATTTGGAGATTATGGCAATTAAAGATAAATTAGAAACTAAAACCCACTTCAAACCAGTCGATTGCAATAATCTGATTCATGCAGAAAGTTGCCATCTGCAGACCTGGAAGGATAATATCCCCTATGGGCAAACATTACGTATTAAAAGAAATTGCTCAAGAATAGAAGACTTTGAGAACCAAGTCACTCTAATAGCAAAAAAATTTGAGGAAAGGGGATATGAGAAATCTAAAATTGAAAATGCAATCTCTAAAGCACGTCTAACTAACAGAAATGAACTTTTAGAATATAAAACTAAAAAAAGAGAAGAGAATGATCTAATTAATATTCCTCTCGTGACGGATTACAGTGCAGATTACAATATAATCAAAAAGATAATAAAAAAACACTGGCCCCTTCTAAAGGAGGATAATATAATTGGGAAACATTTGGCAGATAAACCAACCTTTATTTTTAGAAGAGCGAACAATTTTAAAATGCAGCTAGCTCCCAGTGAACTGAAAAAGAATAAAAATTCAATTCAAAAAGATTTAGAGGGCAAATACCAATGTTTTTTTTTCCCTGCTATACCTGTAAGGCCTGTAAACACAGTTCCAAACTAAAGGCTTTACAAATTAACAGTTCAGAAAGTAATTTTCAAATTAAAGATTTAATTAGGTGCAACCATAAAAACATTATCTATGCACTAAAATGCACGTGTAATCTTTTTTATTTTGGTGAAGCCACTAGATCCCTAAAGGATAGGATTAGGGAGCACTTATTATGTATAGAAAAGGGTAGGGATGATACCTCACTATATAAACACTTTAAAGACAAACACTATAAGGACACTAAAGCACTTACATTTTGGGGGATCAAAAAGGTTAAAGGACACTGGAGAGGTGGTAATAATGAGAAAACTATTTTATATACAAGAGGCTGAATTGATTTATAAATATAACACTCTGTTCCCAAATGGACTCAATTCAGAATTGGACCTCTCTCCATTTTTATTTGAATAGATTAATCCAGTAGCACCTTATTTTTATTTCCTATAGGCACATTATGTATTCTCTATTGAGATTCGTTTCACTATTTGTGTAACTATTTTTTAGCCTATTATTTTGAAAATACCACTATTACTGATTCACTCACTTATTTTCCTAATATTATGCACCAATGCAGTTCTATAAAGTTTTACCAACTCGCTGTACAAACTCTTTTTACACATGTGTTTACTCTAGGTTGACATTTATATATTTCCTTGGTTTAGAATTAAACCTACAAGTGATTAATTCAGCAAATTCATTATGTCCTTACGGTCATAATGTCACTGACAGTGATAATATATTATATTTTTATGAAAATGTTTTTTATATGAGACAAGCACAAATAATCTATAAAGAATGAATGAAGCACATACCACCTTAATTACAGGGAGGGTGTTACCTTAAACAACTAAAGAATAACATTCTCCAAAGTGTAAGCAAAAAAGATACCACCTTAATTACCTGGAGGGTGTTACCTTTACAACTGAATCCACTAACCAATCAAAATTGAATGGATCATTTAAAAGACTCTCAGTTACCTGTCACATGCATCTTGATAAAGCCCAAGGGAGGGCGAAACGCGTCGCTTGCATTTGTGACACTGTGACACTGTTACTTTGAATCAATAAGGGATATTTCAGTACAGTCTGTACTGCAACTCTAAACCCGGGTTTTCCAGCTTCTTTGAATATCCCATAGTGAGGGATAACTTGTGTCCCACTATCGCATTGGATCAAGAAATATATCTACAGCAGCTAAGTCTGCCTACACAGAAAGTCCCCACCAGGACACAGCAATCAGCTGCTTTTCCTTTACGCTGCTGGTGCAGCGAGAAACACCCTGAGAGTAGCCGACGAGAAGCCGGTGACGTCAGACGCCGACTCACATGTGCAGAGGCTTTGCACACTTCTGTCTCCAGGAACGGCAGTCACTGTAGCCGCGGTCCAAGCCTTGACCGAAGGACTGTTTTTTCCTCGGTAACACCCTCCGAACATTCTTTGGACTCACGGTACAGTAAACTGTATCTATTTGTGGTATAAGTCGTTACTTGTTTTCCACTGTTCTAATATCGATACTTAATTGCATACGGCCACTTGCACTGTGTTGATGCATAAGAACTTGGTGCTTGTCTCTTTTGCTTTATTTTAATATATCACTGTTATACTATTTTTCTGTTATAATCTTTTTTATATTTCCAGTTATAACTGGTACCTGCAATATCCGCCTCATGTATAGGTTTTAACCTGCTTCTTTATTAGGATTTTTTGCCCATCAATATCACCTTACAGGGAGACGTCCCTACTTTTAGTCTTTTTATATATTAGTGTATTATGTTTTATATGTTCATTAAATTTTTACTTTAATCTGTATATGGTGTGTATACTTTAAGCTTACTAGCGCACTTTCTCTATCCTGAAGCTTAGGCTTCGCTCTTTTAGTATTTTACTTGTGTTTGATACATACAGAGATTGTATCTTTATAGTAGTGTTTAGTATAACCATCCTTTAGCGCGCACTAGACCACCCAATTCAATTTAACCCCTAATCCGCCTCACTCCTGCCTCAATAACCCTATAATAAATAGTATTAACCCCTAATCTGCCCTCCCTAACATCGCCGACACCTAACTTCAATTATTAACCCCTACCTTAATCCTATCAGCCAATCGGAATTCGAGGGACGCCATCTTGGATGACGTCCCTTAAAGGAACCTTCATTCGGACTTAGGACGTCGCAAGAAGAGGATGGATCCGCGCCGGAGGTCTTCAACATGGAGCCGCTTGTCACCGCTTTGAAGAAGATGGTTGCCGGTCCGGATCTACTCTTCTGCCTGGATAGGAGGAAGACTTTGGAGCCTCTTCTGGACCTCTTCAGCCGCCGCTTGATAGAAGACTTCAGCCGGATTATGGATCGCCAGCCCCCGCTTGGGCTTGGATGAAGACAGAGGCTTGGATGAAGACTTCGGAGGACGGATCGGTGAACCTGGCATGGTGAAGATAAGGTAGGAAGATCTTCAGGGGCTTTGTGTTAGGTTTATTTAAGGGGGGTTTGGGTTAGATTAGGGGTATGTGGGTGGTGGGTTGTAATGTTGGGGGGGGTATTGTATGTTTTTTTTTACAGGCAAAAGAGCTGAATTATTTGGGGCATGCCCCGCAAATGGCCCTTTTCAGGGCTGGTAAGGTAAAAGAGCTTTGAACTTTTTAAATTTAGAATAGGGTAGGGCATTTTTTTATTTTGGGGGTCTTTGTTATTTTATTAGGGGGCTTAGAGTAGGTGTAATTAGTTTAAAATTGTTGTAATATTTTTCTAATGTTTGTAAATATTTTTTGATTTTTTGTAACTTATTTCTTTTTTATTTTTTGTACTTTAGTTAGTTTATTTAATTGTAGTTATTTGTAGGTATTGTATTTAATTTATTTAATGATAGTGTAGTGTTAGGTTTAATTGTAACTTAGGTTAGGATTTATTTTACAGGTAATTTTGTTATTATTTTAACTATTTTAGCTATTAAATAGTTATTAACTATTTAATAGCTATTGTACCTGGTTAAAATAAATACAAAGTTGCCTATAAAATAAATATTAATCCTAAAATAGCTACAATATAATTATAATTTATATTGTAGCTATATTAGGGTTTATTTTACAGGTAAGTATTTAGCTTTAAATAGGATTAATTTATTTAATAAGAGTTAATTTATTTCGTTAGATTTAAATTATATTTAATTTAGGGGGGTGTTAGTGTTAGGGTTAGACTTAGCTTTAGGGGTTAATCCATTTATTAGAGTAGAGGCGAGATCCGGTCGGCAGATTAGGGGTTAATTATTGTAGGTAGGTGGAGGCGACGTTGGGTGCGGCAGATTAGGGGTTAATAAATATAATATAGGGGTCGGCTGTGTTAGGGGCAGCAGATTATGGGTACATAGGTATAATGTAGGTTGCGGCGGTGTACGGAGCGGCAGATTAGGGGTTATAAAAATATGCAGGGGTCAGCGATAGCGGGGACGGCAGATTAGGGGTTAATAAATATTATGTAGGGGTCGGCGGTGTTAGGGGCAGCAGATTAGGGGTACATAGGGATAACGTAGGTGGCGGCGGTTTGCGGTCGGCAGATTAGGGGTTAAAATTTTTTAATAGAGTGGCGGCGATGTGGGGGGGGGCCTCGGTTTAGGGGTGCATAGGTAGTTTATGGGTGTTAGTGTACTTTAGAGCAAAGTAGTTAAGAGCTTTATAAACCGGCGTTAGCCCAGAAAGCTCTTAACTACTGACTTTTTTCTGCGGCTGGAGTTTTGTCGTTAGATTTCTAATGCTCACTTCAGCCACGACTCTAAATACCGGCGTTAGAAAGATCCCATTGAAAAGATAGGATACGCAAATGGCGTAGGGGGATCTGCGGTATGGAAAAGTCGTGGCTGGAAAGTGAGCGTTAGACCCTTTCCTGACTGACTCCAAATACCAGTGGGCGGTAAAAACCAGCGTTAGGAGCCTCTAACGCTGGTTTTCACGGCTACCGCCCAACTCTAAATCTAGGCGTTAGTCTTGAACTATATAATTTAAATGCGCACACCCACTTATTTTAAAAGCAGTTTTTTTGCTTCTTAATGTGGCTGGGCAGAGGGGCAGTATATTAGGCGTGCAAACAGAGCTTATTAAAAAGGCAGGGGAAATAAGGTGCAGTAAATTTCGGCATGCTCTAAGAAAAGAAAAAAAATACTGCCTTTTTAATAAGTTCCGTTTGCACGCCTAATATACTGCCCCACTGCCCAGTCACATTAAGAAGCAAAATAACTGCTTTTGAAATGAGCGGGTATGCGCATTAAAATTAGCGCACCTGACTGAGACTTAAGTACTCTCATATTGCTGTAGAGGAGCGTTACTGTATTCAATCAGCAGAGAGAGTAAGTTCCTAAACATGTGTCCACTCCTGAGGTAAAATCAGGCTGTGGAGTGGAGAAGTGCAGGGATGACAGCTGGAGGTTGTCTGCTCTCGCACGGAACATAGCAGTGGTGACGAGTGAAGGCAGCAGCAGTGGGGGTTAGGCTGTCACAGTATGGAGAAGACAGCTGACAACGGAGGTATGTTTATTACCTTAAAAAATGCTGTCTCTTTTTCTGCTGCTGGTCTTCTTTCTTTACTGCATTGTCAGTAATGAATGCTGTGTCTCCAGCAAGCTTTTACTGCTATTTCTGACACTTTTGAAAGAGTGGGGAAAGGGGAGCAGACATGGGGCTGGGAATAGTACTAGTAGTAATACATACATATATATATTATGTGTGTGTATGTATGTATATATATACCAAAAAAATATGTCTAAAAAAAGGCCTTAAACCTGGGGGGGCAGCAGAATTTTGAGTGCTAAGGACAGCACAAAACCTAAATATGCCACTGAGTTAACCCCAGACAGGCCTGGGTGCAAGGCCCATAGCAAAAATGACAAAACAAATTAATACAACACATTGAGAAAGTCCAGCACTCACTTACAAGCTCTGAGCTAAGATTAAAAGCAAAAATGGAAGGGTTAGTTACTGCATTTGGCCAAATGGGACAAGTCCAGGTACCTCGTCAAGGTCCCTTCCAAAACCTGGGTCCCTAAAACAGCCACACATTTGGCCAAATGCTGTAACTAACCCTTCCATTTTTGCTTTTAATCTTAGCTGAGAGCTTGTAAGTGAGTACTGTACTTTCTCTGTGTGTTGTATTAATTTGTTTTGTAATTTTCCCTATGGGCCTTGTACCCAGGCCTGTCTGGGGTTAACTGCCTGTGACTCTGGGGAAGACAGCACAGCTTCCTGTAATGCCGACACTGGCTGGGACACAGCTTCCTGTAAATGCCAGTGAGCACCCAGGGCTGAGCATGTTGCAGGGTCATAGGATGTGTACCCAATGCTGTCTGAGAGTGCAGTCCCCTTCAATGTTTTGTATATGTCTAGGGTGATTACATAAGCCTGTGTACCCTTCACTTTGTTGGATTGAGAACTTGTATTGTGTGGCTGTTTTAGGGACCCAGGTTTTGGAAGGGACCTTGACGAGGTACCTGGGCTTGTCCCATTTGGCCAAATGCAATAACTAGCTCTTCCATTTTGCTTTTAATCTTAGCTGAGAGCTTGTAAGTGAGTTCTGGACTTTCTCTGTGTGTTGTATTAATTTGTTTTGTAATTTTCCCTATGGGCCCTGCACCCAAGCCTGTCTGGGGTTAACTGCTTGCTTGTGACTCTGGGGACAGCACAGCTTCCTGTGAGTGCCAGTGAGCACCCAGGGCTGAGCATGTTTCAGGGTCATGGGATGAGTACCCAGTCCAGTCTAAGAGTGCAGTCCCCTTCCGTGTTTTGTATATGTCTAGGATGGATACATAAGCCTGTGCACCCTTCACTTTTTCCCAGCTTGTTGGATTGAGAGCTTGCAATGTGTGGCTGTTTTAGGGACCCAGGTTTTGGAAGGGACCTTGACGAGGTACCTGGGCTTGTCCCATTTGGCCAAATGCTGTAACTAACCCTTCCATTTTTGCTTTTAATCTTAGCTCAGAGCTTGTGAGTGCTGGGCTTCTGTGTGTTGTATTAATTTGTTTTGTAATTTTCCCCATGAGCCTTACACCCAGGTCTTTCTGGGGTTTACTGCCTGTGACTCTGGGGACAGCAACGCTTCCTGTGAGTGCCAGTGAGCACCCAGGGCTGAGTATGTTGCAGGGTCATGGTATGGGTACCTAGACCAGTCTGAGAGTGCAGTCCCCTTCTGTGTTTTGTATATGTCTAGGGTGATTACATAAGCCTGTGCACCCTTCACTTTTTCCCAGTTTGTTGGATTGAGAGCTTGCATTGTGTGGCTGTTTTAGGGACCCAGGTTTTGGAAGGGACCTTGACGAGGTACCTAAGCTTGTCCCATTTGGCCAAATGTGGTAACTAACCCTTCCATGTTTGCTATTAATCTTAGCTCAGAGCTTGTGAGTGCTGGGCTTCTGTGTGTTGTATTAATTTGTTTTGTAATCTTCCATATGAGCCTTGCACCCAGGCCTGTCTGGGGTTTACTGCATGTGACTCTGGGGACAGAACAGCTTCCTGTGAGTGCCAGTGAGCCCCCAGGGCTGAGCATGTTGCAGGGTCATGGTATGTGTACCCAGTCCAGTCTGAGAGTGCAGTCCTCTTCTGTGTTTTGTATATGTCTAGGGTGATTACATAAGCATGTGCACCGTTCACTTTTTCCCAGTTTGTTGGATTGAGAGCTTGCATTGTCTGGCTGTTTAAGGGACCCAGGTTTTTGAAAGGACCTTGACGAGGTACCTGGGCTTGTCCCATTTGGCCAAATGCTGTAAGTAACCATTCCATTTTTTATTTTAATCTTAGCTGAGAGCTTGTAAGTGAGTGCTGGACTTTCTCTGTGTGTTGTATTAATTTGTTTTGTAATTTTCCCAATGGGCCTTGCACCCTGGCCTGGCCTCTCTGGGGTTAACTGCCTGTGACTTTGGGGACAGCACAACTTCCTGTGAGTGCCAGTGAGCTCCAAGGGCTGAGCATGTTGTGGGGTCATGGGATGTATACCCAGTCCAGTCTGAGAGTGCAGTCCCAGTCCGTGTTTTGTATATGTCTAGGGTGATTACATAAGCCTGTGCACCCTTTACTTTTTCCCAGTTTGTTGGATTGAGAGCTTGCATTGTGTGGCTGTTTTATGGACCCAGGTTTTGAAAGGCACCTTGACGAGGTACATGGGCTTGTCCCATTTGGCCAAATGCGGTAACTAACCCTTTAATTTTTGCTTTTAATCTTAGCTGAGAGCTTGTAAGTGAGTGCTGGACTTTCTCTGTGTGATGTGTATATATATATATATATATATATATAGTACTGTGCAAGAGTCTTAGGCTACCATTAGATTTGTTGTTTTAGGAAGTTTTAATGACCATTCATATTGTTCGGTCTTTTTATTAAAATATAAACTGAAAGTACAGGAAATATGTAAAAAAAAAAAAAAAAATGTTCAGAACAAAATGGCTTCTTCAGGTAAAATCAGTATTTAGTGTGACCTCCCTTGGCACTAAGCACATCTTGAACTCTTTTGGGGAGACTGAATATTATACTTGGTTTCTTTCAGCACTTTCCAGAATTATTCTTTAGATTTAGGTTGTCTTTTATTTCTTTCTCTGTCCAAGTGATTCCATACTGCGTCTATTATATTCAGATCTGGACTCTGTGGAGGCCAATCCATGACTGTCAATGTTTTATCAACTGCTTTTCTCTCCAAATATGATTTTATTGCAATGGCAGTGTGCTTGGGATCGTTATCATGATGAAAAGTAAAATCATTCCCAATCAGGTGCTTTCCAGAAGGAATGGCATGATGAATTAAAACCTGTCTGTACTTTTCAGCATTCATGATCCTATCAATTCGGACAATATCGCCAACACCACTGGCAGAAATGCAATCCCAAACTAGCACAGACCCTCCACCATGTTTCACTGAAGGCCGCAAGCAAATCTTCTTCTCACATATTGTCAGCGATTGGATCTAACAATTTCAAACTTATATAGACTATAGATGTATAGGATATCTATTTTACATCAATTTTAAATCTGCAATTACATTATTTTGTTCACAGTGACCTTCCATTGCTTTACTGGTGAAATTAGGGTATATAAATAAAGTAACATTCATGTAAAATCATATATCTGTTTTAGTGTAGGAGGACAAATACAAATATTCACAAGCGCAAAGATCAAAATGCATGTTTATATTTAGTAATTAAGTCCTTACTGCTATACATGCAATAATTATGAGCTTCACAGCCAGTATTGTTTTCATGATAACTGATACAGGCACATCTGGCCACAATACACAGGAAGATCATTTAATGGTGAATGGAATTTTTGGGAGACACTGTCCAATTGCCCAAACAGTGTTGACACATGGGCTGGAATTTTGTGATGCTCTAAATAAAAAGGGAAATTAAACAGCTTAGCCATTAAAGGGACATAAAACCCACATTTTCTTTTAAGTATACAAGTACAGTATATACAATTACAAAAAAAATTTCAGTTTACAGGGGTGGACTGAGACCAACCAGGACCCCTGGAGGAAACATATGGAAAGAGCCTCCCACCCTGCCCCATATGCCACACCTTACCTTCAATGCCCCTCCCTCAATGCTTTTTAAAGGGTATAATAGTGAAAATGCTGTAATATGTTAGAACATTTTATTATTGTGCATATATTAAGAAAATAATTCCCACTAAAATGCACTTTTGTTGCCTTATATTCAACTGAATGAATAAATATGTAAGTAAATCTCCACAGTTCTAATGCTATTTGTTAAAATGTAACAAATCCTGCACTCTGAAGTCATTTTAAACTGTCTATGTCCACTAGGCACTACCATGGCTTCTCTAAGCATAATCCTGGCTTCTCTAGGCATGATCCTGGCTTCCCTAGGCATGATCCTGGCTTCCCTAGGCATGATCCTGGCTTCTCTAGGCATAATCCTGGCTTCTCTAGGCATGATCCTGGCTTCCCTAGGCATGATCCTGGCTTCTCTATGCATGATCCTGGCTTCCCTAGGCATGATCCTGGCTTCTCTAGGCATGATCCTGGCTTCCCTAGGCATGATCCTGGCTTCCCTAGGCATGATCCTGGCTTCCCTAGGCATGATCCTGGCTTCCCTAGGCATGATCCTGGCTATAATTTCTACAGTTGCAAATTACTAGCTATTTTTTAACACTTTGTATAGGAATGTATGATATGCTAACTACAATTCAATAAAAATAAATTATGTTTCTTGTATTACAGTTTGGCCTTGTAACATCCTTGAATTTGAGAGATGTATTCATATACAGTTTGATAAAAATAGGCTATGGCAAATTTTCATCAAGGCCGAACCCCCAACTATTCAAAAGAATTTGACTGAAACTTTGCAAATGAGAGAAC
The DNA here is from genome assembly GCF_027579735.1 of Bombina bombina. Taxonomy (NCBI): domain Eukaryota; kingdom Metazoa; phylum Chordata; class Amphibia; order Anura; family Bombinatoridae; genus Bombina; species Bombina bombina. Next base: position 949,000,779 of record NC_069501.1, read on the forward strand.
TAAAATATAAGTTAATTGGTTTGGCAAATGCTTTCAGATAATTTTACTGGAAATGTCAAAATATTGCATGTTCACATGAAAAACATATAAAAAAAACATATAACATAATGTGTATGTACAGAAATATTTTTTTTCCTAAGTAGATTGCTAGATAATATTAGAATCTGAACATGCTTATTGTGCATATTATGCATATTGTGCAGTTGCTATATTTAACATGTGTACCTAGGAGTGGATTATCAAAAACCAACCATGTTAGAGGTAAATCATTTTGTTGAACTCTCAATCTTTAATTATGGCTAAAACTGTAAGTCCCTGTAAGTTGTTAGCTGTTTCCTTTAAATAAAACAAAACATTAAAAAAACTTTTATGTCAGAAATAAATAAAGATGCTGTTCAACTTTAGCAAACATCACTGGTTGGCTCTATGGTGTCTAAATACCAAAACTGTAATCTTTCAAAATACCAAAACTGTAATACAGTGAGTGCTAATGGGAAATGAAGTTCTCATGCTCCATTAAAATTATACAGTTAAATTAATAATTTCTTAAAAATAGCACAGCATTTGTTACTGTGTATTCAAGCCATAAAGCATTAGATTTATTTCACCATTAACTGTTAAGATTTACCACCCTGTTTTAAAAGTAATTAAGTAATTTTTTTAAATGTATAACCCTGTGCAATTTTTGTAAGATATTATTTTAATATAATAAGGCGCTCTGTCATTCACTTGCAGAATCTTAGAGTGTTAGGGTAACATAGCAACATTCAACGCTGAAAATTCTTTTTTTAAGCAAATACAAATCAAACTCTTTTTAGCACAGTTTAACTTTTATTTGCTTCTACTTTTTTACATTAAAATTTACTGAAAATATGCGTGTACTTAGTTTGTAGCAGAGTGATAAATCACTTAAGCCTGTATGGTTAAAATCAGTGGAGAATATTAGTACTGTGAAGTAACTTCAAACACACGCAAGGCAATTTTCTCTATCAAACTATGAAGTCCTTTTTATATGAGAAAGTATAGTCAGATTTATGAAATGTTAAAATAAAACATACAAAGTACAATTAGTAGAACATTATTGCAACATATAAAAATGTAACCAATACATTTTTTCAGAGAACTATTTTGTGCATGTATTATCAGTTGCCATAACTGGAAATTAATCTGCGCTATTAATTTGACAAGCTGCAATTAAATGTTAGTTTACAAACTCAGCATTGCAGCCGATATTTCATAGGGAAATAGTTTTAGTGCAATGCAGGAATGCCTTGAGCAGCTCTTATTAAAATTATTTTCCTTTGGCTGTCACTGTGCAGCTATCATTATTATTGTTGTCAACTGAATTTTTATTCAATGAAAATGTAAGGGTGTTGCTATAGAAACCTTACCACTATCACTTACGGCCGCATTATAATCTAGCCTATGTTTTCAAAAGTATTTTTAATGCCCCTTACTATCTAAAGTCTATCCAATACTGAACAAAGCACTGTATAAAAATATGCTCAGCAGTGCACCATTTTATTTAATATGGGGAAAAAATATTTTGAAGAACTCTCTCCTTCCTTTTAATTTTTCCTTAAAATATGGCCATTGACTAACATAAACCTTGACCTTTGCTAGAGATTTTTTTTTAAAAAAATTATTTCAGTGGCACTAAACTTTTGAACTATTTGTATATAAGGAAAACTCAATTAAATATTTGTTGATTGTCTCACTCAACGACTCAACAATTTTAACCTGTTGTGGCTAAATAATAAGAATTCTGTAAAAAGCTGTCTAATTCTACTTTAATTGTTGGCTTTTGGGTAGGTGCAAAAAGAAAATGCTCTAAGAGGTTGCAAAGCGGATAAAAACACAGAAGAGTAAAGTACTACCTCCGACCTTGCTGAAATAACTGGTGAGCCAATGTGTTTACCCCCACATAGGAGTTAAACACATAGTTAAATTGCCACTTGCATCCTGCAAAACACTGCTAGTACTGAACAGAAAGTGCTGCGGATCCAATCAGCATCGCTAGTTGCATGACCCAGCTGTTAAACTAACTCTGCAAACTGGTACTGGTAACTAGTAGCTAGATTACGAGTTTTGAGCGCTATAGGGAAATTTCAGTGTTATTTCACCTCCCTATACCGCTGCTATTACAAGTTTTAAAAAAGCAGGCTTGCGCGGGCGATATGGTTGCGTTGAGCTCCATACGGCACCGAAATCAAGCGCTGCTTTGACGTGCTCGTGCACGATTTCCCCATAGACATCAATAGGAAGAGCTGGCCAAAAAAAGCCTAACACCTGCGATTGCGGAAACAAAAGCTCTGTAACGCAGCCCCATTGATGTCTATGGGGAAAGAAACACCCCTAATCTGCTGCCCCTAACATCACCGCCACCTACATTACAGTTATTAACCCCTAATCTGCCGCCCCTGATATCGCCGCCCCCTACATTACAGTTATTAACCCCTAATCTAAATAAACCTATGCTAAACATTGCCCTGAAAAGGGCATTTGGATGGGCATTGTCCTTAAAAGGGCATTTAGCTCTTTTACATTCCCCAAAATCCTAACCTAAAAAAAAACAAACACCCAAAAACCCTTAAAAAAACCTAACACTAACCCCCGACGATCCACAGTTATCGAAGTCCGGACATCCATCCTCATCCAGCCAGTGAAGTCCTCATCCAAGTGGCAAGAAGTCTTCATCCATGCGGCCTCTTCGATCTTCATCCAGCTGGCGAAGTCCTCATCCAAGCTAGAAGAAGTCTTCATCCAGACAGCATCTTGTATCTTCATCCATCTGGAGCCGGTCCATCTTCAAGACATCTGGCGCGGAGCATCCTCTTCTTACGGTTGTCGCCGTAAACTGAAGGTTCCCTTTAAGTTACGTCATCAAATATGGCATCCCTTACATTCCTATTCGCTGAAAGATTTCTATCAGCCAATAGGAATTAAAGGGGAAAAAATCCTATTGACTGTTGCAATCAGCCAATAGGATTGAGCTCTCATTCTATTGACTGTTCCAGTCAGGTTAGGATTAGGGGTTACTATATTTATTTAGAGTTAGTGATGTGGGAGGTTAGAAGTTTAGGGGTTAATAATTTATTTTAGTATATTTCGCTGTGGGGGGCTTGCGGTTTAGTGGTTAATAGGTTTATTATAGTGACAGTGTGGGCGGATGGCATATTAGGGGTTAATAATATTTAAATAGTGTTTGCGATGCGGGAGTGCAACAGTTTAGGGGTTAATATGTTTATTATAGTGGCAACGATGTCGGGACCGGCGGAATAGGGGTTAATAATATTTTTAAGTGGCGGCGATGTCCAGAGCAGAAGATTAGGGGTTAATAATTTTATTTTGGTGTGCGATGCGGGAGGGTGGCAGTTTAGGGGTTAATAGGTAGTTTATGGCTGTTAGAGTACTTTTTAACACCTTAGTTATGAGTTTTATGATACAGCTTTGTAACATAAAACTCATAACTACTGACTTTAGATGGCGGCATGGATCTTGTGTGTATAGAGTGTTTCGCTCACTTTTTGGCCTCCCAGGTAAACTCTTAATACCAGCGCTATGGGAGTCCCATTGAAAAAGGACTTTTTAAAAGTGCGGGACTGACGTTGTGTGACGGCCAAAAAGGTCTGCGGTACACCTGTACCTACAAGACTAAGCTAATAGTGGTGTTAGGGAAAAGCAGCACTATGAAGCATAACAATGCTTTTAGACTCAAAACGCAAAACTCGTAATCTAGCTGAATGTGTTTAACCCATTTTTCAGGAGTTGAACACATAGAGTTGCAGCAACGCTTGTGATAAATTTATGAATGAGAGCATGTAATTTTATCACTGTAATGGTACTTTAATTTTTACTTTTATATTCCTTGAGTTTTAGATTTTCCTCTAAGTAAAAGCAAAATTAAAGAATTTCCTGGTGAGTGAGGAGAAGTAGCAAGAGAAAAAAGAAAGAAATAATCATTTGGTTATACATGCATCAGAAATTAATACATTGTAGAATATATGCATACAAAATTAGGTCCAGATTACAAGTGAAGCGCTAATTAACTGAGCTAGAAGTAAGCTTTTTGCGCTCATCGGGTTGAGTTAAAAGTAAACAGTTTTCGCTCGCACGTTAACCCGAGTACAGAAAGCCAAAGTTACAATGTCGCATGCATGTTCACGTATTCCCCCATATAAGTCAATGGAGCAAAAAAAGTGGGGAAAAAAAAACCTCACTCTCACGCAAACCCGATCGCATATTCTCATGTGCGCTAATCCGAAATGAAAATATTAATATTTCACATTCCAATGGGTTTTCTTCACACACAGGAATATGTATTATTTATTAATAAATACATATTTCTAAATATATCTGATGTTTTTTGGTACAAAATATATCTATACCTATATATATATATATATATATATATATATATATGTATTTATATATATATATATATGTATTTATATATATATATATATATATATATATATATATATATATATATATATATATATATATATATGTATATATACATGATTATATATAGGTATCAATATATACAGATATATATAGGAATATCTATTTATAAATGTGAAATATTTACTGTAAATACATAGTTAAAACCTTTATTAAATATGAATATTGCATAAATATGCTTTTACATGTTTGCATCTACTTAATGGCAAAGGGTTTCAATGCATATATACATGTATTTATGTGTGTATGTATATATTTATGTGTTTATATGTGAATATATGTCTGTAAATACATATATACACATATAAATGTATAAATAGAAATGTATCTATCTATCTATCTATCTATCTATATATATGTATCAAACCATATTAAAGAAGAATATAAGAATATAAGGTGGATAAATTATTCCTTCTTAGTAAAGAAAGGGAATTCAGCACTCTTTTAATTTGAACACCGTTTATATTTTATTAATCAATAAAACACCAAAAAGGGTCTCTTTGTTACACTTTCCATAAAAAGTTACACGCAAACCCATTCATGCATATTCTAAAGATATGAAACATTTAGAATACATCATATTGCACATGAAATCTCACACCTAATGTAACAATCTTATGTGAGCTGATTATAGACTTATACAATCATAGTATTAAACAGAGAAGCATGCATTATTATAATGTGCTTAAAAATAATGACAGGAAGACAACCATCCATTTAAATGGCGAGAGTAGCCATTTTGGGCATGGATAATAAACGCAGAACCCAAAAATTCTGGTAAGTTCAACCGCGGTATCCACCGCACTTAACGGACTGTATTAGAACTATCAAAGTCAGTGTTGTAATGCTTATGTGACCAAACGTCTGAGAGGCGGCTCACAATTCCCTCCGGGGACTCCCTTTCACGGGACCTCGTAAACAAAGGAGTAATTGGTTTTCTCTGTAGAACCCTCCTCTTTCCTGACGTCACTGAAGTAGCATGTAAGGAACTCCGATGTAAACATACAGCAAAACGGACTTGTATTCCAAAGATAGTACTCAGTGGGAGACAAATGTACATAGGGAACCCTTGCTGTCTTATAAAGGGCCCTCTATCATCATGGTTCCATATTAGGTTCAATTCGAATCCAAACCAGTCACAGTATTAAATCACACCAGCACCCAGATAAAATGGCACTTAATCACCACACTCTGTATCAACAGCTCACAGGATTTAATTGCATCAGAGTATTGTGGTCAAAGAATGTCCAGACTTACTGTGTATTACAGCGTGATTTAAAAAAGCCTTATTGCCAACATCATATGTGTTTCACCCCTAAGGCAAACTCACACTGGGGCTTTGTCAGAGCAGTCATCTACTAGACTCACAACAGCCTTTTTAAACCTTAATTAGCCCAGCCTACTTTGTGCAGTTTTACCTATTGCCCTTAACGGTACATATCACAATAAATTTCAGATGCTAAAAAGTATGTTTAAAGTCAGAGAATCTGTATACTTTTTATAGAAATAAGGCACACACTTCCCCTGAATAGACACTGACAGTTGCAAAATCTATTACCTCTGATATAATTACTTAATCTACAGAAATAGTATATTCCAAGATCCCGAGAATTATAGAAAACATGCATAATCTACTTTATCGTTAAGGCCTAATGGAAGTCTTAAACAGAATTAGAGAAAGAAACCTCACAAAAGACTGCACATATAGTACTCTAAGCCTGGACTTAAAGTGAAGAAATTGGGAATATTAAAATATAACTTTTATTACAATAATTTAAAATGAAAATCTCAAGTTAAAAACAACCAAAGGACTGAGGGCCTTTCCCTAAATTATGAATAAGCCTTTGAAATATCAAAAGTAATTGTAGGGAAGTGTATAGGTGGGATACTACGTCTGAGACCACTATGTAAAGCTTCTCTTATCCAATTAGATAGTAAATAAAGAGGATTAGTGCCTCAGTATCAGGCTATGGATATATGTATATCAACCTATAATATTACTAAAATAGAAAGGATTCCCATGTATTAAACCTAGTTGGACAGTATTGGCAACCTAGTATTTATTAGGCTAAGGTTTGTCATAAATAGTAAGTCAGAGATCTTGATATCCAAGTTAATATTATATTTGGAATTGGATATGAGAGTAATAATACACAATAGACGGTGGAAGAATAGTACTTGTGATACTATGGTTTCATTTTATTAATATATGTAATATCATGTTTGTGTTATACTTGGATTGGTATGGTGTTTTGAGGATTTCAAATTATCCAACTTACATATATCAACTTGTAATTATTTTTATACTTGATCCATAATTTGGATTCAAATATAATGTGCATCAGCTTGAGTATTATATCAGCTATTTGTTGCTTATTTTCAAGATATTCTTCTGACAAGCCTAATGTTACAATTGTAACGGTTTGTTATTTAACAAAAATTGTTTGCTAAGTATATCTGACTGGGATATCTTATCATAGGTTGAATAGGTAATTATATATAACGTATCATACCCAATGGTGTACAGTTGTATGGCTGCTTAATATTATATATTACAATAGTTATTATAGGCTTGCTATACAATAGTATGTGTAAGTATAGTGGCGTTGAAGACACCTATTGTAATGGGTTAATTGTTAAATGCACGCAAGTAGGTTTGCAAAGATAAACCAAATGAGTTAATCTCCAGCTTGTAGTTTGAAATTACACTGGTATAGTTAGCTCTTGTTAACCGTAATAATGTACCGGTGTATATCCGGTATGTAATTACCACAATAGAGATATTGTAATCTTGTAAATACCACAATAGAGATATTATAATCTTATTGAACTAAATACACTCGCTGCATTTATATTGCAAGCAATCTAATAACTATGTCACACACACCACCACCTGATAATGGTATCAGTAAGGTTTGTAGCAATAGCAACGATGTTAGGAGCTCACAAGCAGACACAGTGTCTGTTTGTACTCGTTTTGTAACTTGAGGCTGGCATTGAAATTATCGCACAATGCGGTCCCAGCGTTAAGCTCCCAACAAGTATCATACAATAGAAAGATTTGTTAGCGGTCTGTAACGATTCTGTTGTTAGTGGTCTAGAGTATTAGAAGTTAATTAAATAGCACTAGTTAAATTATTTATAATTATTTTTGCTTAATAATTCTAAACATTAATTTCCGCCTATACAGGCCAACAGTTCTAGGTAAATTTTTAAAAAATATATAGAGCTCCCCTAAGCTCTATAACCCCCTGACCGGTTTCGCCCGTATTCGGCTTTTTCAAAGGCGGCGAGCCGCCGGAAGTTTGGCAATATGTACGGGTTGAGGACCCGATCCCAATATTGTCTCCTGTCTGGTTGGATGGTCTAGCTGTCGATCAAGGCAGTTCAGCCAATCATTGGATATCCTTTCTTTTCTTCACAAATAGCCGTAAGAGCTAGGTGATCACGGGCATGTAATGCTCATATGCAGCTAATTTGTATATTAGATCCTATGATGTATTCAACTGAGGGGAAATACACACATACTGCTATTTTACATCTTATAAGATGCATGAGCTCAGTTATTTTGTGTATTGTTGCTGAATTTGTTATACATCTCACATATGTTTTCTTATATTTTTACTGATAGTTATTTATTATGCAGTAAATTCTGAGTGTGAATGGATCAGGTTGGCATGTTGGAAGTGTTGTCTTTAGTACAAATATCCACCTCGCTTCCTTCTGAAGAAAAATGTTGTCAACATCATCCCCCTCTATTGCTTAAATCTCCCTTATCAATGGCAATAAACTTTAAAGAACAAGGGTCTCCTGCATGATGCTTTTTAAAGTGTCTAGCTACATATTGGTATCTCTTCTATAAAAAATGTCATCCCTAAGTTCCTGAATTCTATCTTTAAGGACACATTTTGTTTTCCCTACATAGAACCGAGGGCAGCCACAGTGTAACAAATAGACCACCCCCACAGAGTCACAATTCAGAAAATACCTTATGTCATCTTCTTTATTCCCATTGCAGTAGAAACTATGGCTTTTTTCCATATAGGGACAATATATACACTTCCCACAAGGAAAGCTTCCCTTGATACCTCTATTTTTTCTGAGCCGCAGAGGGACTTTTTACAAAATTACTTTTTACTAATTTATTCTTCAGATTTGGGGCCCTTTTAGCAGTAAGAAGAGGATAATCTCCCACTACCTCTTTAACCTTATCATCTAATTGTAGAATATACCAATTCTTTTAACTTATACCATTGGTCATTATACGTTGTAATGAATCTTATTTGTTTGTTTGTATCTTTTTGCTTACTTTTATACAGGAGGTCATCCCTGCTGCTATACCTAGCTCTGATATAAGCTTTGTTTACACATTTTTTGAGTATCCTCTCTTACTGAACCTATCCTTCATAGATACTGCACGTTCGTCATGATGAGCAGTTTTGTCTCAGCCTCAAAAATTGATCAATAGGAATACCTTTAATAAGAGACATAGGGTGGGCACTATCTGCTTCCAAGATACTGTTGGTAGCATTCATTTTTCTATAGTTATCATTTATGTTAAGTTTACCAATAAAACTTTGTAGAACATCATAACTGCCATCCCACAGTAGTAGAATGTCATCCACGTATCTTATCCATAATAGGACTGAGGAATCAAAGGTTTCACTATATACATCAAAAATGTCATGTTCCCATGCTACCAAATGGAGACAAGCATAGGTGAACGAACATACTGCCCCATAGCTGTGCCTCTCAATTTTCTGTAAAATTTTCTGTCAAAAGTAAAAATGTTATTTTGTAGTATAAATTCCAACAAGTCACAGATAAATTCGGTGTGTTTATCAAAAATTCGACCCCTTGATTCTAAAAAGGATTTTATTGCTCCCAGACCCACCGTATGTGGGATGGAGGAATAAAGCCCCTCTACATAAAAAGATACAAGTATGTTCAGAAATTGTGATGCCATCAAGCTTTTTTAATAAATCACCATATCTTTCATATATGAGGGGAGGCTGGTGAGGAAAGGGCGCAAAAAATAATCCACAAATAGTTCAAGGTTTTCTGTACAACTCCCAATGCCGGAGACAATGGGTCTCCCTGGTGGTTTAGTCATGCTCTTATGTATTTTGGGAATCGTATAGAAAACCGTCACTTTAGGAAATTCTGGATAAAGGAACTTAAATTCTCGTTGAGAGATAAGTCCCTATCTCTTTGCTTTACTCAAAATTTTAAACAAACTAGACTGTATAGATTTAGTTGGATTATTGCTAAGTCTTGCATATTGTTCAGGTATACCTAGTTTTCTTTTAACTTCAAGCACATAATTAACTTCATCCATGAGAACCAAATTGCCACCCTTATCCGCTGGCTTTATGATGACATTACTGGCTTTGGTTAATTCATTGAGGGCCTTTCTTTCATCCCAGGTCAAATTGTCCATGGTTAAAGCAATATCAGGGAATTTTTCAATATCTTTCTCTACTGCCTTCACAAATAGATTAATTGCTGGAACCTGGGACAAAATGGGCATACATGAAGATTTTATCTTTAAAGGGGTCAACCAGGGGGATGATCCAAATATATACCTTCGACCCCAAATATTGTAAAATGTTGAGGGTTTCTTTATCTTCCTTTGTGAGGACATTAATATCTATTTCTGTTTTTTTCATTATCTGAGCCAATACCAATTTCCTGGCAAATAAATATAGATTCTTAGTGACCTCAAATCTATCTAAATGATTGGAAGGGCTAAAGGAAAGTCCTTTTTTAAGTATATTAATATGAGCCAGATTAATCCTAAATGAAGAAAACACAATTTATGCTTACCTGATAAATTTATTTCTCTTGTGGTGTATCCAGTCCACGGATCATCCATTACTTGTGGGATATTCTCCTTCCCAACAGGAAGTTGCAAGAGGACACCCACAGCAGAGCTGCTATATAGCTCCTCCCCTAACTGACATATCCAGTCATTCGACCGAAACAAGCCGAGAAAGGAGAAACCATAGGGTGCAGTGGTGACTGTAGTTTAATCTAAAATTTTGACCTGCCTTAAAATGACAGGGCGGGCCATGGACTGGATACACCACAAGAGAAATAAATTTATCAGGTAAGCATAAATTGTGTTTTCTCTTGTAAGGTGTATCCAGTCCACGGATCATCCATTACTTGTGGGATACCAATACCAAAGCTAAAGTACACGGATGAAGGGAGGGACAAGGCAGGTACTTAAACGGAAGGTACCACTGCCTGTAAAACCTTTCTCCCAAAAATTGCCTCCGAAGAAGCAAAAGTATCAAATTTGTAGAATTTGGAAAATGTATGAAGCGAAGACCAAGTCGCCGCCTTGCAAATCTGTTCAACAGAAGCCTCATTTTAAAGGCCCAAGTGGAAGCCACAGCTCTAGTAGAATGAACTGTAATCCTTTCAGGAGGCTGCTGTCCAGCAGTCTCATAGGCTAAGTGGATTATGCTTCTTAGCCAAAAAGAAAGAGAGGTTGCCGAAGCCTTTTGACCTCTCCTCTGTCCAGAGTAAACAACAAACAAAGCAGATGTTTTACGAAAATCTTTAGTAGCTTGTAAGTAAAACTTTAAAGCACGAACCACATCCAGATTATGTAAAAGACGTTCCTTCTTTGAAGAAGGATTAGGACACAATGATGGAACAACAATCTCTTGATTGATATTCTTAGTAGATACCACCTTAGGCAAAAATCCAGGTTTTGTACGCAGAACTACCTTATCTGCATGGAAGATCAGATAAGGAGAATCACATTGTAAAGCAGATAACTCGGAGACTCTACGAGCCGAGGAAATAGCCATCAAAAAAGAACTTTCCAAGATAAAAGCTTGATATCAATGGAATGAAGAGGTTCAAACGGAACCCCTTGAAGAACTTTAAGAACCAAATTTAAGCTCCATGGGGGAGCAACAGGTTTAAACACAGGCTTGATTCTAACCAACGCCTGACAAAATGTCTGAACGTCTGGAACATCCGCCAGACGCTTGTGCAAAAGAATAGACAGTGCAGAGATCTGTCCCTTCAAAGAACTAGCTGATAATCCTTTCTCCAAACCCTCTTGGAGAAAAGATAATATCCTGGGAATCCTAACCTTACTCCATGAGTAACTCTTGGATTCACACCAATAAAGATATTTACGCCATATCTTATGGTAAATTTTTCTGGTAACAGGCTTTCGTGCCTGTATTAAGGTATCAATGACAGACTCGGAGAAGCCACGCTTTGGTAAAATCAAGCGTTCAATCTCCATGCAGTCAGTCTCAGAGAAGTTAGATTTGGATGATTGAAAGGACCTTGAAGTAGAAGGTCTCGTCTCAAAGGCAGAGTCCAAGGTGGAAAGGATGACATGTCCACTAGGTCTGCATACCAGGTCCTGCGTGGCCATGCAGGCGCTATCAAAATCACAGATGCTCTCTCCTGCTTGATTTTGGCAATCAGTCGATGGAGCAGAGGAAACGGTGGAAACACGTAAGCCAGGTTGAAAGACCAAGGCGCTGCTAGAGCATCTATCAGCATCGCTTCCGGGTCCCTGGACCTGGATTCGTAATAAGGAAGCTTGGCGTTCTGGCGAGACGCCATGAGATCCAGTTCTGGTTTGCCCCAACGATGAATCAATTGAGCAAACACCTCCGGATGGAGTTCCCACTTCCCCGGATGAAAAGTCTGACGACTTAGAAAATCCACCTCCCAGTTCTCTATACCTGGGATATGGATCACTGATAGGTGGCAAGAGTGTTTCTCTGCCCAGCGAATTATTTTGGAGACTTCTAACATCGCTAAGGAACTCCTTGTTCCCCCTTGATGGTTGATGTAAGCCACAGTCGTGATGTTGTCCGACTGAAATCTGATGAACCTCAGGGTTGTTAACTGAGGCCAAGCCTGAAGAGCATTGAATATTGCCCTCAATTCCAGAATATTTATTGGGAGGAGTTTTTCCTCCTGAGTCCATGATCCCTGAGCCTTCAGGGAGTTCCAGACTGCATCCCAACCTAGAAGGCTGGCACCTGTCGTTACAATTGTCCAATCTGGCCTGCGAAAGGTCATACCTTTGGACAGATGGACCCGAGATAGCCACCAGAGAAGAGAATCTCTGGTCTCTTGATCCAGATTTAGTAGAGGGGACAATTCTGTGTAATCCCCATTCCACTGACTGAGCATGCATAGTTGCAGCGGTCTGAGATGTAGGCGCGCAAACGGAACTATGTCCATTGCCGCTACCATTAAGCCGATTACCTCCATGCACTGAGCCACCGAAGGGCGCGGAATAGAATGGAGAACACGGCAAGAATTTAGAAGTTTTGATAACCTGGACTCCGTCAGGTAAATTGTCATTTCTACAGAATCTATCAGAGTCCCTAGGAAGGAGACTCTTGTGAGTGGGGACAGAGAATTCTTTTCCTCGTTCACTTTCCACCCATGCAACCTCAGAAATTCCAGAACTATGTCCATATGGGACTTGGCAATTTGGAAGTTTGATGCCTGTATCTGGATGTCGTCTAGATAAGGGGCCACTGCTATGCCCCGCGGCCTTAGGACCGCCAGAAGCGACCCCAGAACCTTTGTAAAAATTCTTGGGGCTGTAGCTAACCCGAAGGGAAGAGCCACAAACTGGTAATGCCTGTCCAGAAAGGCAAACCTTAGGAACCTATGATGATCTTTGTGTATCGGAATGTGAAGGTAAGCATCCTTTAAATCCACCGTAGTCATATATTGACCCTCCTGGATCATAGGTAGGATGGTCCGAATAGTTTCCATTTTGAATGATGGAACTCTGAGGAATTTGTTTAAGATCTTTAGATCCAAGATTGGTCTGAAGGTTCCCTCTTTTTTGGGAACCACAAACAGATTTGAGTAAAATCCCTGTCCCTGTTCCTCCTTTGGAACTGGATGGATCACTCCCATAACTAGGAGGTCTTGCACACAGTGTAAGAATGCCTCTTTCTTTATCTGGTTCACAGATAATCGTGAAAGGTGAAATCTCCCTTGTGGAGGGGAAGCCTTGAAGTCCAGAAGGTACCCCTGAGATATAATCTCCAACGCCCAGGGATCCTGAACATCTCTTGCCCACGCCTGGGCGAAGAGAGAAAGTCCGCCCCCTACTAGATCCGTTACCGAATAGGGGGCCATTCCTTCATGCTGTCTTAGAGGCAGCAGCAGGCTTTTTGGCCTGCTTGCCTTTGTTCCAGGACTGGTTAGGTTTCCAGGCCGTCTTGGACTGAGCAAAAGTTCCCTCTTGTTTTGTAGCAGAGGAAGTTGATGCTGCACTTGCCTTGAAGTTTTGAAAGGCACGAAAATTAGACTGTTTGGCCCTTGATTTGGACCTGTCCTGAGGAAGGGCATGACCTTTCCCACCAGTAATATCAGCAATAATTTCCTTCAAACCAGGCTCGAATAGGGTCTGTCCCTTGAAGGGAATGTTAAGTAGTTTAGACTTTGAAGTCACGTCAGCTGACCAAGATTTAAGCCATAGCGCCCTACGCGCCTGGATGGCAAATCCAGAATTCTTAGCCGTTAGTTAGTCAAATGAACAATGGCATCAGAAACAAAAGAATAAGCTAGCTTAAGTGCTCTAAGCTTGTTAAGTATGTCATCCAATAGAGTCGTTGCCTGTAAAGCCTCTTCCAGAGACTCAAACCAGAACGCCGCAGCAGCAATGACAGGAGCAATGCATGCAAGGGGCTGCAGGATAAAACCTTGTTGAATAAACATTTTCTTAAGGTAACCCTCTAATTTTTTATCCATAGGATCTGAAAAAGCACAACTGTCCTCGACAGTGATAGTAGTACGCTTTGCTAAAGTAGAAACTGCTCCCTCCACCTTAGGGACCGTCTGCCATAAATCCCGTGTGGTGGCGTCTATGGGAAACATTTTTCTAAAAATAGGAGGGGGCGGGGGGTAAACGGCACACCGAGTCTATCCCACTCTTTATTAATAATTTCTGCAAACCTTTTAGGTATTGGAAAAACCTCAGTACACACCGGCACTGCAAAGTATTTATCCAGTCTACACAATTTTTCTGGCACTGCAATTGTGTCACAGTCATTCAGAGCAGCTAAAATCTCCCTAAGCAATACACAGAGGTTCTCAAGCTTAAATTTAAAAGTAGAAATATCAGAATCAGGTTTCCCTGAGTCAGAGATATCACCCACAGACTGAAGATCTCCTTCCTCAGCTTCTGCATATCGTGAGGCAGTATCAGACATGGCCCTTATAAGTTTTATTACCAAAGCATATATAAAAATGATTAAACATGCCAGCAAACGTTTTATATTGCCATATTATAAGAGTATATATCTCTGGTAGTAAGCCTGATACAAGTCGCTATTAAATCACTGTTTTTAGGCTTAACTTACATTAATCCGGTACCAGCAGCATTTTCTAGTCCCTAGAAAAAAATTAAAAAAGAGCACATACCTCATAGCAGGATAACCTGCACGCCATTCTCCCTCTGAAGTTACCTCACTCCTCAGACATATGTGAGAACAGCAGTGGATCTTAGTTACAAGCTGCTAAGATCATAGAAAACGCAGGCAGATTCTTCTTCTAAATACTGCCTGAGATAAAATAGTACAACTCCGGTACTATTTGAAAATAACAAACTTTTGATTGAAGAAAAAACTAACTATATTTTACCACTCTCCTCTTACTACCTCCATCTTTGTTGAGAGTTGCAAGATAATGACTGGATATGGCAGTTAGGGGAGGAGCTATATAGCAGCTCTGCTGTAGGTGTCCTCTTGCAACTTCCTGTTGGGAAGGAGAATATCCCACAAGTAATGGATGATCCGTGGACTGGATACATTGGATACACCTTACAAGAGAAAGGTTAATAATCTGAAGCTCATCTCCCTTATATTCTCCTAGTATCCCCTTCAATATCTCCTTGTCCTCCCTCTGCTCATTTGCCTCTGTTCTGAGAAATAGTCTCTCCTCCCTCTTTGTTGTCTCATCTGGTATCTCATTTCGCCTATAGACGAATTTACTGAGATTCCTCCTTCTCTTTCGGCCCCCTCTCCTCCTCCTTCCCCCATAGTGTCCCTCTGAAAATTTGTCCTATTTCTACTCCCTTCTCCTTCTGTGTCTGATGCGTCTGTTCCAGAATCATAAGATCCTTTTTGAGATTTATATACATACACTCTTTTTTGTTTATAGTCTTCCTGGTCCCTATGTAGTTTACGGCATTTCCTAGATTTGATTTCAGTCTGTAACTTAGAAATATTATTCTTTGTTTCGTCGTTCAATTTACCGAAGTTAAGATCATTTTAAAAATTATTCACTGTGACTAGTGCTGATTCTATTTCTACTTTAAATTTTTCTAACCTTTTATCATTTCTCTTTACCATCATCTCCATAAGCTCTAAAGAGACACCTGTTAGCTTATTATTCCATTCCTCTAAAAAGGTTTCAGGGTCCTCATATTTTTTAGCGCTGGGCCCTGGATCTAAATGCATTTGCAAACCTCTAGGTATTATTTTATTATTAATATAGTTATTAAGGCTAGAATTTTCCACTCTGATCTTAATTTGTCTACCCAAAGCATATTTATGTCTTAAAAGCAGTGTAAACGTTCACTTCATCAGTATCAGAGCTTTCTGTACCTCCTTTTTGTTTTAAAGATTCATTAAGCTTAGCTTCCCACTGAGCATCAGAGAAGGTGTACGCCATTACTGTGCAAAAAAGAGACCCCTCTTTTTATGAAACTATTTATGATTTAATCTTAAATGGGATATTCTCATCTCAGAAAAGAGAAATACTTGAATCCTCAATCTGCTCTCCAAAGGATTTTTTATAATTAAAAATAAGAGAGAAAAAGTTATATCCTTTAGCAGGATGTGATAACCTGGTAAATAGTGTTCACCAGCCTGGTAAGGGATATAACTTTTTCCCTCTCATTTTTAATTTTATATATATATATATATATATATATATATATATATATATATATATATATATATATATATATATATATAGTTCTGACAGAAAATTACCAGCACCCTCCAGGACAATTAAAACAAATCTTCTTTATTGATCACATTTAAAAACACAAAGGTACAACAGCCAGAGCACGCCTGGCATGTTTCAGCTTGGTACCCTTAATCATAGACATGCCTAAATGAAGTAGACATCTGTTATTTAAAATCAAACATGTGAGCCTATTGGTTTTAGGTGTCACATGAGGACATGTGAGCCTATTGGCTTTAGGTGTCACATGAGGACATTTGGGGTACATGTAAACAAAACAATATTTAAGTAACCTACCTTATGGCCTGTAGACCATAAATATATACAAACAAAAAAACTCTCATGGACTAGAGTGCTTATTGTGAATTGCTCAGTATCTAGTACTTATGCAAGTCAGCTAGAACTTATTAGTAATATAGCGACAATCTACCATTAAGTGCCAAACTAATGTCATGTCTAATGGGACAAGGTTTGTATAAGCATCGCTAAATCACAGATAGATCCTTGTATTTTTATTTTTATTTTGAATGTGTTTGATGTATATATACACACATACAAATATGTCACCTGTGTAGTAACTAATAACCATCCATACCTGTGTAGTCAATCTGGATTACACGATTGCTATACCTATGTGGTAAATAAGTAGTAACAACCAGTATGTATATATATTTATCCGAAGAGATTATGTATCAAATTAAGACATTATAATGATGCCAAAAAAAATCTGTATTATGCCAATATCCCAATTTCGTTCCCTGTACTAATAGTTCTGTGTTTAAAACCAGTGCTCTTCTAAAAAAATAATGATAAATGGCTTAAATACACCATTGCATCCTCATTTAGTACCAATTTGAGAGAAAGACTATATATCAAACTAGATTGAATAGTCTATAATATTCTATCCTCCTTAAGTATCGATAAAATGATAAACATATAACTAACAATGTCAAACAATATTAATTGTACTGTACTGTGAGCCAAACATTATTGAAAAGGAATTGGCATCTACTATTTAAGTGGATAAAACAGTCTGTTACTTTTTCGGTAAATGCCATGTATGGGGTGTGTATTCCTCAGTCACACTCCCAATAATTGATGATGTCATAGACACTATTAAACCCTTGGGGGATTCTAGTCCCTAGAGTGAAATTCCAAAATGCCTCACATTTATGTACCAGTTTGGCAATATAACCACCTCTTTTGGGCACTCTCACTTGCTCAATGACCATCCAATTAAATGTTGTGCTGTCATATCCATGATCAAGGATAAAATGCCTAGTCAACTCTGAACTGTGTTCAGATCTCTTAATTTCCGAGAGATATTGGCGAATCCTAGCTCTAACCTCTCGAATAGTACAACCAACATATTGCTTGTTGTTGCAACTGCACCATATCAAGTAGACAACGTTTTTTACACCTGAAATTGACACAAGAAGTCACCGGATACTCTTAACCCATTTTCAAGCTTATGAAACTTGTCCTTTTCTCAATGTAGCAACAGGGAATACAGGGTCCATAACCACCCTTATACATTCCCCTGTTCTCAAGCTACTCACTACCCATACTATTTGTGCACAATTCTCTGGGGGATAGATGTTCCCTAAAGGTACTCCTTTCTTGTATACTTGTTCATAGTTTGTAGATGTCCCTTTGGTTTTTATTTTTCTTAGCTTTATCTTTTAACAGAGTCTCTCTGTCTATGCCATCTACCTCAATATTTGCTCTCTGTATAATCTCTTTACTGTAACCTCTCTCTTGCAACCTTGTTGCCAAATCCTGACTTTGTTTCTCACAATCTATAATATCTGAGCAATTAGCTATGTCATATGGTACCCACCTAGGGTGACAACTTCTTCTGTGTAGTAAAGTATTGCCTGATATAGGCTTCCTATAAATGGTTGAAACAACCAGCTTGGCAACAGTATCTGCCTTCAAGGTCACATCTGAATAATTCATTGTATTCTCATCAAATTCATACGTAAATTGTAAGCCGCAAGGGTTCTTGTTAAAAAATTCAACAAAAAGATCAGCTCTATCCTTCCCACATGCCCATACAAAAATGAGATAATCTATAAACCGATGATAAATCGTAATATCCTTGTGGAAGGGATTTCCTTCAACATAAATGCGGGTGGCTTCTCACCACGCCATTACCAAATTAGCATAAGAGGGGGCAAATTTAGCCCCCATGGCCATACCTCGGGACTGTAATAAGCAACTGCCTTCAAAGGAAAAATAATTATGCGTTAGAAGGAAACGTGTAACAAGAAGTAAATAATCCACAAACTCTGATGTATTGTTGGTTTTGGTGGTAAAAAAATACCTTATCGCTTCTAATCCCATCCCATGTGGGATGGATGAATAAAGAGATACCACGTCAATGGTCAACCAAGCATACCCTTAATGCCAATCCAAATTCGCCATTTTTTATAAATGCTTATCTCTTAAGTAACTGTGTAACCTCAGTACTAGCGGTTGAAGGATGCTGTCTAGCCATTTCAATAAAGGCTCCAAAATGGACCCGATGGTCACTGAGGAGAAACATGCTTATGACATAGGAAACGCGTCTGACCTATTTTTTCCTGCCTAATTTTGCCTGTCACTTACCACTTATGCCTTTTTTACCTGTTTTGGCATTGTATGGATATTTACCTATTATATTGAGCATTTGTTTGTGCTAAACAATAAACAGGTATTTCACTGCTTACCATCGTTTGCTTTTCTCAGCTTTACTGGATGCGTTGATTGTTGGTGTTGTCCAAAATGGACCCGATGCCTGATACAATGGGTCTCCCCTTTACAGATTTATGAACTTTAGGCAATATGTGCAATATTGGGGTAATTGGGTTGTTTACCATCAAAAATTCAAAAATGTTAAGATCAAAGTGACCATAATATTATAACCCATCATCAAGCAAAGAGTAGGGTTGCCCGTTAGTATCCTATAGTCATCACTATTGCATATGTGCCTTAAGATATCACTGCAATAGGAATTAACATCCCAAACTACCACACTGCCCCCCTTATCTGCTGCCTTGATCACCAGGTCATCATTTTTCCTTAGTGCATCAAGAGCAAACCTCTCATCTTTGGAAAAGATTTGGGTAACTCTTTTGTGGCTTGGTGGACAAATTGACATGACACATTAGTTTGGCACTTAATGGTAAATTGTCGTTTATACTACTAATAAGTTCTAGCTGGCTTGCATAAGTACTAGATACTGAGCAATTCAGAATAAGCACTCTAGGCAATGAGAGTTTGTTGTTTGTATATATTTATGGTCTACAGGCCATAAGGTAGGTTTCTTAAATATTGTTTTGTTTACATGTACCCCAAATGTCCTCATGTGACACATAAACCTGTGTTATCTATATATATATATATATATACAAATAAACGTTTTCAAGTGAACGAGTAAACACAAGGTTAAGTAAGTTTGGTTTCTATAACTAGATGAGTATAGGTCACATGTGTTTCACAATTAACCAATAGGCTCACAGCTTTGATTTTAAATAACAGATGTCTACTTTATTTAGGCACGTCTATAATTAAAACATGTCAGGCGTGCTCTGGCTGTTGTACCTTTGTGTTTTTAAATGTGATCAATAAAGAAGATTTATTTTAAAGGTGTGATTGTTCACCATTCACAGCCATTTCCACGCAGACGCAGCTTTACGAATGTTCAAACAGAGAGCAGTATACACAACTTGCTGTGACCAGCGTTGCTGAAATGAATTGAAGAGGCACGACAACCGGGTTCACTTGCGGACCCCAGAGGCATGTGGACACGGGAACTGAGTGCGTAAAAGCCTACACCGAGGATCAGTGAGAAACTGGTCATCCGGTGGGTAAGCTGAATAGTGTTGTTTTCACACAAGTCTGAAAGTGCCGTGTGCTGGGGAGTCCATGACCAAAGTGTTGTTTGTGACTTTCATTTCTACATGTCTAACCCTGGTTGTGTCCATGCTGCCAAATTTCCTATGCTAGCATTTTGATTGCAGGTTATATCAAAAGGGCTTTTTTGCACACGCAATCTAAAGATGCGTCTATGATCAGGCTAGAGCTTAGACAACTACTGATTGACTATTTACTTACTATATATATATATATATATATATATATATATATATATATATATATATATATATATATATATATATATATATATATATATATATATATATATATATATATATATATATATATATATAATACATATTTAGACATGTATGTTTCTCAATGTTAAAGCCCTTTGTCTGCCTTTTTTTGTCTTTCTAACACCTGAGACCTCGAGACCGATTTATCAAGCAGTCAAGCTGCTAATTCCGCGCAAGCCTCAAGGCTCGCCAGAATCAGGAGTTAAATAGCAGCAGTCGTGGTGGCGGACTGCAATCATCCCGATCAGGATGATAGACACTCCTTGCTAGCGGTCGATTGGCCGCAAATATGCAGGGAGCGGCATTGCACAAGCATTTCACTAGAAATGCTTATGCAGTGATAAATGCTACAGCGGATCATGTCTGCACACACATTGATAAATAGACCCCCTTATATCTTTGTGCAATATTTTTTGCACTAATTTTTGTTAGACAGTGTATATGAGTGTAACTATACTTTGTAGTGTATTTTTGATGTGTTTTGTGTAACTTTTTAGTTTTGCGAAACAGTATAACCAGAGCTCTGAAGTAATCATTCTAGCGTAAATCACGACTGCACTCAATAGATTGCATTTACTTTCAGCTCTTAATATGAGCGATAAGCCCTAACCAGCACTAACACCCGCGATAAACCCCTTATCACTCACAAATGTTTGTGCGCCAGTCATAATCTGTCCCTAAATTTTTTTAATTGTTTTCAATTGTTCTTTTGGTAGCAAAATGCTTCCAATCTCATCACAATTGTCAGAAAATGATAAGTGACCAGTAATTAAACAAAATGAACAAATGCATTGACATAAAAATTTAATTGATATAGTCATACAGTTAACACAGCTCCACTATTGGCTGGATAGACTTGCACGCATGAGCAATAGTCTTTTTTTTTTTTTTTGTAGGTTGGAAAGGCTTTTCTGCAGGCAAGTTAGGCTTCAAATTTACAGTTCTTCACTATACAATAGCGCTCCAGCTATGTCATTGTGTAGGCTTCACTTTTCCTTTTAACAATCCTAAACCATTTAAAAAAATAATAATAATAATTTAAAAATCCAGATCTTTTGTGCTGCTATTGGTTTGTTGAAGTGATGCATGCTACTAATTAGACTTAGCTGCCAAATAGATTGTCATTAGCAAATTCTGAATGACCCAGTGGCCTAATATTGGATAACATATACAAACATTAAAACACAATATCACAATTTAATACATTTATATTGCTCATACGCCATATTTATTTCAGCACTTTTTGTTTTATTTGTATTTTTTTTTCACATTTTTGTTGCAAGTACAAGTTAATTTTCTGGTTTTTTTTTAAATGTTCAGTTTTAAATTTGATCTAGATTCTAGATTTTTATCTTTCTAGATTTTGTTTAATCTAATTAATAATGACCTCTGTATGAATATATATTATATATATAACACAAATATATGCACATAAATGCCTGCATTTTGCAGCTTTTTTATGTTAAAAACTTAAATACTGACATTAAAAAAAAACAAGTCCATGAATTTAAATGAATTCATCTTTAGAAGATAGTATGCTGGCTGGTTACTGGCAAACTGAGAATTGCTAAAGAGCAAACAAACTATATCCACTTTAGCTTACACAGCCATGCCCGGAAGTAGGTTAAATTGCATTTAAAGTTGTGGAAAGCACATATCGTTTTATTTTATCTTTCAAGACATATAAGATCCCCATAAGGATACAAATATAGAAAGCGCCACTGGCATCCTAGCATTTAAAACTTTAAAGGATAATAGTTTTTTGAATGTATTTTAATGATAAACTGAAAAGGCCTCATTGAAGCAAAGCATATATTAATGTTTATTGACTAGGGATAAATAAAAAGACACTATTCAGATTCCCGGCAGTAGCAACAGACAACAAAATTGAACAGCAAAATAAAACAGGAGCTTAACGATTGCACTCAGATGTACTATAAAAAATATCAAACTTATTACAACTGTAGCAACACTATTGGTATAAAAACAGTGAAAAATGTATCTCTGTTATCTGTAGCACATATTGCAACATTATAACCATCTACAGACAGGCAGTCTACTCTATATTATTACATTTTTGTTGTAGAGATATTTATTATTGTTTTCATTACTGTCAAGATATTATATTAATTGTCCATATATTATACAAGTCCAGAAAATCAGTCTTTCTCCCTTTTAAAGGACCAGTCAACACATAAGATTTGCATAATTAACAAATGCAAGATAACAAGACAATGCAATAGCACTTAGTCTGAACTTCAAATGAGTAGTAGATTTTTTAATAACAAATTTTAAAGTTATGTATATTTCCACTCCCCTTGTACCATGTGATAGCAATCAGCCAATCACAAATGCATATACATATAGTCTGTGAATTCTTGCACATGCTCAGTAGGATCTGGTGACTCAAAAATTGTAAATATAAAAGACTGTGCACATTTTTTTTAATGGAAGTAAATTGGAAAGTTGTTTAAAATTACATGCTGTATCTGAATCATGAAAATGTAATTTAACCTGAGTGTCCCTTTAATACTAGATAGAACTGGTTTTCCAACTGTTACAAAATCACTGTCAAAGCTAATTTATATAACAGATTAAAATACCAAAGAATTTATGAAGGGCATAATCTCTTTAGCTATAGATTCTTACACATGCAAAAATGTTAAATAAAGAATCTTACACCAAATAAAAATGTACATATGTCACCTCTATGTGGCTTTAAAGGGACATGAAACCCCAATTTTTTCTTTCATGGTTTAGAAAAAGCATGCCATTTTAGACAACTTTCAAATTTACTTCTATTATCTAATTTGTTTTATTTTCTTGATATGCTTTACTGAAAAGCATATCTAGATATGCCCAGTAGCTGCTGATTGGTTGCTGTACATAGATGCCTCATGTGATTGGCTCACCCATGTGCATTGCTATTCCTTCAACAAAGGATATCTAAAAAATTAAGCAAAATATATCATAGAAGTAAATTGGAATGTTGTTTAAAATTGTATTCTCTATCTGAATCATTACAGATTTTTTTTGGATTTAGTGTCCCTTTAACTATTCAAAGAAAAAATGTCTTTACCATACAAAAGGAATTGCACATATTTTGGACAGCTTTAATGAAAATATTTATTTGGTCAAGAAATGGACAATGTTCTTGCAATTAAACTGCCAAATTTTCCAAACGGAGCTTGACGGCCCGTGTTTCTGGCGAGTCTTCAGATTCGCCAGAAACACAAGTTATGGAGCAGCGGTCACAAAGACCGCTGCTTCATAACCCTGTCCACCTGCTCTGATGAGGCGGACAGGAATCGCCACAATTCAACCCAATCGAGTACGATCGGGTTGATTGACACCTCCCTGCTGGTGGCCCATTGGCCGCGAGTCTGTAGGAGGCAGCGTTGCGCTGGTGCAATGCTGAATACGGAGAGCGTATTGCTCTCCACATTCAGCGATGTCTTGAGGACCTGACCCGCACTGTTGGATAGTTATATTACATTATATATAAGTTTTATCATGGGAAGGGATATTTGCTGAGAAGGGCACCCACTCATCAATCCAATGAGCATAACGGGAATGCAACGTAAAAGACAGTGCTGTTTGCACCCTGCAGTACCACTAATACTGTTAGTCTGTCTATACAATGCATAGATGCCACTAAGCCAATCTCAGAGTTATAAAAGGGAAACATTTATTTCGGAATGGCAAAATGAAGGGCAACTTTTTTTTCTTTATTCAAATATATAATAAAGTTATAATAGTATTGTAGGGGTTTTCACTAGAACATACCTTTAATTCATATACTCTGACAATGCAAGGTTGGGTATCTAATAAATACACAAGGGTTTAATGTACATATTGTATGATTTTACACTGCTCATGAATAATGTATTCATGGCAGATGATCAATAGATTCAAAGATCACTTGAAACCTTACTGGAATTGAACAAAAGTAAACCCTAGTCTGTCATTTTCTCATGAAGCAAAATAGCCTTTGATGGGCTTTAAAAGGATTTTTATTTTAAAGTACAGGAACAATGTGGCTTTAGAAATCAATCAAAGCATTAAATAAAACCTCTTTATATTTTCCCAGACATGTAAAATAATGTAGCATTGATGGCTGAAAAATTTCCAAATAAAATGTACATTATAGTAGAAATGGTTTCATTTAACCGTTTAGTATTCAGATACCAGACAGAGGGCTAGATTAGTGGAACACTACTTGTCGATCATATTTTCTCAAGTGCGTTAACCAGACATGAAAATATTAATATTTCACATTCCAATGTTCTTCACATAGCAGAACATGTTCTATTTATTCATAAATACATATTTCTACATATTGGATTGTATTTTGGTAGAATAAATATCCATACCTATATATATATATTTATAAATACTTAAAACATATTTCCCTAAGAACATTGGAATGTGAAATATTTACTGTAAATATATAGTTAAACACTTTATTAAATATGAATATTTCATAAATATGATTTTACATGTTTTAATCTACGTAACTGTAAATGGTACCAATGCTTTTTTGCTACAAAAGAAAGAAGGATGGGTGAAGACAGCAGAGTAATCTACAACGAGAAAGACACAAATTACAGATAATTATCTCAGTGGTTTATCCTTGTCAGTGTGCAAACACAAAAATGAAACAATTAATAATTAATTGTAAATAGACATACAAAAAGAAAAAGTTGAGCTAAACCCTGTGTTAAATTAACATGGGCTGTCTTACAAAAGTATCATGAAATTTAAATAAAAAAGCTACCATAACCCCATACATACATACTATTTATTAAGTAAACAAATAGTAAGCAATCTGGTTTTGTAATTGTCCCTCAAAAGTTTGGATCACAACTGCAGATCTTAAGTTTAGTGTAAAGTATATACCTTTAAGATTGTAAATGTTTCACTTGGAATGATAAAGCTACTACAAGGAAGTAGCCTCTTAGATCTTTTAGTGAGTTTGACACCTGTGTCATTAATTGGAAACCATCGGCTAGATTACGAGTTTTGCTATAAGAGGGGTGCGGTGCTAACTTGCACGTTATTGTCACCGCTCTAACCCTAACACCCAATAACTTAAATATAATTAAAATAAATCTAAATAAAACCTAGTATTAATAACTAAATAATTCCTATTTAAAACTAAATACTTACCTATAAAATAAACTAATAGTTACATTGTATCTAGCTTAGGGTTTATTTTTATTTTACAGGCAAGTTTGTATTTATTTTAACTAGGTAGAATAGTTACTAAATAGTTATTACAAAATAAAAAAAATAAAAAAAGCCCCCTCAAAATAAAAAAAACCCTAGCCTAAAATAAATTACCAATAGCACTTAAAAGGGCCTTTTGCTGGGCATTGCCCCAAAGAAATAAGCTCTTTTACCTTTAAAACAAAATACAAACACCCCCCCAACAGTAAAACCCACCACCCACACAACCAACCCCCCAAATAAAACCCTAACTAAAAAAAACTAAGCTCCCCATTGCCCTGAAAAGGGCAATTGTTTGGGCATTTAGCTCTATTGCAGCCCAAAGCCCTAACCTGAAATCTTCATCCAGACGACATATTCTATCTTCATCCATCTGGCGTGGAGCGGGTCCATCTTCAAGACATCTGATGCGGAGCATCCTCTACTTCTGACGACTACCCGACGAATGAAGGTTCCTTTAAGTGACGTCATCCAAGATGGCGTCCCTTAGATTCCGATTGGCTGATAGAATTCTATCAGCCAATCGGAATTAAGGTTGAAAAAATCCTATTGGCTGATGCAATCTTCTGCCCGTCTGGAGGACCACTTCTCCTGGCTTGAAGGAAGACTTCTCCCGGCTTCATTGAGGACTTCTTGTAGCTTCGCTGAGGACTTCTCCCGGCTTCATTGAGGATGGATGTCGGCTCTTTTACTGTTGGGGGGTTCTTTGTATTTTTTTACAGGTAAAAGAGCTGATATCTTTGTAGCCTTTAAGGGCTATTAGTAGTTTAGTTTAGGCTAGGGTTTTTTATTTTATTTTTTTTTTGGGGGGGGGGGCTTTTTTTATTTTTATAGGGCTATTAGATTAGGAGTAATTAGTTTAAATATCTTGTAATTTGTTTTTTATTTTGTGTAATTTAGTTAATTGTATGTAATTTATTTAATTGTATTTAATTTAGGTAATTTATTTAATTGCAGTGTAAGGTTAGGTGTTACAGGCCCATTTATCAAGCTCCGTACGGAGCTTGAAGGGCCATGTTTCTGGCGAGTCTTTAGACTCGCCAGAAACACAACTTATGAAGCAGCGGTCTAAAGACCGCTGCTCCATAACCCTGTCCGCCTGCTCTGAACAGGCGGATAGGAATCGCCGGACATCAACCCGATCGAATACGATCGGGTTGATTGACAGCTCCCTGCTGGCGGCCGATTGGCCGCGAGTCAGCAGGGGGCGGCGTTGCACCAGCAGCTCTTGTGAGCTGCTGGTGCAATGTTAAATGCGGAGAGCGTATTGCTCTCCGCATTTAGCGAGGTCTTGCGGACCTGATCCGCAGTGTCGGATCAGGTCCGCAAGCCCTTTGATAAATGGGCCTGATAGTGTAACTAAGGTTAGGTTTTATTTTACAGATAAATTTGTATTTATTTTAGCTAGGTAGTTAGTAAATAGTGAATAACTATTTAGTAACTATTCTACCTAGTAAAAATAAATACAAACTTGCCTGTAAAATAAAAATAAACCCTAAGCTAGCTACAATGTAACTTTTAGTTATATTGTAGCTAGCTTAGGGTTTATTTTATAGGTAAGTATTTAGTTTTAAATAGGAATTATTTAGTAATTAATAGGTTTTATTTAGATTTATTTTAATTATATTTAAGTTAGGGGGTGTTAGGGTTAGACTTAGGTTTAGGGGTTAAAAACTTTACTATAGTGGCCGCGACGTTGGGGGCGGCAGATTAGGGGTTAATAAATGTAGGTAGGTGGCGGCGATGTTAGGGACAGCAGATTAAGGGTTAATAATATATAACTAGTGTTTGTGATGTGGGAGTGCGGCGGTTTAGGGGTTAATATGTTTATTATAGTGGGGGGCGATGTCGGGAGCAGCAGATTAGGGGTTAATAATTTTATTATAGTGTTTGTAATGCGGGAGGGCCTCTGTTTAAGGGTTAATAGGTAGTTTATGGGTGTTAGTGTACTTTTTAGTAGTTTAGTTATGAGTTTTATGCTACGGCTTTGTAGTGTAAAACTCATAACTACTGACTTTAGAATGCGTTATAAATCTTTTGGGATAGGCTGTACCGCTCACTTTTTGGCCTAAAAAAAAGCTTGTAATACCGGCGCCATGGAAGTCCCATTGAAAAAAGACTTTATGAAAATTGCGTGTTAATTTGCAGTACCGCCAAAAAAGTGTGCGGGACAGCTGTACCTACAAGACTCGTAATAGCAGCGGTAGTGAAAAAGCAGCGTTATGAGACTTAACGCTGCTTTTTAACTCGCAAAACTCGTAATCTAGCCGAATGTCTCCAGAAACTTGTACACAGTAAAGAGGAGGACGTTCAGTACTGCAGCATAATGAATAGTCTCTGCTTGATGCGGCTGACAGTGGGAGGTTTTAAGTCAAATGAGGTCACAGGTTTGGGGCAGAGCCTATGTCTGGTGCACATAGTGGTTTGGATTACTCCCATGTTGGTTTTACCTGAATTTATGGCGAAGGTAAAATGATCCTTATTATGTTGTTGTTGTTAGTATCTGCAAATGGCTCAGAAAGAATTCAGAGTCAATGTTTCAGAGTGTCAGAGTTAGTCACGGAGGTAGCTTCTTGATTACTCAGACTTATATTGATGAATTCTGATTGCTGGCAAACTGCAGCAGCAATAAGTTGTTGAGGTCTGACGTTTGAAACAAACTGCTGTAATTACAGGATCAGAAAGTTACCTTTCCCGGTAGATACTTTCAGTAGTTGCTGGATTATGTCAGAGCAAGTAGCGAAGAGTCAGTTAGTTTTTAACAGAATCCAGATTTTTAGGATATCTCTGGTAGAAAGGAGCTCAGTGTTAGGTAGCTAGAAAGCATACAAACAAATTACTAAGCACCTGTATCAGGGTGCAAGCAGGATATGAAGACAAAAGGGGAAGGGCTAAGATGAGTGACAGGAGAGGATCCTGACACAAACAGTCATAACAGCCACACAATTAAAAATACTTAAAGTTTTACTCTATACGCTTTTGAAATATTCATATGTTCTGAGGTGGAAATTATCAATCTTATCTTAACTGTAGTTGCCTGGTAAATATAAGTTAGGCTCCTACAATCCGGGAGCCATTTTTACTTAAAAAGTCTAGATGCAGAAATGTTCCATTTGTTACCACCAACAGAAAAGATAGGTACTAGATTCTCATAGATAATTTAAGCAGTTTAAAAATAACAGACAGAGCTTCTCCTGTAGACCCCTGACGAGCATTTCACAATAACGCTTCCTCAGAGGGAGTGCGGCCACGGCTGTTTGAGCATATATACACATATACTAATTCCTCCTACCGGTAATCATTGGCTCTTCCTTATTCCATTTGTGTATTTCATTGGCCGAAAACCTATGTCACTTCAATTCCTATCACAATCTAATCTGACTATTCGTGTGGGTTGTCTTCAAGTATATGCAATGACATCACCGCCAATAGGTAAATAGATATACTTCCTAATACATTGCAATAGGATGATCAGTGTTTACATTTAGCAATGTGTGTTATATTGTATACGATCGAATGGATACAAAGGGGATACATTTATCAAACAGCAGATGCTGCTTATTTCGCGCAAGCCTTCCGGATTTAAGAATCAGTGGTTTTAAGACCGCTGCTCCTTAACGCATCCGCCACTTTTTAGGTGGCGGACTGCAATCATCCTGATCAGATACGATTAGGATGATTGACACCCCCTGCTAGCGGCCGCGAATGTACCCAAGTGTCCACCGGTAAACTTTCTTATCCTTGTAATCCTCCATAACATAACCAAGCTTTTTATTTTTGAAGGCAATTAAGGAATTGTTGTATTCACGTAATTGGGTATTAATCTTGTCCATCCAATTCTCTGTTTTGTCCTGCATCAGGATATGCCCTTAACCTCCTCCAAATTGCTGATATCATCCTTGGCCTTTTGCATCTGACTTCCTCGACCACTAGCAAGATCAAGTCCAGGGAGCATTTATTCAATATTACCACCCATTTATTCCTATTACCACCCAAGTCAGAGTTTTGTCTGCCTATGGTGGGCACATTATTGATTCTAAAGCCCCTGGGTATCAGTCTTTTTCTGTGATACTCAGAAAGGTAGATGCCATGAAGTTTAAGATCCACCTCTCTTTTCTTCAATTTGATGAGTTGATTGTACACAGTCACTGCATTTTCTGCAGGGTCTTCAGGTAGAATGGTGTCGAACAGTATCCTTGCTGCATCCAAGTCACTCATGGATAGTGTCTCAGCACCCTCCACATCTGCTGGGATAGTTGCTGTGGCCTGCGTGGGTTCAATGTGCTCCATTGCTGCTTTAGCAACAGAGTGAGGGATCTGATGTGTAACTCGCTGGTGGGTGCATCATGAAGGTTTCAACAAGCAAAAAGAGTCAGTTGCACTCTCACAAACAGTTCTCCAAGGGCCAGGGTGCTAGAGTATGTATTTATGTAGTAAAATGTAGCAAATAGGAAACAGCACTCTCTGGACTTAAGTTTTAAACAAATAGTTTAATCGGTAACGTTTCGGGGGAATGCTCCCCTTCATCAGACCAACAACATACAAGTGAGTCAAACATTTAAACATACATAAACCCCTCCCCTTTGTGCAAAAAAACACCAAAAATCGGTTGCCATGGCAACCAAACATACAATACAAAGTAAATAATGTGAACAAAGCAACAATCACATCAAAGAACCCAATTAAGAATCTATTCATGATCAATTAGCAGATAAACACCTAACCACAACATTTAGTTCATATACTGTATATCAGAGCATCCAGTCAAATACCTAGTAACAATGTATCATATACAGAGCAAAGAATGAAAAACATGAAAAAAAAATAATAAAAAAACCTGAAAAAAATTGTAAAAGTGAAAATCCGCAACTAGCTACTATGGGATGCACTTACTAACGTAATTTAAAGCACGTTATCTAAGTATTTCATTGTGATATATCGTCCGCACCATCCATATATAAATCTACTGTCAGAATCACATAAATTAGGGACAACATTGTTATAGTCCTAATGAACAACTGAGGACCTAATCCCCTAATGTAGGGATCCTCAATATACATGTGTACACCACAGGCTAAGTCTGAAATGACCCATAACACGTGTATGTAATTCAGGAGCAATAGTGTAGAAGCCTACTAGAGACGTGTCCTACCGTGTGTTTGTGTCCGGCCCCGGACCGCATTTGCGCTTACAGCTTACAGTGTCCTCAGCGTAATATCATGGACTGTGCGCATGCGTATCAGCCCGGAGGGGTCCGCCCCCATTGCAAACAGCGAGGATTCTAATAGGCTGTAAGAGACAAGCCCCTACACAGGTGTCGATGATGTTGCTACAAAAGTTTCGAAAAAATATAAATACTGGGCTATATGTTGCGTCTAAGGGAAGGCTGGTTGATTGACAAGGCAGAGACCCTGTGTCCATAACCCAAGCATATATCAGAGCATCTAGAGGAGTGGGCAACAGGCTAGTATTACGAAACCGTTGCGGGGACAGTGAGCCTAATGTGTGCGGCCAGAAATTTGAACACCCACTTGTTAAACCGCAAAAAGCACTATATATAACCCACTATCATAATCAAGGACCCATAAGCTTAAGTGCAGGTCTGTAGCTCAGATCACCAGGTGACCCAAAGTATAGCAGTCATATATAAACGACCCAAAAAAAAGAAAAAAACGGTTGCTACGTAAGTGGTGTGTGCGCTCAGCCCCAGTAGATGAATTTGATTGGCCCAATAGGGCAGGCCCCACTACAAATATGTGTTGTACATAAAAGTATCATGATTGTGCCCAATGATTCACAGACCCAAGGTTACTAAAACTAAGTCTCAGAAGGGTGGATCAAACACTCACATTGTTTACATCTCATACAAGAGACAACTAATAGAATAAAATACAGACCAGAACTACAGGGAGTGCAGAATTATTAGGCAAGTTGTATTTTTGAGGATTAATTTTATTATTGAACAACAACCATGTTCTCAATGAACCCAAAAAACTCATTAAAATCAAAGCTGAATAGTTTTGGAAGTAGTTTTTAGTTTGTTTTTAGTTATAGCTATTTTAGGGGGATATCTGTGTGTGCCGGTGACTATTACTGTGCATAATTATTAGGCAACTTAACAAAAAACAAATATATACCCATTTCAATTATTTAATTTTACCAGTGAAACCAATATAACATCTCAACATTCACAAATATACATTTCTGACATTCAAAAACAAAACAAAAACAAATCAGTGACCAATATAGCCACCTTTCTTTGCAAGGACACTCAAAAGCCTGCCATCCATGGATTCTGTCAGTGTTTTGATCTGTTCACCATCAACATTGCGTGCAGCAGCAACCACAGCCTCGCAGACACTGTTCAGAGAGGTGTACTGTTTTCCCTCCTTGTAAATCTCACATTTGATGATGGACCACAGGTTCTCAATGGGGTTCAGATCAGGTGAACAAGGAGGCCATGTCATTAGATTTTCTTCTTTTATACCCTTTCTTGCCAGCCACGCTGTGGAGTACTTGGACGCGAGTGATGGAGCATTGTCCTCCATGAAAATCATGTTTTTCTTGAAGGATGCAGACTTCTTCCTGTACCACTGCTTGAAGAAGGTGTCTTCCAGAAACTGGCAGTAGGACTGGGAGTTGAGCTTGACTCCATCCTCAACCCGAAAAGGCCCCACAAGCTCATCTTTGATGATACCAGCCCAAACCAGTACTCCACCTCCACCTTGCTGGCGTCTGAGTCGGACTGGAGCTCTCTGCCCTTTACCAATCCAGCCACGGGCCAATCCATCTGGCCCATCAAGACTCACTCTCATTTCATCAGTCCATAAAACCTTAGAAAAATCAGTCTTGAGATATTTCTTGGCCCAGTCTTGACGTTTCAGCTTGTGTGTCTTGTTCAGTGGTGGTCGTCTTTCAGCCTTTCTTACCTTGGCCATGTCTCTGAGTATTGCACACCTTGTGCTTTTGGGCACTCCAGTGATGTTGCAGCTCTGAAATATGGCCAAACTGGTGGCAAGTGGCATCTTGGCAGCTGCACGCTTGACTTTTCTCAGTTCATGGGCAGTTATTTTGCGCCTTGGTTTTTCCACACGCTTCTTGCGACCCTGTTGACTATTTTGAATGAAACGCTTGATTGTTCGATGATCACGCTTCAGAAGCTTTGCAATTTTAAGAGTGCTGCATCCCTCTGCAAGATATCTCACTATTTTTGACTTTTCTGAGCCTGTCAAGTCCTTCTTTTGACCCATTTTGCCAAAGGAAAGGAAGTTGCCTAATAATTATGCACACCTGATATAGGGTGTTGATGTCATTAGACCACACCCCTTCTCATTACAGAGATGCACATCACCTAATATGCTTAATTGGTAGTAGGCTTTCGAGCCTATACAGCTTGGAGTAAGACAACATGCATAAAGAGGATGATGTGGTCAAAATACTCATTTGCCTAATAATTCTGCACTCCCTGTACAGAGCTACAATCTCCAAGAAAATCCAAAAAAAATTAAAAAAAAATTAAAAAAAGTGGTCACGCTGATATAGGCCAGGCTAATATAATTAGACCACAGACAGCTACTGAGTGTATTGTCTGTAAAAAAGGACACTATGTGGCAAATAACAGGTAGAGAACGATGGAAAACATATGTTATAGGTATCCAGGCCAGGTAACCAAGCACTGTATATACACAGTAATGTACCACTGGTGACCCAAGGATAGATTACCCCTAGACACTCCACATAGGGGGTAAACGCGGGATGGATGCATGTATAAGGAAAGTAAATGGTGTTAACATATACGTAAACCTCAACTTCAAAAGATGGAATACATAGTACATTCAGGAAAATTAATAAAATACAGTCAAATCAAATCATAAAAAACAATGCCAGTCTATTCTCATATTCAAACCTCTGGGGTGTATAGTGTCCAGTTTGAAGATCCACTCAGCCTCTTTCTGTAGGAGACGAGTGTCCCTATCACCTCCCCTAGGAAGAGGGGGTACGTGGTCAATGAGCTTGAATCTTAGGTCAGCCACAGAGTGACCCTTCTCCATGAAATGTCTGGCCACCGGCTGATCACTCTTTTCTTTATCAATTGCCGCCCGAATGGCACTCCTGTGGTTAGCCATCCTTTTTTTTATGTCATCTGAGGTTTTACCTATGTAAAATAGGCCACAGCTGCAATTCAGCATGTATACCACAAACTTTGTGGTACACGTAAGGTAGTGCTTTATCTTGTAGCTTGTATTGTTGTGTGGATGTCTGAACTGTTTGCATTGCAGCATAGAGTTGCACGTTACACATTTGTAGGAACCTCTTTTGGTAGTTGGTGTGACCTCTTGTATGAGATGTAAACAATGTGAGTGTTTGATCCACCCTTCTGAGACTTAGTATTAGTAACCTTGGGTCTGTGAATCATTGGGCACAATCTTGATACTTTTATGTACAACACATATTTGTAGTGGGGCCTGCCCTATTGGGCCAATCAAATTAATCTACTGGGGCTGAGCGCACACACCACTTATGTAGCAACCGATTTTTTCTTTTTTTTGGGTTGTTTATATCTGACTGCTATACGTTGGGTAACCTGGTGATCTGAGCTACAGACCTGCACTTAAGCTTATGGGTCCTTGATTATGATAGTGGGTTATATATAGTGCTTTTTGCGGTTTAACAATTGGGTGTTCAAATTTCTGGCCGCACACATTAGGCTCACTGTCCCCGCTACGGTTTCGTAATACTAGCCTGTTGCCCACTCCTCTAGATGCTCTGATATATGCTTGGGTTATGGACACAGGGTCTCTGCCTTGTCAATCAACCAGCCTTCCCTTAGACGCAACATATAGCCCAGTATTTATAACAATGTTGTCCCTAATTTATGTGATTCTGACAGTAGATTTATATATGGATGGTGCGAACGATATATCACAATGAAATACTTAGATAACGTGTTTTAAATTACGTTAGTAAGTGCATCCCATAGTAGCTAGTTGCGGATTTTCACTTTTACAATTTTTTTCAGGTTTTTTTATTATTTTTTTCATGTTTTTCATTCTTTGCTCTGTATATGATACATTGTTACTAGGTATTTGACTGGATGCTCTGATATACAGTATATGAACTAAATGTTGTGGTTAGGTGTTTATCTGCTAATTGATCATGAATAGATTCTTAATTGGGTTCTTTGATGTGATTGTTGCTTTGTTCACATTATTTACTTTGTATTGTATGTTTGGTTGCCATGGTAACCGATTTTTGGCATTTTTTGCACAAAGGGGAGGGGTTTATGTATGTTTAAATGTTTGACTCACTTGTATACCATATATATATAGACATGTACTGTATATGTATGTATCTCTATGTTAAAGCCATTTGCATGCCTTTTTTTTCTAACACCTGAGACCTTATATGTTTGAGGCCTTAAAACATTTTATTGCAATTGTTTAAAATTATTTTTATTAGATTAGTGTTATTATGAGTGCAACTGTACTTTTAATTGTATTTTTCATGTGTTTTATGACACTTTTTTAGTCGAGCCTAACAGTTAATCAGAGCTCTGAAGTTGCGCCATCCCAACACGCATTAAATTCAATAGCGCTTAAAGAGATTGGGGTCTATTTATCAAGCTCCGAATGGAGCTTGATGCCCCGTGTTTCGAGGCTCGACAGAAACACAAGTTATGAAGCAGCAGTCTAAAGACCGCTACTCCATAACCTGTCCGCCTGCTCTGAGGCGGAGGACAGACATCGACGAAAATCATCCCGATCCAATATGATCAGGTTGATTGATATCCCCTGCTGGCGGTTGATTGGCCACGAATCTGCAGAGGGCGGCATTGCACCAGCAGTTCACAAGAACTGCTGGTGCAATGATAAACGCGGCGGACATGGTTCGCTATAGCGGATCATGTCCGTCCGCACAATGATAAATGGACCCCATAGTGTTTACTTTCAACCTGTGATACACGCATGTGATACACGCATTGCTTCCGATGCGCATGAACAGCCAAAATAAATCCGATATCGTTAGCACTCTTCTTGTAATCTAGCCCTTAAAGGGATGCTGTACTGGATTATTTTGTAAATAATTTTCCAAATGTGGTCAATGAGGTAATTATGATTTTCTTAGCATGGGGATAGAATTAGTTTAACCACAATGGCGGGGAAGTGATTTTAATAATGCATTACTAAAAAGGAAACCTGGATTTGTAACTTTAGAGTATATTACAAATGGTCTTTCAACAAAAACATTAACAGTCTTTCCATTTCTTTTGCATATGCTGTTTCCATTATTAGGATTTAAAAATGTATTCTTAGAATTTCTATATTATTAAAGGGACACTGAACCCAATTTGTTTCTTTTGTGATTCAGATAGAACATGCAATTTTAAGCAACTTTCTAATTTACTCCTATTATCAATTTCCCTTCGTTCTCTTGATATCTTTATTTGAAAAAGAAGACATCTAAGGTTTTTTTTTCGGTTTAGCACTCTGGATAGCACCTTTTTGTTGGTGGATTAATTTAACCCAGGTTGTTCACCAAAAATGGGCCGGCATCTAAACTTACATTCTTGAATTTCAAATAAAGATACCAAGAGAATGAAGAAAATTTGATAATAGGAGTAAATTAGAAAGTTGCTTAAAATTCCATGCTCTATCTGAATCATGAAAGAAAATTGTTGGGTTCAGTGTCCCTTTAAGTGAGTAATCTATTTCTCAGTTACTAACAATCTTTTCTTCATATATTTATCTTATATTTCTTTTAAAAAAAGGTATTTATTTTATGGTTTCTCTTGACTGATATATCATTATTCAGGGTTCTGCTGGCCTTGGAATGCACTCTAGTCTCTCTAGGTGGGGAAGAAACACTGCAATCTTTGCAGTTTAATTACAGGAAAAGCAGGCAAATACATAGAAAAAGTATATTGCAAAGTTATTTAATTATGGACAATTATCATTTTATGGGGAACATAATTTTGAGTTTAATGTCCCTTTAAGCAGATAAATGAATTGCTATATTTCTCATTATGGAACATGTAAATCTTTAATGTTTAAATGTATATTCTAAATCAATAGCACATTTAATATTAATGCTTGTATTAAAAATGTTACTTAAGTTGTTTTTCATCTTTAATAGTAAAGGGACACTGAACCCAAATTTTTTCTTTTGTGATTTAGATAGAGCATGCGATTTTAAGCAACTTTCTAATTTACTCCTATCAAATTGTCTTCATTCTCTTGGTATCTTTATTTGAAATGCAAGAATGTAAGTTTAGATGCCGGCCCATTTTTGGTGAATAACCTGGGTTATTCTTGCTGATTGGTGGATAAATTCATGCACCAATAAAAAACTGCTGTCCAGAGTACTGAACCAAAATAAGAAGCTTAGATGACTTATTTTTCAAATAAAGATAGCAAGTAGACTAAGAAAAATTGATAATAGGAGTAAATTAGAAAGTTGCTTAAAATTGCATGCTCTATCTGAATGACAAAGGAAAAAATTTGGGTTCAGTGTCCCTTTAATTACAATTTGTTTTTATACATTTTAAGATAAGATGACTGCAAAATTATATTGTTTCAAAGTTATTGAGGTCGATTTAACAAGCAGCGGATGCTGCATGAACGCCCCATCGTTTCTGGTCCTTAACTTCTCCACCATGTTTTAGGTGGTGGACTGAAATCACCCCGATCTGATACAATCGAGATGATTGACGGTCCCTGCTAACGGACGATTGGCCACGAGTGAGCAGGGGACATCTTTGCACAAGCATTGCACTAGAAATGCTTGTGTAATGTTAAATGCTATCAGCATATGCTGTCAGCATTTAACAAAGTTGAGCGGACATGATTCGCTACAGCGAATCATGTCCACTCGACCTATGGACCCATTGTCTTTACTGTATTTTCTACATTAAAGGGACATTAAACACAAAGGGCTAGATTACGGGTGGAGTGCAAACATTTGTGCCAGAGCGATAAGGGGTATATTGTGAAGGTTTGCACTCATTGGACTTACCACTCATATTGCAAATTGAAAGTTTATGTAAACGCAATTGTGATTTATGCTTGAATCATTACCGTGACTGCAGAGCTCTGGTTAACTGTTTCGCGAAACATAAAAGCTGCACAAAACACATCAAAAATACATTCCAAAGTACAGTTAAACTCATAATAACACCACCTAATAAAAAGTATTTAATAAACATATTGCACACAATAGGGCTAAAAGATATGAGATCTTGTGTGTTAACATAGACATACATACATATCCATCTATGTATAAGTGTACATATATATTTATGTATTTATGTATTTATATGTGTCCCAGCATTATTTGTATAAAAACACATATATAAACATTTATATAGGTACATTGGAGTCCTTTGCCATTAAGAAGATGAAACATGTAAAAACATATTTATGCAATATTTATATTTAATAACGTTTTTAACTATGTAACTACTGAAAACATTTCTCATGCCAATGTTCTGCACATAGCAGAATATGTTCTATGTATTTTGAAATAGATATTCCTACATATATCTGTTTATATCTATACCTATATATAATCATGTATATATATATATATATATATATATATATATATATATATATATATATATATATTTATATATATACACACACACACACAGTACTGTGCAAAAGTCTTAGGCCACCATTAGATTTGTTGTTTTAACAATGGTATAATCACCATGTATACTTATTTCTAAGTCTCTTTATTAGAATACAACCAGAAAATACAGGACATTTTTATGCAGTATTAAAAAAGAGAAAAATAACCATCTGAGGAATAAGTCCGGAAAGGGTGGGGCATGCAAGACGCATGTAAACCAGCGCGCTACTCTGTGAGACCCCAAAACGCTGCTATCCTTGGCCGCTAGGAATCCACTAAGGCCCAGATTGAGGGACCTGCATGGCTTGCGTTAAGGAGTCCATCAAGGCCTGTGTATGCCCATCAGGCTGAGCACCCTCGCTGACACGCACCTGGCTTAATAATTCTTCAAAGTAGAAAAATATAAAGGTTCTAAAAAGTACTAAGTATTAAAATCTAGGAATACTCTTACCTCAGTGGCTCAGTGTGGTATTGTGTTATTTTGCAATGAACAGTTTAATTCCTCAAGGTAAAAAAAAAATAGGATACAGTTCTAGAAAACAGCTTCCCTCCCACCCTACCCCTCACCCCACCCACCCCAAGCTCATTTCCTCATTTATAGATAGTCTCCCACACAACTTTAACTCTCCTGAAATGACAGGTGCAAACACTGATCAGCACATCCTTCCATTCCCTTAACCCCATAGAATACACAGTACTTTTATTATATTATGTTTCATATACCTTTTGTTCCCTTATGCAATTGTTACAGTAATTCTGTGTCTTATGTTTTAACTGGTTCCCAATTCTGTAAAAATGCTCAATATATTCATATTCCTTTTTGCTACCCTTTGTCTCTATAACAAACTACACTATTCAATTACACCTTCTCCCTCTCCACCTGCACTGTTCATTAGCCCATCTCTCTTAAACTCACCTTACTTTTCTACTCATGAACTTTACCTATTCCTAAACACTCTCTCTACCCCCTGCAGCTCATCTCAAAAGCAGTCTCACTACTGCAAATCTGTATCTCATCTCATGTCACTCTCCCTCTTGCTTCTACTTACTGCTTGTGACATCTCCCCTATTCCCGGTCCCCAACCACTGACAAGCCATGCACATCCATGTGTACCATCCCATAGACTCAGAAAAAAAACCTCTGCACACCTTTCTCACATTCCTCTTGCATCTAAAGCCACTACCCCTTTCACCTGTGCACTCTGTAACTCTCGCTCTGTCTGCAACAAACTCACTTCTATACATGACCTCTTCATCTCCCGCTCCCTCAACCTTCTGGCCCTAACAGAAACCTGGCTCTCTCCCCTAGACACAGCATCCACTGCTGCTCTTTCACATGGGGGTCTCCACTTCAGCCACACTCCTAGGTCTGGTAATAGACAAGGAGGTGGTGTAGGTATTTTATTTTCCTCTCGTTGCACCTTTCAACAAATACACCCTATCTCTTCCCTCACTTTTCCCTCATTCAAAACCCACATGATTCGCTTATTCTCCTCTCTCTGTGTACGTGTTGCAGTCATATACCGACCCCCTGGCTCCACAACTCAATTTCTAGATCACTTGTCTGCCTGGATACCCTACTTCCTTTCCTCAGACACCCCTGCCCTCATTCTTGGCGACTTCAACATCCACCTTAACAATCCCACTGCCTCATCTGCTAAACAACTTCTGCAACTCACTTCCTCTTTCGGTCTGTCACAATGGACTGATTCTCCCACTCACAACGACGGTCACTCCCTTGACCTGATCTTTAGCTATCGATGCACTCTCTCAAACTTCTCAAACTCCCCTTTTCCTCTTTCTGACCACCATCTCCTTACCTGCAACATATCATCACTTCCTACAACTCTCCCACCTTCTACTCCTCACACCAAACTTCACAGAAGAATTAGGTCTTTAGATCAGCAACAACTTGCTAATTCCCTTCAACCGCTCCTCTCATCCTTCTCCACCTTTTCCTGCCCTGAACAATCTATCTGCCACTATAATTCCACCCTTATATCCGTCCTAGACAATCTTGCCTCCCTTACCACTGCTAGGAAATCACACACTCATCCCCAGCCCTGGCATACTCCTCTGACACGGTACCTACGCAGATGTTCCCGTACTGCTGAACGGCATTGGAGAAAATCACGGAGTTCAGCTGATTTTCTTCATTACAAATTCATCTTGAACTCCTACTACTCTGCCCTTAATCTCCACAAGCAACACTACTTCTCTACTCTTATCTCTAATCTTTCTTCAAACCCAAAACGTCTGTTCTCCCCTTTCAATACTCTCCTCCGCCCTCCCCCACTTCCTAATACAACTTCTCTGTCAGCCCACGACTTTGCCAGTCACTTCATTAACAAAATTGACTCCATCAGACATGAAATCAGCTCTCAACACAATTCCATTCTCTCCCCCCCTCAAATACTCCCACTCACCCACAACCCTCATAACCTGAAACTTAGTTCATTCTCCCCTGTTACTGAGGACGAAGTTTCAGCACGTATACTACGCTCTCACCTCACTACCTCTCCCCTTGACCCTATACCCTCACAGCTGCTCCCCTCTCTCTCTGCTACCCTTACCCCTATACTAACACACACTTTCAACCTCTCCCTCAGCACTGGTACATTTCCCTCATCAATGAAACATGCGCTGGTCACAGCTATCCTCAAAAAACCTTCCCTTGATCCTACCTCCCCATTCAACTACCGCCCAATTTCCCTCCTCCCTCTTGCTTCTAAGCTTCTCGAAAAACTAGTATATGCACGCCTATCCCATTTCCTTATGTTAAACTACCTTCTTGACCCGCTGCAATCTGGATTTCGTCCCTATCACTCCACAGAGACAGCTATTGTTAAGGTCACCAATGACCTACTTACCGCTAAATCAAAAGGCCACTTCTCTCTGCTTATCCTCCTTGATCTGTCCGCAGTCTTTGACACTGTCAACCATCCTCTTCTGCTCCAAACCCTCCAATCCTTCGGCATCTGTGACACAGCCCTTTCGTGGCTCTCTTCCTATCTGTCAAACCGTACCTTCAGTGTAGCCTTCGCTGGGGCCTCCTCCACCCCGTCACCACTTTCTGTCGGAGTACCACAAGGCTTTGTCCTCTGTCCCCTTCTCTTCTCAATCTACACATCATCACTAGGTTCCCTAATTAAGTCCCACGGTTTCCAATATCATTTGTACGCTGATGACACCCAAATTTACTTCTCTGCACCAGAACTATCTCCTTCCTTGCTAACCCGTGTCACTAACTGTCTTTCTCACATCTCTTCCTGGATGTCCTCTCACTACCTCAAGCTAAATCTCTCCAAAACTGAGCTCCTCATTTTCCCCCCTTCTTCCAAAATCTCCATCCCCAATATCTCTATAACTGTCGACAACTCCATCAATACCCCTACCCCGCACGCCCGATGTCTCGGGATCACATTCGACTCAGATCTTTCCTTCACTCCTCACATTCAGTCATTGGCTAAAGCCTGCCGCTTCCACCTTAAAAACATCTCTAAAATTAGACACTTCCTTACACAAGACACAACTAAGATTTTAATCCACTCTCTCATTCTTTCCCACCTTGATTACTGCAACTCTATCCTCTCTGGTCTCCCCACCTGCCGCCTAGCTCCTTTACAATCCATAATGAATGCCTCTGCCAGACTCATCTTCCTTACACGTCGCTCTTCATCTGCTGCGCCTCTCTGCCAATCCCTTCACTGGCTTCCTCTTGCCTCTAGGATCAAACACAAAACTCTCACTCTGACATACAAAGCCCTCAACTGCACTGCTCCCCCCTACATCTCCGACCTTGTCTCCAGATACTCTCCCTCCTGTCCCCTTCGCTCATGACCTCTTACTCTCCTCCTCTCTTGTCACCTCATAACACTCCCATTTACAGGACTTCTCCAGACTGGCTCCCATCTTATGGAACTCTCTGCCTCACTCCACAAGACTCTCTTCTAGTTTTAAAAGCTTCAAGTGCTCCCTAAAGACTCTACTGTTCAGGGACGCATACAACCTACGCTAACCTTTCCTAATACCAGTTCCTCTCCTCCACTGCAATCCCCTGAACCCTCTTAGCATGTAAGCCTAATAGTCCAGCTGTTAGTAGATCACCTTCTTAAGAGTTGACTACAACATTGCAACTATTGGCAGGGCCCTCTACCCTATAATTGTTTTGTTGTACTCCCCCTTTGTTTATAGTGCTGCGGAATCTGTTGGCGCTCTACAAATAACCGATAATAATAATAATAATAAAAAAATTAGAACAATAATGACAATTTAATATAGTTAAAACAAATAAAACAGATCATAAAACCACCTAAAAAATTCCAGACCACTTTAAAACATGTAATCGTAATAAAATTCCAATTGCTTAAATGCCCAATTGTGTTCTCAAGTGATTGTTACAATGAGGCCTATTTATCAAGCCGTCAACTGTGCTGCATTCGCCGGCACCAATATGCTCGCCTGACATCGCCTAACATCACTGCCACGGACCTGAATATGCTCTCCATATTTAACAAAAAAGCTGTCAAAAAGCCGCGCACCAAGTACGGGGCGATGAGCAGCAGAATGTTGTTAGCTAACAGTCATCGATCTCGCTGCTCTTCGGCTTTTTCCCAGCTTTATTTGTATACTGTCACTAAGCACCGCCACTATACTAAAATGTTTAACCCCTATCCTGCCGCTTCCCGGAGCCCACCTCCACTAAATAAATGTATTAACCCCTATTCCGCCACTCCCTGACCCTGCCGCAACTAAATACAGTTATTAACCCCTAAACCACCACTACCAGAGCCCACCGCCACTAAATAAATGTATTAACCCCTATTCCGCCACTCCCGGACCCCGCCGCAACTAAATAAGTTATTAACCCCTAAACCGCCACTACCGGAGCCCACCGCCACTAAATACATTTATTAACCCCTATTCCGCTGCTCCCAGAGAACACCGCAACTCTAATAAATGTATTAACCCCTATCCCTCCGCTCCTGGAGCCCACCACCACCTACATTATATTATTAACCCCTAATCTGCTGCCCCCTACACCTCAGCCACCTACATTATGTTATTAACCCCTATTCTGCCGCTCCCGGAGCCCACCACAACTAAATAAAGTTATTAACCCCTAAACTGCCAGCCTCCCACCATAAACTAAATTAACCTATTAACCCCTAAACCTAACAACCCGCTAACTTTATATTAAATATTAACTCATCCCTATCTTATAATAAATTTAAACTTACCTTTAAAATTACATTAAACTATATTAAATTAATAATTAACCTACCCTAACTTTTATACTAAAATTACAATAAACTATATTAAATTAATAATTAATCTACCCTAACTTTTATACTAAAATTATAATAAACTATATTAAATTAATAATTAATCTACCCTAACTTTTATACTAAAATTACAATAAACTATGTTAAATTAATCATTAATCTACCATAACTTTTATACTAAAATTACAATAAACTATATTAAATTAATAATTAATCTACCCTAACTTTTATACTAAAATTACAGTAAACTATATTAAACTAATAATTAATCTACCCTAACTTTTATGCTAAAACTACATTAAACTACAAATTAAATTAACTATATTATATATTTAAAAACCTAACCCTACTCAAAAAATTTAAATCTACACTAAAAAATTACTAAGTTACAAAAAACTAATAACTAAGTTACAAAAAATAACAAACACTAAGTTACACAAAAAAATAAACACTAAGTTACAAAAAATAAAAAATAAATTATCAAAGATTTAAACTAATTACACCTAATCTAAGCGCCCTATGAAAATAAAAAGCCCCCCAAAATAAAAAAAACCCTAACCTACAATAAACTACAAATCTTATAATAAAAAACTGGATAGCCTCTCATGCACCTAAATTTTCAGTATTTAAAAAAACATTA
This sequence comes from Bombina bombina, assembly GCF_027579735.1. NCBI lineage: Eukaryota > Metazoa > Chordata > Amphibia > Anura > Bombinatoridae > Bombina > Bombina bombina. Next base: position 949,045,169 of record NC_069501.1, read on the forward strand.
ATTGCACAGCTTACGACAGATCAATTCAACTTACATAACCCAAATTCTAGGCAAATTGAGGATTTCTTCCTTCTTCAAATGGATTAATGTAATTATTTTCTTGCCAGACAATATACAAGTAAAATTATTAAAACCACTCATTACAGATTCACCTATATTACGAGTTTTGAGCGATATAGGGAAAGTAAAGAACGCAACAAAAGTTGCGTTATTTAACCCCCTATAGCGCTGCCATTACAAGTTTTAAAAAACCCGGCTTGTGCGGGCGATATGGCTGCTTTGAGCTCCATACCGCACTCAAAAGCAACAGTGTTTTGACGTGCTCGTGCACACTTTCCCATAGACATCAATGGGGTAAGCCGGCAAAAATAAAGTCTAACACCTGCGATCGTGGAAACAAAAGCTCTGTAACGCAGCCCCATTGATGTTTATGAGGAAAAAGAAAAGACAGTTTAAACCTAACACCCTAACATAAACCCCAAGTCTAAAAACCCCTAATCTGCTGCCACTGATATTGCCAAAACCTGCCTACAGCTATTAACCCCTAATCTGCCGCTCCGATATCGCCACCACCTAAATTAAATTATTAAACCCTATTCCGCTGAAACCCAACATCGCCGCAACTATATTAAAGTTATTAACCCCTATTCCGCCACTCCCAATATCGCCATCCCCTAAATAAAGCTATTAACCCCTAAACCTCTGGCCTCCCACATCACTACCACTAAATAAACCTTTTAACCCCTAAACTGCCAGCCCCCCACATCACAACAGCCTAAATTAAACTATTAACGCCTTAACCCTAACGTAACCCTAACCCTAACGTAACCCTAACCCTAACACACCCTAACTTTAACATACTTAAACTAGATCTAAATTAAACTTACAATTATTAATTAAATAAACCTATTAACCCCTAAATTGCCAGCCCCCCACATCGCAACAACCTAAATTAAACTATTAACCCCTAACCCTAAACCTAACCATAATCCAACTCCTAACCCTAACACCCCCTAACTTTAAAATAATTAAAATAGATCTAAATTAAATTTACAATTGTTAACTAAATAATACCTAGTTAAAATTCAATACTTACCTGTGAAATAAAACCTAAGCTAGTTATATTGTAGCTATCTTAGGTTTTATTTTTATTTCACAGGTAAGTTTGTATTTATTTTAACTAGGTAGACTAGTTAGTAAATTTTTATTAAACGGACACTGAACCCACATTTTTTCTTTCGTGATTCAGATAGAGCATGCAATTTTAAGCAACTTTCTAATTTATTCCTATTAATATTTTTTCTTCGTTCTCTTGCTATGTTTATTTGATAAAGAAGGCATCTAAGCTTTTTTTGGGGTTCAGAACTCTGGATAGCACTTTTTTATTGGTGGATGAATTTATTCACCAATCAGCAAGGACAACCCAGGTTGTTCACCAAAAATGGGCCGGCATCTAAACTTACATTCTTGCATTTCAAATAAAGATACCAATAGAATGAAGAAAATGTGATAAAAGGAGTAAATTAGAAAGTTGCTTAAAATGTCATCCTCTATCTGAATCCCAAAAGAAAACATTTGTGTTCAGTGTCCCTTTAACTATTTACTAACTACCTAGTTAAAATAAATACAAACTTACCTGTCAAATAAAACCTAACCTGCCTTACACTAAAACCTAACATAATTTATGTAAGAATTTACCTGATAAATTAATTTCTTTCATATTGGCAAGAGTCCATGAGCTAGTGACGTATGGGATATACAATCCTACCAGGAGGGGCAAAGTTTCCCAAACCTCAAAATGCCTATAAATACACCCCCACCACACCCACAATTCAGTTTAATGAATAGCAAAGAAGTGGGGTGATAATAATGGAGCAAAAAGCATCAACAAGGAATTGGAATAATTGTGCTTTATACAAAAAATCATAACCACTATGAAAGAAATTAATTTATCAGGTAAATTCTTACATAAATTATGTTTTCTTTCATGTAATTGGCAAGAGTCCATGAGCTAGTGACGTATGGGATAGCAAATACCCAAGATGTGGAACTCCATGCAAGAGTCACTAGAGAGGGAGGCATAAAAATAAAGACAGCCAATTCCGCTGAAAAATTAATCCACAACCCAAATCAAAAGTTTTAATCTTTATAAAGAAAAAAAAACTGAAATTATAAGCAGAAGTATCAAACTGAAACAGTTGCCTGAAGTACTTTCCTACCAAAAACTGCTTCTGAAGAAGAGAAAACATCAAAATGGTAGAATTTAGTAAAAGTATGCAAAGAAGACCAAGTTGCTGCTTTGCAAACCTGATCAACAGAAGCTTCATTCTTAAAAGCCCAGGAAGTGGAAACTGACCTAGTAGAATGAGCCGTAATCCTCTGAGGCGGGGATTTACCCGACTCCAAGTAAGCATGATGAATCAAAAGCTTTAACCAAGATGCCAAAGAAATTGCAGAAGCCTTCTGACCTTTCCTAGAACCAGAAAAGATAACAAATAGACTAGAAGTCTTCCTGAAATCTTTAGTAGCTTCAACATAATATTTCAAAGCTCTAACCACATCCAAAGAATGTAAAGATCTCTAAAGAGAATTCTTAGGATTAGGACACAAAGAAGGGACAACAATTTCTCTAATAATGTTGTTGGAGTTCACAACTTTAGGTAAAAATTTAAACGAAGTCTGCAAAACCACCTTATCCTGATGAAAAATCAGAAAAGGAGACTCACAAGAAAGAGCAAATAATTCAGAAACTCTTCTAGCAGAAGAGATGGCCAAAAGGAAAAATAATTTCCAAGAAAGTAATTTAATGTCCAGAGAATGCATAGGCTCAAACGGAGGAGCCTGTAAAGCCTTCAAAACCAAATTAAGACTCCAAGGAGGAGAGATTGATTTAATGACAGGCTTGATACGAACCAAAGCCTGTACAAAACAATGAATATCAGGAAGATTAGCAATTTTTCTGTGGAACAGAACAGAAAGAGCAGAGATTTGTCCTTTCAAGGAACTTGCAGACAAACCCTTATCTAAACCATCCTGAAGAAACTGTAAAATTCTAGGAATTCTAAAAGAATGCTAAGAGAATTTATGAGAAGAGCACCATGAAATGTAAGTCTTCCAAACTCAATAATAAATCTTTCTAGACACACATTTACGAGCCTGCAACATAGTATTAATCAGAGAAACCTCTATGACTAAGCACTAATCTCCATATCTTCAAATTTAATGATTTGAGATCCTGATGGAAAAACGGGCCTTGAGATAGAAGGTCTGGCCTTAATGGAAGTGGCCAAGGTTGGCAACTGGACATCCGAATAAGATCTGCATACCAAAACCTATGTGGCCACGCTGGAGCCACCAGCAGTACAAACGAACGCTCCATTATGATTTTGGAAATCACTCTTGGAAGAAGAACTAGAGGCAGAAAAATATAAGCAGGTTGATAACTCCAAGGAAGTGTCAACACTTCCGCCTGAGGATCCCTGGACCTGGACAGATACCTGGGAAGTTTCCTGTTTAGATGAGAAGCCATCAGATCTATCTCTGGAAGCCCCCAAATCTGAACAATCTGAAAAAACACATCTGGGTGAAGAGACCACTCTCCCGGATGTAAAGTCTGATGACTGAGATAATCCGCTTCCCAATTGTCTATACCTGGGATATGGACCGCAGAAATTAGACAGGAGCTGGATTCCGTCCAAGCAAGTATCCGAGATACATCTTTCATAGCTTGAGGACTGTGAGTCCCACCCTGATGATTGACATATGTCACGGTTGTGATATTGTCTGTCTGAAAACAAATAAACGGTTCTCTCTTCAGTAGAGGCCAAAACTGAAGAGCTCTGAGAATCACACAGAGCTCCAAAATATTGATTGGTAATCTCGCCTCTTGAGATTTCCAAACCCCCTGCGCTGTCAAAGATCCCCAGACAGCTCCCCAACCTGAAAGACTCGCATCTGTTGTGATCAGAGTCCAGGTTGGACAAACAAAAGAGGCCCCTTGAACTAAACGATGGTGATCTAACCACCAAGTCAGAGATAGTCGAACATTGGGATTTAAGGATATTAATTATGATATCTTTGTATAATCCCTGCACCATTGGTTCAGCATACAAAGTTGAAGAGGTCTCATGTGAAAACGAGCAAAGAGGATCGTGTCCGATGCTGCAGTAATGAGACCTAAAACTTCCATGCAAATAGCTACTGAAGGGAATGATTGAAACTGAAGGTTCGGACAAGCTGCAACCAACTTCAGACATCTTTTGTCTGTTAGAGACAAAGTCATGGATACTGAATCTATTTGGAAACCTAAAAAGGTTACCCTTGTCTGAAGAATCAAAGAACTTTTTGGTAAATTGATCCTCCAACCATGTCTTTGAAGAAACAACACTAGTTGATTAGTGTGAGATTCTGCAGAACGTAAAGACTGAGCAAGTACCAAAATATCGTCCAAATAAGGAAATACCGCAATAACCCCCTCTCTGATTACAGAGAGTAGGGCACAGATAACCTTTGAAAAGATCCTTGGAGCTGTCGCTAGGCCAAAAGGAAAAGCAACAAATTGGTAATGCTTGTCTAGAAAAGAGAATCTCAGGAACTTATAGTGATCTGGATGAATCGGAATATGAAGATATGCATCCTGTAAGTCTATTGTGGACATATAATGCCCTTGCTGAACAAAAGGCAGAATAGTCCTTATAGTCACCATCCTGAATGTTGGTATTCTTACATAACGATTCAAGATTTTTAGATCCAGAAATGGTCTGAAAGAATTCTCCTTCTTTGGGACAATGAACAGATTTGAATAAAACCCCAGACCCCGTTCCTGAAAAAGAACTGGCACAATTACCCCAGATAATTCCAGGTCTGAAACACACTTCAGGAAAACCTGAGCTTTTTCTGGGTTCACTGGAATGCGTGAGAGAAAGAAACTTCTCACAGGCGGTCTTACTTTGAAACCTATTCTGTACTCCTGAGAGACAATGTTCTGAATCTAATGATTTTGGACTGAATTGATCCAAACATCCTTGAAAAATCTTAGTCTGCCCCCTAACAGCTGAGCTGGAATGAGGGCCGCACCTTCATGCAGATTTGGGGGCTGATTTAGATCTTTTAAATGGCTTGGATTTATTCCAGACTGAAGAAAGCTTCAATTGGAAATCGTTCCCTTAGGGGAAGGATCAGGTTTCTGTTCCTTATTTTGTCGAAAGGAACGAAAACGGTTAGTAGCCTTAAATTTACCCTTAGATTTTTTATCCTGAGGCAAAAAAGCTCCCTTCCCCCCATTGACAGTGGAAATATTCAAATCCAACTGAGAACCAAATAATTTATTACCTTGGAAAAAGAAAGAAAGCAACGTTGATTTAGAAGTCATATCAGCATTCCAAGATTTAAGCCATAAAGCTCTTTTAGCTAATATAGCTAAAGACATATATCTAACATCAATTCTAATGATATCAAAAATGGCATCACAAATGAAATTATTAGCATGTTGAATTAACTTAACAATGCTATACACATTATGATCTGGTACTTGTTGCGCTAAGGTTTCCAACCAAAAAGTTGAAGCAGCTGCAACATCAGCCAAAGAAATAGCAGGCCTAAGAAGATGACCTGAACATAAATAAGCCTTCCTTAGATAAGATTCAAGTTTCTTATCTAAAGAATCTTTAAAAGAAGTACTATCTGCCGTAGGAATAGTAGTATGCTTTGCAAGAGTAGAGATGGCTCCATCAACTTTGGGGATATTTTCCCAAAACTCCAATCTATTAGTCGGCAAAGGATACAATTTCTTAAACCTTGAAGAAGGAGTAAAAGAAGTACCCAGTCTATTCCATTCCCTAGAAATCACATCTGAAATAGCATCAGGAACTGGAAAAACCTCATGAATAACTACATGAGGTTTAAAAACCGAATTTAAATGTTTACTAGTTTTAATATCAAGAGGACTAGTCTCCTCCATATCTAATGCAATCAACAAATCTTTTAATAAGGAACGAATATACTCCATTTTAAATAAGTATGAAGATTTGTCAGTGTCAATATCTGATTCAGAAGCTTCTGAACCAGATAGATCCTCATCAGAGATAGATAAATCAGAATGTTGTCAGTCATTTAAAAATTCATCAATTTTATGAGAAGTTTTAAAAGACCTTTTATGTTTATTAGAAGGCGGTATGACAGACAAAGCCTTCTGAATGGAATTAGAAACAAATTCTCTCACATTAACAGGAATATCCTGAGCATTAGATGTTGAAGGACCAGCAACAGGTAATGGACTACTACTAATGGAAATATTGTCTGAATGTAAAAAATTGTCATGACAACTATCACAAACTACAGCCGGAGGAACAGTTACCACAAATTTACAACAATGCACTTAGCTTTGGTAGAACCGACATCAGGCAGCAGGATTCCAGTAGTAGATTCTGAGACAGGGTCAGTTTGAGACATCTTGCAATATGTAAGAGAAAAAATAACATATAAAGCAAAATTATCAATTTCCTTATATGACAGTTTCAGGAATGGGAAAGAAATGCAAACAAAATAAGCCTCTGGAAACCAGAAGCAAAAAGAAATGAAGTCTTAAATAATGTCAAAAGCTTGGCGCCGAGTATGACGCCCAAAACTGACAAAATATTTTTTGGCACCAAAAACGTCTGCAACAAACACGAGTGTCATAGATGACGCAACCACATGAAAAAATTCGGCGCCAACTAAGACGCCGGAAATGAAGAAATTACGTCAACAAACAAAATTCTCACGCCAAAAAAGTCTCGCGCCAAGAATGACGCAATAAATTATAGCATTTTGTGCTCCCGTGAGCCTAACAGCCCGCAATTTAGAAAAGAGAGTCAATTTGAAAACTTCAGGTAAGAATTTTTTTTTATATATATGCATTTCCCAGATATGAAACCTGAATCATGGCAAATATAAGTACAAACATATATTTAGAACTTTAAATATAAAGTGCCAAACCATAGCTAATAGTATCTTAAATAAAAGAAACATACTTACCAAAAGACACTCATCTACATAAAGTAGATAGCCAAACCAGTACTGAAACGATAATCAGCAGAGGTAATGGTATATAAGAGTATATCGTCGATCTGAAAAGGGAGGTAGGAGATGAATCTCTACGACCAATAACAGAGAACCTATGAAATAGATCCCCGTTAGGATGACCATTGCATTCAATAGGTAATACTCCCTTCACATCCCTCTGTCATTCACTGCACTCTGAGAGGAACCGGGCTTAAAAAAAAGCTGAGAAGCGCATATCAATGTAGAAATCTAGCACAAACTTACTTCCCCACCTCCATAGGATGCAAAGTTTGTAAAACTGAATTGTGGGTGTGGTGGGGGGTGTATTTATAGGCATTTTGAGGTTTGGGAAACTTTGCCCCTCCTGGTAGGATTGTATATCCCATACGTCACTAGCTCATGGACTCTTGCCAAAATGAAAGAAAATAAAAAAACACTAAATTACAAAAAAATTAAAAAAAAATTATTCCTATTCTAATAACCTTAAAAAAAAACACCCCAAAATAAAAAAAAAAAAAGCCTAATGTAGAATAAACTACAAAGGGCCCTTAAAAGGGCCTTTTGGAGGGCCCTAAAAAGTTCCTTTTGTAGGGCATTGCCCTGAGTTAAACAGCTCTATTGCTCTAAAAAAAATACAAACACCCCCTAACACTATACAAACCCCCATCCCCAAACTACCAAGGGGGCCCTTAAAAGGGCCTTTTGTAGGGCATTGCCCTGAGATAAACAGCTCCTCTGCTCCAAGAAAATACAAACACCCCCTAACACTATACAAACCCCCACCCCCAAACTACCAAGAATTCTTTCAGCCGAGTTACTGCTAGAGCGAAAATAGTTTACTTTCAACTCGTAATATGAGCACTATCCGACGATCGCAGAACTCTTACTTCTAGTGCAATTAACTCTCAAGGGGGTGAGTTAATTTGTACTCCTTTTGTAATCTGGCCCTTAATTTGTAAGCAGCACAATGAGGCACAAATTAACCAAAAACTTGTCATCAACAGTAACACGCTCAAAATTGTTTTTTGCTAGTAACATATGGAGAGATGGTTTAACCGCACTTATCCAGTAACCCACATAGCAGTGATTTACTCACTGTTTTTGTAAATAAAGTAAAGAACCTTATTTTTTTTCTCCAGCAACACAAAAGTAATTTAACCCCTTTGTAACTGTAACACATCAAGCTCTTGTGTAACCCTTTTGTGCAAGTAACACATAGATCAATGTTTTGTTTTAGTTTCTTATTCTGTCTACCAAAATGACAAGGCCCTGCCCATGACAAGGCGCCATTCAAGGTCCTCAAATCTATACAACTAACACAAAAATGCTTCCTTCACACTCCATACTGTACAAGACCCCGTAGCAATGTACATACCCCCCAGAACAAAACTTTATTTTTTATTGCACAATCCTTCAATCCGAGCAACATCCTATGTCACCATATTTTAAGAATCACAAATTGGTTTTGAACATGAAAAATGTATAAATGGAAATGAACATAACAGCACGTTATGAAAAGCTACAAGACTTACCTGTAAAATAAACCCTAAGCTAGCTACAATATAACTAATAGTTACATTGTAGCTAGCTTAGGATTTATTTTTATTTTACAGGCAAGTTTGTATTTATTTTAACTAGGTAGAATAGTTATTAAATAGTTATTAACTATTTAATAACTACCTAGCTAAAATAAATACAAAAGTACCTGTAAAATAAAACCTAACCTAAGTTACAATTAACTATCCTATCAGCCAATAGGATTGAGCTTGCATTCTATTGGCTGATAGGAACAGCCAATAGAATGCGAGCTCAATCCTATTGGCTGATTGCATCAGCCAATAGGATTTTTTCAACCTTAATTGCGATTGGCTGATAGAATTCTACCTTCATTCTGTTTTAGTCATCGGAAGAAGAGGATGCTCCGCGTCGGATGTCTTGAAGATGGAGCTGCTCCGTGCCGGATGGATGAAGATAGAAGGTGCCGTCTGGATGAAGACTTCTGCCCGTCTGGAGCACCACTTTGCCAGGCTTGGATGAAGACGTCTCCTGGTAAGTCGATCTTCAGGGGGTTAGTGTTAGGTTTTTTTAAGGGTGTATTTTTGTGGGTTTATTTTTTTGATTAGGGGTTTGGGCTTGGAAAGAGCTAACTGCCCTTTTAAGGGCAATGCTCATCCAAATCCCCTTTTCAGGGCAATGGGGAGCTTAGGTTTTTTTAGCTAGTATTTTATTTGGGGGGGTTGGTTGTGTGGGTGGTGGGTTTTACTGTCGGGGGGTTTGTTTGTATTTTTTTTACAGGTAAAAGAGCTAATTACTTTGGGGCAATGCCCCGCAAAAGGCCCTTTTAAGGGCTATTGGTAGTTTAGTTTAGAATAGGGTTTTTTTTATCTTGGGGGGGCTTTTTTATTTTAATAGGGCTATTAGATTAGGTGTAATTAGTTTAAATTTCTGTAATTTGTTTAATATTTTCTGTAATTAAGTGTTTGTTTTTTGTACTTTAGCTTATTTAATTTAGGTAATTGTATTTGTATTTATTTAATTGTATTTAATTTAGTTAATTTATTTAATTATAGTGTAGTGTTAGGTGTAATTGTAACTTAGGTTAGGTTTTATTTTACAGGTAATTTTGTATTTATTTTAGTCAGGTAGTTATTAAATAGTTAATAACTATTTAGTAACTATTCTACCTACTTAAAATAAATACAAACTTGCCTGTAAAATAAAAATAAACCCTAAGCTAGCTATAATGTAACTATTAGTTATATTGTAGCTATCTTAGGCCTAGATTTGGAGTTCGGCGGTAGCCGTCAAAACCAGCGTTAGAGGCTCCTAACGCTGGTTTTGGGCGCCCGCTGGTATTTGGAGTCAGTGATTAAAGGGTCTAACGCTCACTTTTCAGCCGCGACTTTTCCATACCGCAGATCCCCCTACGCCATTTGCGTAGCCTATCTTTTCAATGGGATCTTTCTAACGCTGGTATTTAGAGTCGTTTCTGAAGTGAGCGTTAGAGCTCTAACGACAAGATTCCAGCCGCCTGAAAATAGCAGGAGTTAAGAGCTTTCTGGCTAACGCCGGTTTATAAAGCTCTTAACTACTGTACCCTAAAGTACACTAACACCCATAAACTACCTATGTACCCCTAAACCGAGCTCCCCCCACATCGCCGCCACTCGATTAAAATTTTTAACCCCTAATCTGCCGACCGCCACCTACGTTATACTTATGTACCCCTAATCTGCTACCCCTAACACCGCCGACCCCTATATTATATTTATTAACCCCTAACCTGCCCCCCACAACATCGCCGCCAGCTACTTAAAATAATTAACCCCTAATCTTCCGACCGCAAAGCGCCGCCACCTACGTTATCCCTATGTACCCCTAATCTGCTACCCCTAACACCGCCGACCCCTATATTATATTTATTAACCCCTAATCTGCCCCCCACAACGTCGCCGACACCTGCCTACACTTATTAACTCCTAATCTGCCGAGCGGACCTGAGCGCTACTATAATAAAGTTATTAACCCCTAATCCGCCTCACTAACCCTATCATAAATAGTATTAACCCCTAATCTGCCCTCCCTAACATCGCCGACACCTACCTTCAATTATTAACCCCTAATCTTCCGATCGGAGCTCACCGCTATTCTAATAAATGTATTAACCCCTAAAGCTAAGTCTAACCCTAACACTAACACCCCCCTAAGTTAAATATAATTTTTATCTAACGAAATAAATTAACTCTTATTAAATAAATGATTCCTATTTAAAGCTAAATACTTACCTGTAAAATAAACCCTAATATAGCTACAATATAAATTATAATTATATTATAGCTATTTTAGGATTAATATTTATTTTACAGGCAACTTTGTAATTATTTTAACCAGGTACAATAGCTATTAAATAGTTAAGAACTATTTAATAGTTACCTAGTTAAAATAATAACAAATTTACCTGTAAAATAAATCCTAACCTAAGATATAATTAAACCTAACACTACCCTATCAATAAAATAATTAAATAAACTACCTACAATTACCTACAATTAACCTAACACTACACTATCAATAAATTAATTAAACACAATTCCTACAAATAAATACAATTAAATAAACTAGCTAAAGTACAAAAAATAAAAAAGAACTAAGTTACAGAAAATAAAAAAATATTTACAAACATAAGAAAAATATTACAACAATTTTAAACTAATTACACCTACTCTAAGCCCCCTAATAAAATAACAAAGCCCCCCAAAATAAAAAATTCCCTACCCTATTCTAAATTAAAAAAGTTACAAGCTCTTTTACCTTACCAGCCCTGAACAGGGCCCTTTGCGGGGCATGCCCCAAGAATTTCAGCTCTTTTGCCTGTAAAAAAAAACATACCGTACCCCCCCCCAACATTACAACCCACCACCCACATACCCCTAATCTAACCCAAACCCCCCTTAAATAAACCTAACACTAATCCCCTGAAGATCTTCCTACCTTGTCTTCACCATCCAGGTATCACCGATCCGTCCTGGCTCCAAGATCTTCATCCAACCCAAGCGGGGGTTGGCGATCCATAATCCGGTGCTGAAGAGGTCCAGAAGAGGCTCCAAAGTCTTCCTCCTATCCGGCAAGAAGAGGACATCCGGACCGGCAAACATCTTCTCCAAGCGGCATCTTCGATCTTCTTCCATCCGGAGCGAAGTGGCAGGATCCTGAAGACCTCCAGCGCGGAACATCCATCCGGACCGACGACTGAACGACGAATGACTGTTCCTTTAAGGGACGTCATCCAAGATGGCGTCCCTTGAATTCCGATTGGCTGATAGGATTCTATCAGCCAATCGGAATTAAGGTAGGAATTTTCTGATTGGCTGATGGAATCAGCCAATCAGAATCTAGTTCAATCCGATTGGCCGATCCAATCAGCCAATCAGATTGAGCTCGCATTTGAACTCTCGATACCAGAGTTAAATTTATGGTGCGGCCAGAAAAAAGCACGCGGAGCGTTAACAGCCCTTTTACCGCCGAACTCCAAATCTAGGCCTTAGGGTTTATTTTACAGGTAAGTATTTAGTTTTAAATAGGAATAATTTAGTTAATGATAGTAATATTTATTTCAATTTATTTAAATTATATTTAAGTTAGGGGGTGTTAGGTTTAGGGTTAGACTTAGGTTTTGGGGTGGCGACATTGGGGGCGGCAGATTAGGGGTTAATAAATGTAGGTAGATGGCGGCAATGTTATGGACGACAGATTAGGGCTTAATAATATTTAACTAATGTTTGCAAGGTGGGAGTGCGGCGGTTTAGGGGTTAATATGTTTATTATAGTGGCGGCGACGTTGGGGCGGCAGATTGGGGGTTAATAAGTGTAGGTAGGTGGCGGCAAATTGGGCTCGGCAGAGTAGGGGTTAATAAATATAATGTAGGGTTCGGCGATGTTGGAGGCAACAGATTCGGGGTTCATAAGTATAATGTAGGTGGCGGTGATGTCGGAGGCGGCAGATTAGGGGTTAATAAGTGTAAGATTAGGGGTTTTTAGACTCGGGGTTCATGTTAGGGTGTTAGGTGTAGACATAAATTTTATTTCCCTATAGGAATCAATGGGGCTGCGTTAAGGAGTTTTACGCTGCTTTTTTGCAGGTGTTAGACTTTTTTTCAGCCGACTCTCCCCATTGATTCCTATGGGGAAATCGTGCACGAGCATGTTACATCAGCTCACCGCTGACTTAAGCAGCGCTGTTATTGAAGTGCGGTAATTAGCAAAATTTTGCTCAACGCTCACTTCTTGTCTTTTAACGACGTGTTTGTAAAAACTTGTAATACCAGCGCTGTATGTAAGTGAGCATTGAGTGAAAACTGCTCGTTAGCACCGCATAGCCCCTAGCAAAACTCGTAATCTGGGCCTCTGCGTTTTATTTTTGTGACTTTGTTCATGTAGTAGTCAGGACAGCCTCTGCTAATGCTTGGGGATCCTAGCAAACTTGTCTTTTATCTCAGGTTCTCTTACATTATTATGGCTGTCAGGCACAGAAAACCTCTCTTAGATCTCATGCAGCCTCAACTTATACTGAATTGGTTCACATATGGTGTGTCAGATTGTTAGGCTGTCAGCTAGTCCCTGAAAGCGATCAAATGGAATGTCAAACATATTTACTATTCATATTTGTTATCGAATAGCTTTTCTAATATCTTGCAAGGAAACCTTAACATTAAAAGTGCTGTTTCATACTAAGGGGTCAATTTATCAAAGTGCGAGCAGACATGATATGATGTAGCGTATCATGTTCACCGCACATCGATAAATGCCGACAGCATACACTGTCAGCATTTATCATTACACAAGCAGTTATTGTGAACTGCTTGTGCAATGCTGCCCCCTGCAGATTCGCAGCCAATCACCCGCTAGCAGGGGGTGTCAATCAACCCAATCGTATAGGATCGGGCGGATTGATGTCCGCGGCCTCAGAGCAGGCAGACCAGTTATGGAACAGCGGTCTTTAGAGGCATCAAGTTCCATTCGGAGCTTGATAATTCAGCCCCTAAGACTTCATTGTCAGCAGTCACAAACCAGTGTTCTGATTCTATAAAAAGTGAAGTGATCCCTTACACCTCTTGTTATTCTGACAAAACAATCTTTTACCACAAATGTTACTGCTTACCTGCTCATTACCCTTTTTCCTACAGCCATAAAGGGAGTGGAAGTAAAAGAAAGATCATGCACATCACAAGCATTTTGTTTGCAAACACATGTTAACTCATCCCCCATTATTGCCATGACTGAATCAGTCAACCCTCAAGGGCTAAGCAATTACATAGACTGTAAACTACACCAGCCTATTCTGCAGAAAACTTGGTGTTAAACTCTGTAGCTTCTGCACATATACACTCTCTGATCAGATGCATAATCTGGCTCTTCCATTCCGTTAGTTGCCAGATTACTTTACTGACATTATCGCTTGCGCACTAATCCGACACTAAAGCCAAAATGTTAGGAATACTTTACATTCATATGTTCTTTAAATAGAAGAGAATGTTCTTTATATATAGATGGATACTTTTTGTAATATATATATATATATATATATATATATATATATATATATATATATATATATATATATATATATATATATATATACATATCTATGTGAATGAATATATTTATATACAGTATATATAAAGATAGATATTGTATATACATTTTTTATGCAAAGAACATAATTCTTCAAAAAAATTTATAAAAATGAAAATATTTCAGATTGCATCGTTCAAGGTATTTGACTGTGAAGGGTTCAAACTTGTAGATATATATGGGCTCATAAGTGTATACATGTGTAAATATGTGTGTATATATATATATATATATATATATATATATATATATATATATATATATATATATATATATATATATATATATATATATATATATATATATATAAGACAAACAACAGGTATTGGCGCACATCCAAGCACTTAAGTCCACATATTTTCTTTTTACATATAAATTGCATATTTAAATATGCTGCAAATAATTTTGCTACTAAATATTATTTGGGATCTTAGTCACACAATATGGCCATATTCTGCTCAGCCAATCACCACTTCCAAGGTGACCCAAGATTGACTATACAGTTTAGCTTTGCTGGGCTGAATCATTCATTTCTAATATTAAATACAGAATTTCAACACTGCAGTTCTATGCCTCAAATCATGACTGCATAGAATGAAAGTCCTTAGCTTTATTTATATATATGTGGACTTAAGTGCTTGGATGTGCGCCAATATCTGTTGTTTGTCTTATATGCATTTTGGTCATTTTGGCAACACTCTCACAATATGAGTGCCAATATACAATTTTTTTTTGTGTTGTTGTTTTTTTTCAGGTGTGCTTAACCAAACCCCCTTGTTGTATTTATATATATATATATATATATATATATATATATATATATATATATATATATATATATATATATATATATATATATATATATATATATACATACAGTATATATATATATATATATATATATATATTATATATATATATATATATATATATATATACATTTACGTCTGCACATACATATTTACACATATAAATGCATAAATACACATATACACATATATTGACATATATATTAATTGGAGTCCTTTCCAGTCAAACGTATGCCATATACAATATCCCTTTTAATTATTTTATTATTTTATATCAATAATAAAATAACTAAAACTTAATACTGGCAGATTGTCTGCCAGTACCTAAGGTGTCAGACATGTGAGTGTAGGGGGGGGGGGCTGTTTGGGAGTGATTAGGGAGGTGAAAAGTGTCAAGTGAGAGGATAATCCCTGCATTCAAATACTGTTCATCTTCCAGCTAACTAATTAAACCTTTCACTGCCAGGAATTTTAGAAGTGTGGTGCGCAGTTGCAATTAGTGACCTTCTAATTACCAAATGCTTATTGCAAAGCCATGCATATCTGCTATTTCTGAGACCCTAGAGATCCTTTTACAACCATTTGTTTTATGATTGCAGTCGTTTGTGCAAAGTATTTCAGTGAGAAACCCAAAGTTTGTGTTAAAAGTTAACTATTTTTGAAATATGATTGCATTTGGCAGCAAAACTGTGGAATGACATATACCAAAATGGGCCTAGATCAACAGCTTGGGTTGTATTTTGGGCAAGTGTTTCTCTGAAATTCCCAGTAGTGAAGGTGTTAAATAGTGATGTCCCGAACTGTTCGCCCGCGAACGGTTCACATCGAACATAGCTTGTTCGCGTTCGCGTTTGTGGGCAAACACATGGCGATGTTCGATCCGCCCCTATGTGTCATCATTGTGGAAACTTTGACCCTTTATGTCACAGCCGCCTGACACATTAGAGCCAATCAACATCAGACACTCCCTCACAGACCCTCCCAGCTACTCGGAATCCGCCATTTTAGACTCATAACGACCTTGCTTTCTTAATGAGAGGACGTGTTGTGTTTTTGCTCCTGACATTAATAGGAAAAACATAGCTAGGCTAGTGTATTTACAGTCCAGAAGGACTCCACTCATCTCTGCTGCAAGCACAGCACCCCAAAAAGCCCTTTTTTCATTTTTTTTTATTAGCATTTGCCTGACATTCAGCTGTGTGTTTAAGGCTCACAGCATATGCTGTGACTACTGCCACCACTGATATCTCCCTAACAACATTAGTTTAAACTTAACTAACCAAAAAATTTAATTATTTTTCTAGTGTAATTTTTTTTTCATTTTCTATCAGGCCAGTGTCACACAGCATATACTCTGGTTCATTGCTCTGTGCCAGCCAGCAGCCACCAGTGTTAATATCCGTTTATAACATTATTTTAAATTTAAAAAAAATAAAAAAAATATATATATTTTGCTAGTGTAATCTAATTACATTTACTATCAGGCCTGTGTCTGTCAGGCTCACTCAGCATTAATATACCTCATTTTTTTCAGTCTTTTGGTTAATTGGTCTGTGCCAGGCAGCCACCCAGCACTCATATCTATTCTTCTTCACCTTAATTTTAATATAAAAGAAAAAAGTTTAAATTTGTTTGCTAGTGTAATCTAATATAATTTTCTATCCGGCCTGTGTGTTTTTCTGACATACAGAGCCTACTGTGTTTACTTGCTGCCCTCCCTAGTCTATGAGCCACGACTCATATGTGTTTAACCTTTTTTTAATTCCCCCCCCAAAAAAATAATTTCAATCATTTTTCTAGTGTAATCTAATAGTATTTTCTATCAGGCGTGTGTGTATCGGACTTACAGAGCCTACTGTTTTTAATAGCTGCCCTTCCAAGGCTATCAGCCACGACTCATATGTATGTGCTTAACCTTTTTCTTAAAATTTCCAAAAAATAGTCTTTAAATCATTATGCTAGTGTAATCTAATTGTATTTTCTATCAGGCCTGTGTCTAACTGTCTATCTGACTTACACAGCATACTGTTGTTATAATTGCTGCCCTACGTAGCAGCCAGCCAGTGCGACCACTCATAGAGTCATATGTGCATTGCACTTCTTAACATAATTTTAATATTAAAATCTAAAATTTTAAAATATTTTTCTAGTGTAATCTAACTTAATTTTCTATCAGGCCTGTGTTTTTGTCACTTACACAGCATACTGTGTTAAATTGCTGCCCTACCTACCATCCACGACTCATATCTGCCAGCCTGTGTGCCAGGCCCAACTAGCCAATTAGTGGCACCAATCACAATTCTTGTGCCAGGCCGTCTAGCCAACTATTTACACCAATCATAATTGTTGTCACAGACAGTATAGTTACTAATTTAAATTAAAACATTTTTTATTGTTGATCTTAATCCTCAGTTTGCTCGTGCCCTAGAATTGCACTTTTCTACTGCCTTCCAAGCCTGTGTGCCAGGCCTACTTGAAAAATATTTACACCAATCATAGTTGTTGTGACAGTATTCTTAATAATTAAAAATTAAAATTGTTGCTAATAGTTGTTGAGAATCCTCAGTTTGCTGGTGCCATTGAATAGCTGTGAGCCAGGCCCACCTAGCAAATTGTTGCCAGCAATCATATTTCTTTTAACAGTATTGCAAAAATTGTCAATCATCACTGTTTTGACTGTC
Organism: Bombina bombina; assembly: GCF_027579735.1. Taxonomy (NCBI): domain Eukaryota; kingdom Metazoa; phylum Chordata; class Amphibia; order Anura; family Bombinatoridae; genus Bombina; species Bombina bombina. The sequence goes on from NC_069501.1 coordinate 949,062,831, forward strand.
AGTAATCAGTCTCCTAGTGTCCTTGAATTGTATCTACCTCCTGCCTGCAAGCCTTTTGTGCCAGGCCGTCTTGCCAACTATTTACACCAATCCTAATTTTTTGTCACAGTATAGTTACTAATTAAAATTAAAAAAATCTTGATTGTTGATGATCTTAATCCTCAGTTTGCTCGTGCCCTAGAATTGCACTTTTCTACTGCCTTCCAAGCCTGTGTGCCAGGCCTACTTGAAAAATATTTACACCAATCATATTTGTTGTGACAGTATTCTTAGTAATTAAAAATTAAAATTTTTGTTAATAGTTGTTGTGAATCCTCAGTTTGCTGGTGCCAGTGAATAGCACTTTCCTCCTGCCTTGCAGCCTGCTGTGTGCCCGGCCCACCTAGCCAATTATTGCCAGCAATCATATTTCTTTTTACAATATTGCAAAAATTGTCAATCATCACTGTTTTGACTGTCAGTAATCAGTCTCCTAGTGTCCTTGAATTGCATTTACCTCCTGCCTGCCAGCCTTTTGTGCCAGGCCGTCTTGCCAACTATTTACACCAATCATAATTGTTGTCACAGTATAGTTACTAATTAAAATTAAAAAATTCTTGATTGTTGATGATCTTAATCCTCAGTTTGCTCGTGCCCTAGAATTGCACTTTTTTACTTCCTTGCAAGACTGTGTGCCAGGCCTACTTGAAAAATATTTACACCAATCATATTTGTTGTGACAGTATTCTTAATAATTAAAAATTAAATTTTTTGTTAATAGTTGTTGTGAATCCTCAGTTTGCTGGTGCCATTGAATAGCACTTTCCTCCTGCCTTGCAGCCTGCTGTGAGCCAGGCCCACCTAGCCATTTGTTGCCAGCAATCATATTTCTTTTAACAGTATTGCAAAAATTGTCAATCATCACTGTTTTGACTGTCAGTAATCAGTCTCCTAGTGTCCTTGAATTGCATCTACCTCCTGCCTGCCATCCTTTTGTGCCAGGCCGTCTTGCCAACTATTTACACCAATCATAATTTTTGGTCACAGTATAGTTACTAATTAAAATTAAAAAATTCTTGATTGTTGATGATCTTAATCCTCAGTTTGCTCGTGCCCTAGAATTGCACTTTTCTACTGCCTTCCAAGCCTGTGTGCCAGACCTTCTTGAAAAATATTTACACCAATCATATTTGTTGTGACAGTATTCTTAATAATTAAAAATTAAAATTTTTGGTAATAGTTGTTGTGAATCCTCAGTTTGCTGGTGCCATTGAATTGCACTTTCCTCCTGCCTTGCAGCCTGCTGTGAGCCAGGCCCACCTAGCCAATTGTTGCCAGCAATCATATTTCTGTTAACAGTATTGCAAAAATTGTCAATCATCACTGTTTTGACTGTCAGTAATCAGTCTCCTAGTGTCCTTGAATTGCATCTACCTCCTGCCTGCCAGCCTTTTGTGCCAGGCCGTCTTGCCAACTATTTACAACAATCATAATTTTTGGTCACAGTATAGTTACTAATTAAAATAAAAAAATTCTTGATTGTTGATGATCTTAATCCTCAGTTTGCTCGTGCCCTAGAATTGCACTTTTCTACTGCCTTCCAAGCCTGTGTGCCAGGCCTACTTGAAAAATATTTACACCAATCATAGTTGTTGTGACAGTATTCTTAATAATTAAAAATTAAAATTGTTGTTAATAGTTGTTGAGAATCCTCAGTTTGCTGGTGCCATTGAATAGCACTTTCCTGCTGCCTTGCAGCCTGCTGTGAGCCAGGCCCACCTAGCCAATTGTTGCCAGCAATCATATTTCTTTTAACAGTATTGCAAAAATTGTCAATCATCACTGTTTTGACTGTCAGTAATCAGTCTCCTAGTGTCCTTGAATTGCATCTACCTCCTGCCTGCCAGCCTTTTGTGCCAGGCCGTCTTGCCAACTATTTACACCAATCCTAATTTTTTGTCACAGTATAGTTACTAATTAAAATTAAAAAAATCTTGATTGTTGATGATCTTAATCCTAAGTTTGCTCGTGCCCTAGAATTGCACTTTTCTACAGCCTTCCAATCCTGTGTTCCAGGCCTACTTAAAAAATATTTACACCAATCATATTTGTTGTGACAGTATTCTAATAATTATAAATTAAATTTTTTGGTAATAGTTGTTGTGAATCCTCAGTTTGCTGGTGCCATTGAATAGCACTTTCCTCCTGCCTTGCAGCCTGCTGTGAGCCAGGCCCACCTAGCCAATTGTTGCCAGCAATCATATTTCTGTTATTATATTTTGTAAGGGTAATCATGCAGGCCATATAGACCTCCACCGATGGGGTGAGTATGAGTAAAAGCTATTAAAATGCAAAGGACATTACTAATTAACACAACATAGTTACCATGGGTCGCAGACCAAGAGCAGATGTCTTATTATTATATTTTGTATGGGTAATCATCCAGGCCGTATAGACCTCACCAAATAGGGGGAGTTACATAGATTAAAGTGCTAAGAATGGTAGTACTTAAAACACAACCTAGTTAAAATTGGTACCAGACCGCATGTCTTATTATTATATTTTTTCAGGGTAATCAGGCAGGCCATATAGAACACCCCCGATAGGGGGGGGGGGAACAGGGATTAAAGTGCTAAGAAAAGTACTAATTAACACAAGCTAGTTGGGTCCAAGAACGCATGTTTAATTATTAGACTTTATTAGGGTAATTATATATCTAACAAATCTATCTATTTCTCTTCTATTGATTCTATCTAACTATCAATCTATGTATATCTATCTATCCTATTTATCAATCTATCTTCTGTCCGGGATGTTTTGAGACAGCCACTTTGGGAATGTTAGTTGATTTAGGCCCATTATGGCTTAAAAGCAGACTCTGCATAAACTATGTAATTTTCCATGGGAGTTTTGCCAGGGATCCCCCTCCAGCATGTGACAGTACAGGTGTTAGTCCCCTTGAAACAACTTTTCCATCACTATTGTGGCCAGAAAGAGTCCTTGTAGGTTTTAAAGTTCGCCTGCCTATTGAATTCAATGGCGGTTCGAGAAGTTCGAGTCCGCCGTTCGCGAACCGAAAATTTTAGGTTTGCGACATCACTAGTGTTAAAGTGATCTTCTCCTCTATCACAAATAACTATTTTCTATACAGTTTCCTTTTTAAAGGAATTAACCTTTTGATGATGTATTTGAAGAAACTGCCATATGTTAGCTGTCTTCACATATACATGTATGCACATCTTGTGCAGTATGCCCTATAAACCAATGATGGGGCTCTGTACAATTAGCTACATATATTTCATGCCTAGAAGAACAATTTATGCAATAGTTAATATCAAAAGATTCACCTATTCCAAAGATGCAAAACTGCTTTCAACCATATGAAATCACACACCGAGCATCTCCAGCTTCAACATCTAATGCAGTTCTATGTCCTACTGAAGCCTCAGATAAGATGCATGGCCTCTGCAGATGGACAGACCCTATTATTCCAGCTAAATATAAAACTGATACCACAGATAAACGCATTGTCCCTGCACTCAGAAAAGAACAAATTGGATTCATGATTCTTGCAGTTCTACTCTATTGCTGGTGGTTCTGTAGGAATGTAAAGTAAAATAGTGATTATAGCTTCTACTCTATTGCTGGTGGTTCTGTAGGAATGTAAAGTAAAATAGTTTAGCTGCAGTCACATGACAGCCATAAAGTTCAAAATAAAGGAAAATAGTTCTGTATGGCTGTTAAAAAAGGGGGAAAGCAAAAAGTATCACAAGGACACTAGGTAGGTTTTGGTTGTCATGTGATCTTCCACTGTTGTAGTCCACCCCTGCATTTACACCTGTTACATGACCTATTGTCTCCTCCTGTTACCCAGGATTCCCTTTATAACTACACAGAAATAACATCTGTGGGGAATAAGCAGGCAACCAGCAACCTTCCCTGACTGAGGTTATACGCAAGATATAACTCTCTTATTTTCATTATGTGTCCACTGAAATAAAATTCTAAGTATTAGAGACAGCCCAATTTTTTTCTTACTACAGAGCCAAAGAACTTTGTAAGCATTTATAAACCATTGAACCTTTTAGTTATGATTCATTCTCTCAATTTAATGGAAATTCTCAACAAACTCAATATATCACTGCACAAACAGTAAATTATAAACCTCATAACCCAGTTTGTCTAGTTTGTTGACTGATCATACATTTTTAAGTAATGTTATTATAATTTAGTACCTATGATATTTGGAATTATATTCATTTTTTCAGAGTAATCAATTGTGCTCTTTATGTTTTTATAAATAAAATTTAGCATTTTCGAAAGGCATCTTATGGCTTATTAAATGTGTTGAGCAAAAATATTTATTGCCAATATACACACCTTAAAGATTACATTAACTGAACCATTTGCTATTTGGGACACATTTGAGTCAACAAAAAACTTGTCATACCCTTGAAGTACAAATACTTTCCTTCAGTTTCGGCACTCTCTAAATCTATTTTTCTGGGTCAGTAATATATTTTTGCAGTGCTGTAGTATAATGTTATTGGTTAAGCCTCCTTGTGGATTACAGAAAGATTAAAATGACAGAGTGGAACTTAAGAAAATTACATGTGTTGAAAAATAGAAACAATCTCAAGAAAATAATTCTATTTAAGGAACAAAACAATACTGCAAATGCATTAAAGAAATGTATTATCAGTCACAATGTGTTTATGTTTCAAAGATATAACTGCAATTTATATTTATATATACCAAAGGCTACATTTCATTTAGATGAATGTAATCTTAATGAAAATAATATTTTAGGCTACAAGAACTATAAAAAGGTTTGAGGGATTTTTTTTTTCATAAGAGAAAATAATAGGTAAAATATTTCCACAGATATTTTAGTCTTTTACATAGTTTATGTTCCTCTGTGGTCTTTAAACCCTGTATGATACAAACTGTTGATGCTGTTTTATAACAGCAATAATCATCCCAGAACTAGCTGTTGCAAGGACGAATGACCTCTCAGTTAAACGTTAAATAACAAGTCATAAAATGCAGAGAACAAGCAATATACTGTATATTAATGATTGAATGCATTGCAGCAAGAAGTTCAGATCATTAAACCTTGAACATCTGATCAAGACTAATGGAAGAAAAATGTAATCAAGTAAAATTCTCATTTCCTTACTGGCTTAAATGTGACTTAGCTTTATTAGGATGTAGTGTTTTTTTTTTTGATTCTTCGTACATAGAAATAAAATGTATTTGCAAACATTGCCTTATAGCTTTGTAATGTACTATTTTAATTACACTGCACCAAATGTATCATATGTACAGCTCATTCGCACATAAACGTAAACACAGAGTTCAAGTTTAGTCAAATATTCCATAATAAATGTATTTTATAGGCTCATAACGTGTAATTGCAACATTGATTACAAGGGTGTATTTTTAAGCCAGACACATGGGCACCCTGCCTACTTGTTGCTTTGGAAACTGCAATACTTTATCATTTTTAAGTGAAGCAGATCTGCAGTACACCATTTTGTCCTTTCAGGTTCCTCAGAACATGATATTTCATTATTTATTTCTAAATAAAGAATGTCAAAGGAATTAGCCTCTTGAAAACTGTTTAATAGACGACTGTAGGGCAAGCTAGACTCTAGAGATAATAATAGCATTAATGAATCATAGGCTTCTTACTTGACCCATCGATGAAGAGGTTAATAAATATGATTCACTGGGTGCATTACTAACACAAACAATCGGCTAGATTACATGTTGTGCGTTAGGCTGAAAAAAGCAGAGTTAACAGGTCCTAACGCTGCTTTTTCACTACTGCTGCTATTACGAGTCTTGCAGGTTTAGGGGGTACCGCACACTTCTTTGGCCTTACCGCAAAATGCCTTTTTTCTATGGGACTTCCATAGCGCTCAGTCAAGTCAGTAGTTAAGAGTTTTATGGTACAACGCGTAACATAAAACTCATAACTAAAGTGCTAAAAAGTACACTAACACCCATAAACTACATATTAACCCCTAAACCGAGGCCCTCCCGCATCGCAAACACTATAATAAAATTATTAACCCCAATCTGCTGCTCCGCAACATCGCCGCCACTATAATAAACATATTAACCCCTAAACCGCCCTAAACCGCTGCACTCCCTCCTCGCAAACACTAGTTAAATAATATTAACCCCTAATCTGCCGTCCCTAACATCGCCGACACCTACATTATACTTATCAACCCCTAATCTGCTGCCCCCAACATCGCCGACACCTACATTATTTTTATTAACCCCTAATCTGGCACCCCCAATGTCGCCGCAACTTACCTACACTTATTAACCCCTAATCTTTTGCCCCAACATTGCCGCTACTATAATAAACATATTAACCCCTAAACAGCCGCACTCCCGCCTCGCAAACATTATTTAAATATTATTAACCCCTAATCTGCCATCCCTAACATCGCCGCAACCTAACTACATTTATTAACCCCTAATTTGCTGCCCCCAACCTCGCCGCCACTATACTAAATGTATTAACCCCTAAACCTAAGTCTAAACCTAACCCTAACACCCCCTAACTTAAATATAATTACAATAAATCTAAATAAAATTAATATTATTACCTAAATAATTCCTATTTAAAACTAAATACTTACCTATAAAATAAACCCTAAGCTAGCTACAATATAACTAATAGTTACATTGTAGCTATCTTAGGGTTTATTTTTATATTACAGGCAAGTTTGTATTTATTTTAACTAGGTACAAAAGTTATTAAATAGTTATTAACTATTTAATAACTACCTAGCTAAAATAAATACAAAAGTACCTGTAAAATAAAACCTAACCTAAGTTACAATAACACCTAACACTACACTATAATTAAATTAAATTAGCTAAAGTACAAAAAAACCCCACTAAATTACAGAAAATAATAAACAAATTACAAGATATTTAAACTAATTACACCTAATCTAATAGCCCTATCAAAATAAAAAAAACCCTAGCCTAAACTAAACTATCAATAGCCCTTAAAAGGGCCTTTTGCGGGGCATTGCCCCAAAGTAATCAGCTATTTTACCTGTAAGAAAAAATACGAACACCCTGTAATACAAAAGATACAACAGTAAAACCCACCACCCACACAACAAACCCCCAAAATAAAAAGCTAACTAAAAAAACCTAAGCTCCCCATTGCCCTGAAAAGGGCATTTGGATGGGCATTGCCCTTAAAAGGGCAGTTAGCTCTTTTACGGCCCAAACCCCTAATCTAAAAATAAAACCCACCCAATACACCCTTAAAAAAACCTAACACTAACCCCCTGAAGATTGACTTACAGTGCTGAAGACTGGACATCCATCCTTAAGGAAGCAGCAGAAGTCTTCATCCAACCGGGCCGAAGTCCTCAACGAAGCCAGGAGAAGTCTTCATCCAAGCCGGGCGAAGTGGTCCTCCAGACGGGCAGAAGTCTTCATCCAGACGGCATCTTCTATCTTCATCTATCCAACGCGGAGCGGCTCCATCTTCAAGACATCCGACGCGGAGCATCCTCTTCTTCTGACGACTACCCGACGAATGAAGGTTCCTTTAAGTGACGTCATCCACGATGGCGTCCCTTAGATTCCGATTGGTTGATAGAATTCTATCAGCCAATCGGAATTAAGGTAGAAAAAATCCTATTGGCTGATGCAATCAGCCAATAGCAGTTAACGTGGTGAAAAATTGACTCAACTGAGCCACACTGATCATGGAGAAGAGAAAGAGCAGCAAAGATTGTCTGAAGATTTGAGAATAAAAAATGTGGAAAGGCATGGACAATCTCAAGGTTACAAGTTCATCTCCAGAGATCTTAATGTTCCTGTGTCCACTGTGCGCAACATTGTCAAGAAGTTTACAGCCCATGGTACTGTAGATAATCTTCCTGGATGTGGACGAAAGAGAAAAATTGATCAAAGATTGCAATAAGGATTGTTCGAATGGTTAATAAAGAACCTTGATCAGCTTCCAGACTAATTCAAGCTGACCTTCAAGCACAGGGTACAAATGTGTTAGCTCGCACTATACATCGCCATCTGAATGAAAAGGGATGCTATAGTAGGGGACCCAAAAGGACTCCACTGCTGACACAGAAACATAAAAAAGCCAGAATGGAGTTTGCCTGAGGAAGCCAAAACCCTTTTGGGAGAATGTGCTGTGGACAAAATAACAGATTTTTGGTAAAGTCCATCATTCTACTGTTTTCAGAAAAAGAAATGAAACTTTTATAGAAAAGAATACAGTCCCTACAGTCAAACATGGTGGAGGTTCACTGATGTTTTGGGGTTGCTTTGCTGCTTCAGGCACTGGATGTCGTGACTGTTTTCATGGCATTATGAAATCTGAAGACTACTAAAGAATTCTGTGGTGCAATGTAGGGCCCAGTGTCAGAAAGTTGGGTCTCTGTCAGAGATCATGGGTCTTACAGCAGGACAATGACCCAAAGCACACGTCAAAAAACACCCAGAAATTGTTTAAGACAAAGCGCTGGAGAGCATCCCATAGAGCACCTGTGAAGAGATCTCAAAACAGCAGTTGGGAAAAGGAACCCTTCCAATCTGAGAGACCTGGAGCAGTTGACAAAAGAGTGGTCTAAAATGCCAGTAAAGAGGTATAAGAAACTCATTGATGGTTACAGGAAGTGATTGATTTCAGTTTTTTTTCAAGGGGTGTGCTACCAAATATTAAATTAAGGGTGCCAATAATTTTGTCTAGTCAATTTTTTGAGTTTTGCGTGGAATGTGTCAGATTTGGCTTTCTTTTCTCCACTTTTTGTGTCATACCAATACAAACAAAATAAATAAACATGGGAATGCCTTAACATTTGTAATTGCAACAATTTTCTGGGCAAAGTGGTGCATTATCTGCCGGAAATATTTTAGGGAAGTATGCTATGATAAGTATACCTAGGGCAACACAAATTCAAAATGCACAATATAAACATCAGTAAAAATGTCCTGTTTGCTACTGTTTATTTCCTCTGCAACTGTCTCTCTGAATTTGCACCAAAAAGTTTACTACGAATCAAGCACTAATAATGTACTCCACTTGCATTAAACTTGGTATTACATATAATGGACATAGAAACAACACACTTTTAACAGCTAAATTGTACCAAAACATTAAATTACATATTTTATAATATGCAGGTAATAAACTTTACAATAGGCAACATGATCTGTATTTTATAAATTCTTGTGCATGTGGTACATGGACCAATAAAAGAGCTGGCATATAGGTTAGGAAGCAGTAGTCTAATGCAAGCCTGCCCTGAAGGTGCTCTAAAGCTAAATCCGCATCTTGATCAATGGAGCCCTTTTTTGTGCACTTGGTGTTTTCTTTAAAAAAAATCATTATCTCTTAAAATTTGAATTCATACAATTTTGGTATTTGTAATTGTGATTTATTGATTAGTAGATTATTACGTGGGTTTAGACATTTGAGGTTGGTTTGAGGAAGGGGTATACTTACTTTTTACTTATGACATTTGGATATTGCATTCTAGCAGCTATCATACAGTAATGGGGCCAGGTTGTCAGAGACTTTGTTGATTTTAAATTTCCCTCTCAGTCAGTTATGATAAGCGCTTAAAGGGATGGGAAACCCCAGCAGTTTCTGTCATGATTTATATAGAACATACAATTTTAAACAACTTTCCAATTTACTTCTATTATCAAATTTGGTTCTTTATTTTGAAAGGCGATAAAGAAGGTAGCACTCTTGTAGAAAGGAAAACACCTTTATTAGAGCAACGTTTCGGGGCCTCCTGCCCCTTTCTCAAGCACCAGGAGCACTCAAGGCAGGAGTCCCGAAACATTGCTCTAATAAAGGTGTTTTCCTTTCTACAAGAGTGCTACCTTCTTTATCGCCTTTCATTATTACCATTGGACCTTGGAGAGGGGTACCTGAGGGTTTGAGCACCTACTCCTTAGAAACTTGGAAACCTGGATATTTACTGGCGATTGCCTTGGTGTGCTGATCTGAACTGTGCTTTATCTATTGGTTCTTTATTTTGTTATCCTTTGTTGAGGGAACAAAATTGCACACACATCTAGTTAGCCAATTACAAGGGACAAATGTGTACAGGCACCAATGAGCACCTAGCTCCCACTAGTGTAGGATATGTGTGTATTATTTTTCAACAAGAGATAGCAAGAGAACAAAGCACATTTGAAAATAGAAGTTAATTTTAAAGTGTCTTCAAAATACATGCTCTATCTGAATCATTGAAGTTTAATTGTGACTATCCTATTCCTTAAATTCAAATAAATTAGTTTTGAAGAAACATATTCTGATTCACAGTAGTGGCATCAATTTAAAAAAAAAAATAAAAAAAAAAGATTCAGCCAAGAATGTCAGGTATTGTGTTAAAGAAAGATTAATTTATTTCCAAAAGTTTATCACATTGTATAAGGTTGTGTAAAAAACAACATGCTATGAAATTTTCTGAGGAAATTGCACTCACCTGAATGGTCCAGACACTGGAATCATGGCTTAAGAAACCAAAGGTGAAGGGAATTACAGATCTGGTCCTAGTATGGGACAGATTACATGCCCTTTTCACATCATTGTGATTATGAGTGACATGCTTAAGCAAAAAGGCTTTGGCATCTACTTATCAAGCCGTCAACTTACTTGCATTCAACAGCACCAATACGCTCGCCTAAGTTAGCCTAACATCGCTGCCGCAGACCTGAATACGTTCTTCAAAGTTACCAAAAAAGCTGTCAAAAAAATGCGCACCAAGTACGGGTGATGAGCAGCGGACTGTTGTTAACTAACAGTCATCGATCTCGCTGTTCTTCTGCTTTTTCCCAGCTTTATTGGTAAACTGTCACTAAACACCCACACTATACTATACTGTTTTACCCCATACCGCCGCTCCCGGAGCCCACCACAACTCTAATAAATGTATTAACCCCTAAACTGCTGCTCCCGGAGCCCACCGCCACTTACATTATACTTATTAACCCCTAATCTGCCGCCCCCTATACCACCACCACCTACATTATGTTATTAAGCCCTAATCTGCCCCCCTACACTGCCGCCACCTACATAACACTTATTAAACCCTAATCTGCCATCCCCAACGTCACCGCCACTATATTAAATTTATTAACCCCTAAACCTAAGTCTAACCCTAACCCTAACACCCCCTAACTTAAATATAATTTAAATAAATCTAAATAAAATCACTATCAGTAACTAAATTATTCCTATTTAAAACTAAATACTTACCTGTAAAATAAACCCTAAGATATCTATAATATAACTAATAGTTACATTGTATCTAGCTTAGGGTTTATTTTTATTTTACAGGCAAGTTTGTATTTATTTTAACTAGGTAGAATAGTTACTAAATAGTTATTAACTATTTAATAACTACCTAGCTAAAATAAATACAAAATAAATACAAAAGTACCTGTAAAATAAAACCTAACCTAAGTTAAAATTACATCTAACACTACACTATAATTGAATTAATTCCCTAAATTAAATACAATTAAATACAATTAAATAAAATTATCTAAAGTACAAAAAAACACACTAAATTACAGAAAATAATAAACAAATTACAAGATTTTTAAACTAATTACACCTAATCTAATCCCCTTAACAAAATAAAAAAGCCCCCCCAAAATAAAAAAAGCCCTACCCTACACTAAATTACAAATATCCCTTAAAAGGGCCCTTTGTGGGGCATTGCCCCAAAAGTAATCAGCTCTTTTACCTGTAAAAAAAATTACAAATCCCCCTCCAACATTGAAACCTACCACCCACACAACAAACCCTACTCTGAAACCCACCCAATACCTCCTTAAAAAAATCTAACACTAACCCTTTGAAGATCACCTTACCGGGAGAAGTCTTCACCCAACCGGGCCGAAGTCCTCAACGAATCCGGCAGAAGTGGTCCTCCAAACGGGCAGAAGTCTGCATCCAGCGCGGAGCGGGTCCATCTTCAAGACATCCGACACGGAGCATCCTCTTCATCCAACGGCTCTTCTGGAATGAAGGTTCCTTTAAATGACGTCATCCAAGATGGCGTCCCTTCAATTCCAATTGGCTGATAGAATTCTATAGGATGAGAGCTACTGAAATCTTATTGGCTGATTTGTACAGCCAATAGGATTTCAGTAGCTCTAATCCTATTGGCTGATTTCAAAATTTCAGCCAATAGGAATGCAAGGTACCAAATGGATTGCAGTACCTTCCATTCAATTTTTAGTGTGTGGCGGAGATCGGATGAAGAGGAGCCTCCACACCGCTGAGGATCGCTGCCGCTGAAGACCACCACTGAGGACCGCTCCTCACCTACACCCTGCACCGCATTTGCACAAGATGAAGATAGAGATGATGGAGCCGCCTGGAAGAAGACCTTCTCCGCTGGACTTCAGGAACGGTGAGAACCTATTTGGGGCTAAGTCTTTTTAGATTTTTATTTTTTTATTTTTTTAAGATTATGGATTTAATGGGCTTGTAAAAGAGCTGAATGCCCTTTTAAGGGCAGTACAAGAGCTGAATGCCCTTTTAAGGACAATGCCCATACAAATGCCACTTTAGGGGCAATGGGTAGCTTAGGTTAGCTTAGGTTTTTTTAGTGTTATTTTTTTTTATTTTGGGGGGTTGCTTGGGTGGGGGGTTTTACTGTTAGGGGGTAATTGGTATTTTTTTTAAATAAAAGAGCTTTTAGGGGCTAATGGTAGTTTAGTATTAGATTAGGTTTAGGTTTACATTTTTTATTTTGGTATAGCTTTGTTTATTTTTTTCTGTAATTTACATTTTATATTTTTAGTAAAATTAGCTTGGGGGTTTGTATTTTTTAAACATAGACTGCCCTCTTGGCATATCTATCGCCTAGTGTTAATATAAACCTCTTGCATGCACTTAAGATCAATTCCCCAATAACCCAGCTCCTGAGATTTTTCTATTTTATTAGAGCTTAGAGACAATCAAAATCTGTAGCACCTGCTCCCTGCTTCTAAACTGTTGATCAGTGTTTATCATCAGTGAAAGAGCTAACATATTTTACTGTTGTATTAATAGATTACTGAATGCTTTTGCCGTTTAAAGAGACATTAAACCAAACATTTTTCTTTAATGATTCAGAAAGAGAATACCATTTTTTGGGATCCCTTTTTAAAAAACATTCCTAGGTAGGCTCAGGATCTGGGAGCTACCTGCTGATTGGTGGCTGCACATATATGCTTGTTGTCATTGGCTTACTGATATGTACAGCTAGCTCCCAGTAGTCTATTGCTGCTCATTCAATATAAGATACCAAGAGAATGAAGCAAAATTGATTATAGAAGTAAATTGGAAAGTTGTTTAAAAATGCATGTTCTGTCTTAACCATGAAATATTTTTTTTTGGCTTTCATATCCCTTTAAACTGTTGGCAATCTGTAAATTGTGTTTTAAAATATATGTTTTTTTTAGTTATCAACTATGAATTGTTAAAATCCATTTTATACAGCTCATGCACAAAAAATGTTATCCGAGTTAATGAGAAAATGCATGTATTATGGCCTATCTATCAAGCTCCGTATTGGAGCTTGAAGCCCCGTGTTTCTGGTGAGCCTTCAGACCCGCCAGAAACACCAGTTATGAAGCAGCGGTCTAAAGACCGCTGCTCCATAACCTGTCCACCTGCTCTGAGGAGGCGGACAGACATCGCCGCAATTCAACCTGATCGAATACGATTGGGTTGATTGACACCCCCTACTAGCAGCCAATTGGCTGCGAATCTGCAGGGGGCGGCATTGTACCAGCAGTTCACAAGAGCTGCTGGTGCAATGCTGAATGCGGAGAGCGTATTGCTCTCCGCATTCAGCGAGGTCTGTCGGACCTGATCCGCAATGTTAGATCATGTCCGACAGGCCTTTCATAAATAGGCCCCATTGTCTTCTTCAGCTGGAGCTAATGAAATACCATTATTTCCCTGATAATAGGGTGGATTTTGTTGAGCATGTTTAAAATTATTTTTGAGCACGTGCAGTTATAACATTAAGAGATATACTTGTAAAGTAAATTGTATAATAAAAATATTTTGTAGTGATTAGAACAAAAACCCCAGTGGCACAATGATTAAAGTGGTCCATGCTAGGAGATTTGTACTTCTGTCTGTGTACCTGTATGGAGTCTGTCAGCGGCATGCTGGGTGTTAAAATGTAGTAGTTATTGCAATGGAGTACCAGGTTGAGTACCATATATCAACAGAAATTGCAACAATGTATAACATTGTTCCTGACATTGCTGCCATGTAGAGTTCAAGACATTTGCATGTTCATGATCATACATAGGTATGATCTCATGGAAAGAGATAACTTTCAACAAATTAATTTGTACTTGCTTTGAATGGCAAGGAGTTTACATTCCCAGATGTAATTGTAACCTCAGTAAGATAGCCACGCCTTATCCTAGTTTAAGTCATTAGTGCATAAAATGGTATTCTTAGCTCCATCTCCAAACCAATCCATGTGACTACTGCTGCTGCTTAGACCAGCAGCTATATGAAAGGAACTTTAACTATGTATTTAGCCCATGTGCATAATGAGTAAGAGTTAAAAAAATGTGCACCAAACACAAGATTAATACATATATATATAAATATTTGTCTAAATATTTTATTTAGATTTATTTATTTTATTTATAATTAACTCTCCAGAGGTTTTGGTACTACATTTCATATATATATATATATATATATATATATATATATATATATATATATATATATATATATATATATATATATATATATATATATACATACACACAAAGTATCTCACAGAAGTGAGTAAACCCCTCACATTTTTGTAAATATTTTATTATATCTTTTCATGTGACAACACTGAAGAAATGACAATTTGCTACAATGTAAAGTAGTGAGTGTACAGCCTGTATAACAGTGTAAATTTGCTGTCCCCTCAAAATAACTCAACACACAGCCATTAATGTCTTAACTGTTGGCAACAAAAGTGAGTACACCCCTTAGTGGAAATGTCCAAATTGGGCCAAATTAGTCATTTTTCCTCCCCAGTGTCACGTGACTCGTAAGTGTTACAAGGTCTCAGGTGTGAATGGGAAGCAGGTGTGTTTAATTTGGTGTTATCACTCTCACACTCTCTCATACTGGTTACTGGAAGTTCAACATGGCACCTCATGGCAAAGAACTCTCTGAGGATCTGAAAAAAATAATTGTTGCTCTACATAAAGATGGCCTAGGCTATAAGAAGATTGCCAAGACCCTGAAACTGAGCTGCAGCACGGTGGGCAAGACCATACAGCGGTTTCACAGGACAGGTTCCACTCAGAACAGGCCTCGACCAAAGAAGTTAAGTGCATGTGCTCAGCGACATATCCAGAGGTTGTCTTTGGGAAATAGACATATGAGTGCTGCCAGCATTGCTGCAGAGGTTGAAGGGTGGGGGGTCAACCTGTCAGTGCTCATTCCATACGCTGCACACTGCATCAAAATGGTCTGCATGGCTGTCGTCATAGAAGAAAGCCTCTTCTAAAGATGTTGCACAAGAAAGCCCACAAACAGTTTGCTGAAGACAAGCAGACTAAGGGCATGGATTACTGGAACCATGTCCTGTGGTCCGATGAGACCAAGATAAACTTATTTGGTTCAGATGGTGTCAACTGTGTGTGGTGGCAACCAGGTGAGGAGTACAAAGACAAGTGTGTCTTGCCTAAAGTCAAGCATGGTGGTGGGAGTGTCATTGTCTAGGCCTGCATGAGTGCAACAGTTCATTGAGGGAACCATGAATGCCAACATGTACTGTGGATACTGAAGCAGAGCATGATCCCCTCCCTTTGGAGACTGGGCCGCAGGACAGTATTCAAACATGATAACGACCACAAACACACCTCCAAGATAACCACTGCCTTAATAAAGAAGCTGAGGGTAAAGGTGATGGACTGGCCAAGCATGTCTCCAGACCTCAGCCCTATTGAGCATATGTGGGGCATCCTCAAATGGAAGGTGGGGGAGCACAAGGTCTCTAACATCCACCAGCTCCGTGATGTTATCATGGAGGAGTGGAAAAGGACTCCAGTGTCAACCTGTGAAGCTCTGGTGAACTCAATGCCCAAGAGGGTTAACGCAGTGCTGGAAAATAATGGTGGCCACACAAAATATTGACACTTTGGGCCCAATTTGGACATTTCCCCTTAGGGGTGTACTCACTTTTGTTGCCAACAGTTTAGACATTAATCACTGTGTGTTGAGTTATTTTGAGGGGACAGCAAATTTACACTGTTATACAGGCTGTACACTCTCTAATTTACATTGTAGCAAAGTGTCATTTCTTCAGTGTTGTCACATGAAAAGATATAATAAAATATTTACAAAAATTTGAGGGGTGTACTCATTTTTGTGAGATACTCTCTCTCTCTCTCTCTATATATATATATATATATATATATATATATATATATATATATATATATAAAAGAAAATTTTCTTCTATGTGAAGAACATTGGAATGTAAAATATTCATAACTACCTTCAATTGTCGCAATGTAGGTCTAATGCGGTATCGGGTTAGTGTGCGAGTAGTAAGTGTTAGTTTTTTTTTAATCCATGCTCCATTAAAGTCTACAGGAAGAAGAAATGAACGTGTTTCAATCTGCTATATGCTCACTAACAAGTGTGCATTAAAAAATGTACTTCCAGTGGCATTTGCACGAGAGCAAAATCGCTAAATAGCGCCCAACTTGTAATCTGGTCCATAGACTTGTAGGATCGATAGTGCTAAAATGACATGCTCCAATTAATCCTTACATGTCATTTGTTACACTAAAATGCCCCTTTAACTGAGCTTAATACAATCTGAAAAGTTATTTAAATATTCCAACTCATATTTAATTTATTTCATATGCAGGAAAGATTGATTTCATTTTGAAAATGCTTGCAGAGAATGCTTAGGAGGAGTTATTTGGAAAAAGCATTGTATTACAGCATAGCCCAAGAATTTATGGGCAGCCTTCCCTTCTCAATACTATAATGTCCCAGATATTTTGGAGAATAACATTTGTAATATATATATATATATATATATATATATATATATATATATATATATATATATATATATATATATATATATATATATATATATATAGTTTTGTTTTCAGCATATATAGTATTTGAACAAGAATGCCCGTGTGATCTGAATAAAATGTGTGCTTATGATTCAAGATAGAT
Source organism: Bombina bombina (assembly GCF_027579735.1). NCBI lineage: Eukaryota > Metazoa > Chordata > Amphibia > Anura > Bombinatoridae > Bombina > Bombina bombina. Next base: position 949,080,064 of record NC_069501.1, read on the forward strand.
ATTGTTCCAATGAAAAAAGATGCAATAATAAAGGCATTTTTCAATAAAAAGAAAAACTACAAACTGCCAAAAGTTCTGATTAGAAACTATGCAAAAAGCAAAGAAAATATATTGCTCTGCTCTGCCCTAAGTAAAGTGTCTTCCTGCAATGCATTGTTCCATTTAGTGCTTGGTATTTAAAACTAATGCTATTTAAATAAGTAAAGGATATTGCTACATTGTTACATTAAGACTAGTGGTTCCCCCATTACAAAGAATTTTAGTTCTAATCAAACTAGACTTTTCTTTATCAGCTACATTAAGGATAGCAAGTCAGGGAAACCAAATAAATCAGTCGTCATTTATCAGTTTTAGAAAAGGTCTGTACAATGCTGAATTCATTCTCCAGGGAACAAGCATTTTGTCTGCAGCTCTTGACACATTTTTCAAGTGAAATGTATACTCTAAAGTGCAAGTAGCTTTATACAGTGCAAATAGAATATTAAGCAGTAGATTTCATAATTCCTCAGATCTTAGTGCCCCACAAAATGATACACAAGTGTGGATAATCACATCAGCAACTGAATGTATGTTTTCCGTTTTTTTCCTTCAAGTGAGTCATCAATGTACCTAATTCTTGCTAAGGTTATAAAGATACAAGTTATTACTTGGAATGATTACATTTTTCAGCCTCAATGTATTTCTCCAGTTTTCTCACCAAAAAAAATAAAAAATAAAAATACAACATCAGTCAATTTATAGCCATAAGAAGCCATATTAATATAGCAAAACTTTAGCAACTTACAGTAGCAAATTAACATATTTAACAGTGTACTCATATGTACCGGGACATAATGACAATAAACAGGGACCCTATGCAAAAAAATGGTTTAAGACCCCCTTTGCCCCACCAAGTCCCACCCTAATCATGTTCTATCCAAACTATGGGGGATATTTATCAAAGGTCTGGCGGACCTGATCCGACAGTGCGGATCAGGTCTGCCAGACTTTGCTGAATGCGGAGAGCAATACGCTCTCCATATTCAGCATTGCACGAGCAGCAGAAAAAAATGTGTAACAGGAGCACCAGGTGAAGTGATAAAAATGTAAATTTTATTAAATGCAAAAGGGTATATACCCCGGGTAAGAACAAACAAAAAAAAAACACAAAAAAAGGGAAAAAGGTTTGAACCAACAAACAGATGAACAATGGCTGACCGGTTTTGGCTGTTGCCTTACTCCTAGCCTGCTTAAAACAGATTGACAGTTACTGCCTTAAAAACCCTCATCTGAGTTACCATTGGTTCAGGGACACACGCCCCAAAATTTTTTAGCTTCATTCAATTAAATAATCATTAAATGACACCTAAATCTCTACGGTACATAGTTCTGAAAAAAAGCATGCAAATATACAAGACCAAACAAATGCACCTTTACACTCTTAGAGTTTCAAATAATGTTGATCTTTGTTCTGATGTTGTGTCTGAATATGCATTTATACATGCTGTAATTGTATGCATGCTATAACTATTATAGCTGTGTTCAAGTAGTTACTAAACTTGCCGATCGCTCCGGCTGTGTGTGAAAACACCCAGTATTTTATTCATTTAGGAGGGACACTTTAGTCCGTATAATATGCATTAGTGAATAATAGATTTTTTAAGGTTTACCTTAAAATTTAAGCATTTAGCCTCGCTTAGTAACGTCCGCTCACTGCTGTGTGGCTTGCAAAGGGTTGCCGCCCATGTCATTGTTCAAAACATTCCGATAGGTTGAAAATCGTAAGATTGGGCCAATCACCCTGCAAGTCTCACTGCACAAGTCTGGAACGGAGAAACACCAAATTCTATTGGATCCCTACGCTTGCAGTGTCCTCCTATTCGTGACATATACATGTTGTTAGCAACAGACTGTGGGTAATATCTGCAATCAGCATTTCATTCCATATTGAAAAATAAGTTTAATGGAGTGAAAATATTTAGGAAAATAGGGAAACTGTTATATACAAATTGCTACCATGAAAACCTAAGCCTATAATAGGAATTTTAGAGTCTGTCACAAACAATGAATGGATTAAGAACTAAAGTCTAGGATCTACAAATTCCTAATACGTGATAATGCTGCCAGTTTAGGGGGATATTGATCCATATAATGAATCTTACTGGTATATTATAAATAGCTTGCAGTGTAATATCTAGCTTGTAGTGTAGTGAGTGGCCCCCATTCAGTGAGCCTATTATCCAAGGATAGATAGTTTCCAAATATAGATATTAGACCTAAATTCTAATTTGAATATAAAATGGAAGAATAAACTGCATTGTGCAGTGGTTCAATTAAGGAATGATGCTAAAAAGGAACAATTAATCTAGGGAAATCAAAAGATACCTAGTGTGGCATTTTTTGAATTGCTCTGTGTGGTGTAAACTAGCCTAGGTTACCAAAAATTAATTAAATCAAATTCTGAGTTGAGGCCTTCTGGAACTCTCGTTTTTAAACGAAATATCCAGAAGGCCTCTCTTTCATCCAATTTACGAGTCCTATCTCCCCCTTTGGTCTGGATAGGTACTCTCTCTATGATTGTCCACGTAAAGAATCTCTTATCTTTATTGTGAACATACGAAAAGTGATTGATTAGTGGAGTAGTGAGAACACCTTCTTTTATATCCAGCAAGTGTTCTTTAATCCTGACTCTAGCTTCCCTCGTTGTGAGTCCTACATATTGGAGCGCACAATGTGTACATGAAATCAGATACACCACGAAGGTTGACCTACAATTCAGGCATAGCTTCTTTTGAAAATTCTCACCTGTGACCAGGGAACAAAAAGTATCCCCTGTAATAACCCTTTGCTCTTAAGGAAACTGTGTCAGAGGGTATCAGATGCACCTACAGAAGAAACAAGACTATAGGCAACATGGTTGCACCTACGAGATTAAAACAAGAACAGACGGATGGGTCTTCTTGGTTAAGACTCAATGGTACCTTTAGGTGCAACCATCTTACCTGCAAGGCCTGTGAAAGGGTTATTACAGGGGATACTTTTTGTTCCCTGGTCACAGGTGAGAATTTTCAAAAGAAGCTATGCCTGAATTGTGGGTCAACCTTCGTGGTGTATCTGATCTCATGTACACATTGTGCGCTCCAATATGTAGGACTCACAACGAGGGAAGCTAGAGTCAGGATTAAAGAACACTTGCTGGATATAAAATAAGGTGTTCTCACTACTCCACTAATCAATCACTTTTCGAATTTTCACAATAAAGATAAGAGATTCTTTACGTGGACAATCATAGAGAGAGTACCTATCCAGACCAAAGGGGGAGATAGGACTCGTAAATTGGGTGAAAGAGAGGCCTTCTGGATATTTCGTTTAAAAACGAGAGTTCCAGAAGGCCTCAACTCAGAATTTGATTTAATTAATTTTTGGTAACCTAGGCTAGTTTACACCACACAGAGCAATTCAAAAAATGCCACACTAGGTATCTTTTGATTTCCCTAGATTAATTGTTCCTTTTTAGCATCATTCCTTAATTGAACCACTGCACAATGCAGTTTATTCTTCCATTTTATATTCAAATTAGAATTTAGGTCTAATATCTATATTTGGAAACTATCTATCCTTGGATAATAGGCTCACCGAATGGGGGCCACTCACTACACTACAAGCTAGATATTACACTACAAGCTATTTATAATATACCAGTAAGATTCATTATATGGATCAATATCCCCCTAAACTGGCAGCATTATCACGTATTAGGAATTTGTAGATCCTAGACTTTAGTTCTTAATCCATTCATTGTTTGTGACAGACTCTAAAATTCCTATTATAGGCTTAGGTTTTCATGGTAGCAATTTGTATATAACAGTTTCCCTATTTTCCTAAATATTTTCACTCCATTAAACTTATTTTTCAATATGGAATGAAATGCTGATTGCAGATATTACCCACAGTCTGTTGCTAACAACATGTATATGTCACGAATAGGAGGACACTGCAAGCGTAGGGACCCAATAGAATTTGGTGTTTCTCCGTTCCAGACTTGTGCAGTGAGACTTGCAGGGTGATTGGCCCAATCTTACGATTTTCAACCTATCGGAATGTTTTGAACAATGACATGGGCGGCCACCCTTTGCAAGCCACACAGCAGTGAGCGGACGTTACTAAGCGAGGCTAAATGCTTAAATTTTAAGGTAAACCTTAAAAAATCTATTATTCACTAACGCATATTATACGGACTAAAGTGTCCCTCCTAAATGAATAAAATACTGGGTGTTTTCACACACAGCCGGAGCGATCGGCAAGTTTAGTAACTACTTGAACACAGCTATAATAGTTATAGCATGCATACAATTACAGCATGTATAAATGCATATTCAGACACAACATCAGAACAAAGATCAACATTATTTGAAACTCTAAGAGTGTAAAGGTGCATTTGTTTGGTCTTGTATATTTGCATGCTTTTTTTCAGAACTATGTACCGTAGAGATTTAGGTGTCATTTAATGATTATTTAATTGAATGAAGCTAAAAAAATTTGGGGCGTGTGTCCCTGAACCAATGGTAACTCAGATGAGGGTTTTTAAGGCAGTAACTGTCAATCTGTTTTAAGCAGGCTAGGAGTAAGGCAACAGCCGAAACCGGTCAGCCATTGTTCATCTGTTTGTTGGTTTAAACTTTTTTCCTTTTTTTGTGTGTTCTTACCCGGGGTATATACCCTTTTGCATTTAATAAAATTTACATTTTTATCACTTCACCTGGTGCTCCTGTTACACATTTTTTCTGCAGTTCTCAAAAAGGCCAGACAGTGAGCACAGGTAAGGATAAACACTGTGAGAGGTTAGCTAGAAGCTTGCTGCTTTAGACTGCAACATTAAAGGGACAGCTGGGAAACCACGGATGCTGCAAAGAAGAAATACTTCATATGTCCAGCTAAAGCATTTTGCTATATCATTACTAAAAGCCGGAGGTGAGCAGAATAGGACGGACATCCCCAACATAGGGGACACAGCATCAAAGAACAAGGCAGCCCCTTTTCTAAGGAGGCAGTGAGTGGTGAGTCACCTTCATTACAAAATTTTATCTACAGTGGATTGTTACTGCCTCATTGGAATCTGAATGGTGGGAGGTGTTTGGGGGGGAACACCGCCATCCTAGTGTATGTACATATATACACCTTATACAGTCTATTTGCACAGCAGCTTTTAAACAATATATTATTGAACTGAATCTTCTGTCCTTACAGATTTTTTCATCTATTAAGACAATACACACACCCTACCTATTTCCCCCCACTCTTTTCACATTGCACCAGCAGCTCTTGTGAGCTGCTGGTGCAACGCTGCCCCCTGCAGATTCGCGGCCAATCAACCACCAACAGGGGGGTATCAATCAACCCGATTGTGCTCGATCGGGTTGAATTGCAGCAATGTCTGTCTGCCTGCTCGGAGCAGGCAGAAAGGTTATGGAGCAGCAGTCTTTAGACCACTGCTTCATAACTGCTGTTCCTGGCGAGCCTGCAGACTCACCAGAAACACGGGCCCTCAAGCTCCATCCAGAGCTTGATAAATTGGCCTCTGTGTCAAATCTAGATATGCAGTAGTAGCAGAGCTATTTAAAGATGGCTGCCTCCAGTAAAACATTGTGAATCTGTACAACAGCAGTGCATCCACATTGACTTCTGACTGTTACCATGTTTGAATGATAACTGTCAGATTAATGTGAAATATAAATTTGCATTCCTATTTCACAGGGGTCAGACAGGTGGTGGCCCCATACAGTCCCCTCCCGCCATCCAACTATGGTCACTCAGTTGTTGACTGGTTGCCTGATTGGTCAATCCATCCCTTTATAATTATGATGGAGTTTTTTTAGAGAGTAATATGTTTTAAATAATATTAGTAACAGATTGGTTTACAGAACATAACTGCAATTAATTAGGTGGGTTAAAATTCTCTCCTATTCACAATAAGTGATCAATTCTTAAATATTACACAAAACATAGTTATCTACATTTTTTTGTTTTTTATGTCATGGGACAGATTTTTATCCAAAACATTGACAAGTTATGAAGACAGTGAAAGTTACCAAAGAAATATCATTTTTTTAAATGGGAAGCAGAGCTTTTTTGGAAGACATAGGCCAGTAAGTTTAACATCGGAAGTGTGGAAGATACTGAAAGGGATTATATTCATGTAAACAAGATCATGAGTTAAAATTCAGCATGTTTTTATGATATTGTGTCATACTAATCTAATTTGGATGTCAGTAAGGATACAGATAAAGGGGAATCATCTGATGTTATATACTTGGATTTTACAAAGGCGTTGGATTCAGGGCCACAGCAGATATTATTGTGCAAAATTAAGGGATTGGGAATAACTAAAAATGTTAGCTCATAGACAAATAACTGTATAAAAGACAGGGAGCAAAAATTAGTAGTAAATTAATCATACTCAGATTGGACAAATAGTGGAGAACCCAAGGGATCAGTACTGGGTCATTTTCTTAAATAGAAATATTTAACTAACAACATATTTATGTTTGCAGATGGTACAAAGTTGTATAATGTGATTAGGTCAGTGCAGGATGTAATTGCTTTGCAAGGGGATTTACAAAAATGGCACGGATGATTTGGTAATTGACGAGTAGATATTAATTTTGGCCCATTTATCCATTTGGCCGCTTAACGAGTAGAGGGATGGAAATGGGAGCGAAATGGCAGAATAACAATTTTTTCATGCTTATTAGTAGCATTCTTTTTGTTTTTGTTTGGCACTTTCAGTGCCAAAAAAGGGACAGAGAACACAGGAAGGGGGATGGAACTAAGATTGTTTGACAAATTAGGGGTCTGACCATTCATGTGTACACTTTAACCTGTCCAATCCTGACAGAGTATTACTAAATTCTTGATGTAAGGGTGAGCAAAGCAGGTATTGAATGCACTTTTAACCTAGTTTATCTGAACACCAGCCATCTTTTAAACTCTTTCATTTTATTTTCTGATTTTCTGTATGCCTCAGCTTGCTGTGCTGTTTTTTTGTCAGAAAAAACTGAGCGTGCAGAATTAGATTTTTTCTTCCAGTGCAGTGTAACTAAACATACGGCCAGATTACGAGTTTTGTGTTAGAAGAAGTGATGTCGCGAATAGTTCGCCGGCGAATAGTTCCCGGCGAACTAAGCATGTTCGCATTCGCCTCGCGGGCGAACATATGCAATGTTCGATCCGCCCCCTATTCGTCATCATTGAGTAAACTTTGACCCTGTACCTCACAGTCAGAATACACATTACAGCCAATCAGCAGCAGATCCTCCCTCCCAGACCCTCCCACCTCCTGGACAGCATCCATTTTAGATTTATTTGGAAGCTGCATTCTTAGTGAGAGGAGGGACAGTGTAGCTGCTGCTGATTTAATAGGGAAATCGATAGCTAGGCTAGTGTATTCAGTGTCCACTACAGTCCTGAAGGACTCATCTGATCTCTGCTGTAAGGACAGCACCCCAAAAAGCCCTTTTTAGGGCTAGAACATCAGTCTGCTTTTTTTTTTCCTGTGTAATCTAATTGCAGTTGCCTGCCTGCCTGCCAGCGTGTGTGTCAGGCTCACAGCGTATACTGTGCCCACTTGCCCAGTGCCACCACTCATATCTGGTGTAACAGTAGTGTACATTTAAAAAAAAAAAAAAAATTGACTGTAAAATAATAGCAGACAGCTGCCAGTACCCAAGATGGCCGCCAATAAAGCAGATGGGGAGGGTTAGAGAGCTGTTAGGATTTTTTTAAGGGTTTATATAAACAATAAGAGAATGGCCTAGTACAGGCCGAAAACGCGTAGACCAGCACTGGTAAGCCTTATTGCAATATTTGTTTATTTTTTAGGACATACTACACTATATTTCGTTTCTGTTTTTTCCCACAGGTGGACCCTTTGTTGTTTTTTGTTCTGCCATTTTTTGATTTTTATTTTTTATTTTTTCATATGTTTTTTGGGACATTGCAGCACTCTGTCTTTCTTTGATTTTGCTATATCACCACTGTTCTCCTGATCACATCACCTTCACGTTTTTTATCTTGATTACTTATCTGGATTTGATTATGTTTTTGGATCATATTTATTGAACACACTATATTTGGAATATACACATTTTTTACATTTTTTCAGATTTTCACACAATATTTTTGGTTACTCAAACACTTCATCACAGGATTATAGACACTATTTTGGATTGACTTTGGACATTTTGAATATATATATATTTCTGATTTTTATTTGGGACTTTTTGGATTTTTTATTGAATTTTTTATTGATTTTTTAATTTTTTTTTATTGAATTTGAATATCTGATTTAATTACCGAATATTGCTTTTTGTATCAACCACCGCTTATGTATTAACCATTGTTTTTATTGATTGTATTATTAACTGTTTTTTATAATCATGGATCCATGAAGTTAAGGTTTTAACTGTCTTAATATCAACTATCTGCCTTTATTTTTGCCATTGTATAATTATGGTTCTTTGATTTTATATACATTTAGTATGTAAATAAAGTTGTTTTTACCCTACTACTATTATACAACCTAGCCACTTAGGGTAGGCGCCTGGGCCCTTTTTCCTTTTTTATCACATTCTTGGGTAACTGCTAGGAGCTACCCGTCCCCAGGCATACAGGTTCCCATCAGGCGCTGAGGCCATCTATATTATTTCTAAGTTACACTAACACCTAACACTACACTACCATTAAATAAATTACCTACATTAAATGCAATTAAATAAATTAAATTACATTAGTTAAATCACCAACAAAAACACTAAATTACAGAAAATAAAAAACAAATTACAGATCTTTAAACTAATTACACCTAATCTAATAGCCCACCCAAAATAAAAAAAAAACCTAGCCTAAACTAAACTATCAATAGCGCTTAAAAGGGCCTTTTGCGGGGGCATTGCCCCAAAGAAATCAGCTCTTTTACCTGTAAAAACAAAAAACTAAGCTCCCCATTGCCATGAAAAGGGCATTTGGATGGGCATTGCCCTTAAAAGGGCATTTAGCTCTATTGCAGGCCCAAAGTCCCTAACCTAAAAAATAAACCCACACAATAAACCCTTAAAAAAATCCTAACACTAACCCCCGAAGATTCACTTACCGGGAGAAGTCTTCATCCAAGTGGCAAGATGTCCTCAACGAAGCCGGCAGAAGTGGTCCGCCAAATGGGCAGAAGTGGTCCTCCAGATGGGCAGAAGTCTTCGTCCAGATGGCATCTTCTATCTTCATCCTTCCGGCACGGAGCGGGTCCATCTTCAAGACATCCGACGGCTTCTTCGTAATGAATATCACTTTAAGTGACGTCATCCAAGATGGCGTCCCTTAGATTCCGATTCGCTGATTGGCTGTTCCAATCAGCCAATGGAATGCAAGTTCAATCCTATTGGCTGATCCAATCAGCCAATAAGATTTTTTCTACCTTAATTACTTAATTGGAACAGCCAATAGAATGCAAGCTCAATCCTATTGGCTGATTACATCAGCCAATAGGATTTTTTCTATCTTAATTCTGATTGGCTGATAGAATTCTATCAGCCAATCGGAATCTAAGGGATGACGTCACTTAAAGTGATATTCATTACGAAGAAGCCATTGTTTGAAGAGGATGTCTTGAAGATGGACCCGCTCCATGCCGGAAGGATGAAGATAGAAGATGCCGTCTGGATGAAGACTTCTGCCCATCTGGAGGACCACTTCTGCTCGTCTGGAGGACCACTTCTGCTGGCTTCGTTGAGGACATATTGCCGCTTGGATGAAGACTTCTCCCGGTAAGTGAATCTTCAGGGGTTAGTGTTAGGGTTTTTTTAAGGGTGTATTGGATGGGTTTATTTTTTAGGTTAGGGCTTTGGGCCTGCAATGCCCATCCAAATGCCCTTTTCAGGGCAATGGGGAGCTTAGGTTTTTTAGTTAGCTTTTTATTTGGGGAGTTGGTTGTGTGGGTGGTGAGTTTTACTGTCGGGGGGGGGGGGTGTTTGTATTTTTTTTTACAGGTAAAAGAGCTGATTACTTTGGGGCAATGCCCCGCAAAAGGCCCTTTTAAGGGCTATTGATAGTTTAGTTTAGGCTAGGGTTTTTTTATTTTGGGGGGGCTTTTTTTATTTTGATAGGGCTATTAGATTAGGTGTAATTAGTTTAAAGATCTGTAATTTGTTTTTTATTTACTGTAATTTAGTGTTTGTTTTTTTTGCTAATTTAATTTAATTTATTTAATTGTATTTAATTTAGTTAATTTATTTAATTGTAGTGTAGTGTTAGGTGTTACTGTAACTTAGGTTAGGTTTTATTTTACAGGTAAATTTGTCTTTATTTTAGCTAGGTAGTTATTAAATAGTTAATAACTATTTAATAACTATTCTACCTAGCTAAAATAAATACAAACTTGCCTGTAAAATAAAAATAAACCCTTAGATAGCTACAATGTAACTATTAGTTATATTGTAGCTAGCTTAGGGTTTATTTTATAGGTGAGTATTTAGTTTTAAATAGGAATAATGTAGTTAATGATAGTAATTTTATTTAGATTTATTTTAATTATATTTCAATTAGGGGGTGTTAGGGTTAGGGTTAGACTTTGGGTTAGGGGTTAATACATTTAATATAGTGGCAGCGACGTTGGGAGCAGAAGATTAGGGGTTAATAAGTATAATATAGGTGTCGGCGATGTTAGGGGTGGCAGATTAGGGGTTAATAATATTTAAATAGTGTTTGCGAGTAGGGAGTGTGGTGCTTTAGGGGTTAATATGTTTATTATAGTGGCAGCAATGTCCGGCACGGCAGATCAGGGGTTACAAAATGTATTATAGTGTTTGCTATGCGGGAGGGCCTCGGTTTAGGGGTTAAAAGGTAGTTTATAGGTGTTAGTGTACTTTTTAGAACTTTAGTTATGAGTTTTATGCTACGGCGTTGTAGTGTAAAACTCATAACTACTGACTTTAGAATGCGTTAGGGATTTTGGAGGTAGAGGGTGTACCGCTCACTTTTTGGCCTCCCAGGACAGACTCGTAATACCGGCGCTATGGAAGTCAGATAGAAAAAAGGGTTTACAAAGTTTACGTAAGCCGGTTTGCGGTAAGGCCAAAAAAAGTGTGCAGGGCCCCTAAACCTGCAAGACTCGTAATAGCAGTGGGCGTAAAAAAGCAGCGTTAGGACCTGTTAACGCTGCTTTTTTACCTTAACGCACAACTCATTATCTAGCCGATAATGCGTTGTTTTTTTACTCTTGGGACCAGGGATTTATCCCTTTCCTTTACTAGCTTAGTGTTAAAGAGCCGTAGCTTAGTATTGCAGTGGGGGCATAGCTTTGACTGGTAGGTAGGTCTCCTGCCTATTGGGAAAAAAAAGGTTTATTTTCACCCTTTGTGTGCAGAAAAAGTGTTTTTCTTGCAGTGAGTGCATCGCACTGGCTGCAAATTTATATTGTAGTGGGGCATAGCTGGAATGCCTTTTTTTTTGGGGGGGAAAGGTTTATTTTAAACCTTTGAGTGCAGAATTAGTTTTGTTTCAATTTTTTATTTTAACCTTTTTTTCTCCCCCCAAAAAAGGCAGGAGACCTACCAGTTCCAGCTATGCCCCACTGCAATATAAATTTGCAGCCAGTGTGATGCACTCACTGCAAGAAAAACACTTTTTTTGCACACAAAGGGTTAAAATAAAACAAAAGTAAAAATACAAAGTATACATTGGTAGTGATTTGGTGTTTAGTGAGAGTCCAGGGAAATACATTTTTTCACATTGTCTATTCGATTCATGGCTGTTGTATCAAGTGCATCCAGGCCTAATTTTCAGGTTTTGATGAAAGTCCAAGAAGCATTACAGTCCCTGTGTTACTGGTCACACACTTATTTACCAGTTTCAAGAAAGATCACTGAATTAGTCCAACCTGCTTGAGGAGAACAACAATAAATAACAATGAAACAAGAATAAACAAATAACAAATAAAAAATTTTGGTGTGAGTGAGTACACCGATTTTGGTAAAAGGTTGTGGTTTTACATGATGTAAGTTGGCCTTAAAGGGACAGTCAAGACCAGAATTTTTGTTGTTTAAAAAGATAGATAATCCCTTTATTACCCATTCCCCAGTTTTTTGCAAAACCAACACTGTTATATTAATACACTTTTTACTTCTGTGACTAACTTGTATCTAAGCATCTTCTGACCGCCCCTAATCACATGACTTTTAGTTATTTTGCATATAGTTGCATTTTAGCCAATTAGTGCAGTTTCTGCCACTAGCCACGGGCGTGATCACAATGCTATCTATATGGCCTACATGAGCTTGCTCTCCCCTGCTGTGAAAAGTAAATAAAATAGAGGCGGCCTTCAAGGGCTTAGAAATTATCATATGAGCCTCCCTAGGTTTAGCTTTCAACTAGAATACCAAGAGAACAAAGCAAAATTGTTGATAAAAGTAAATTGGAAAGTTGTTTAAAATTACATGCCCTATTTGAAAAATGAAAGTTTTTTTGGACTTGGGGGTGTTGACCTTGGTAATGTTTATGACCTAAAAGTGGTGTTGGGATCTCCTACTCTAGGCGTGGAAATATGGCCATGTTGAAATGGTTGGGGCTGCCTCTTTATGGTTGAACTTCAGCATGCGCGACGCGGCTGTAGCTGAACTCGCTGCCCCAGCTTTGGTTATTGCCTGTCCCAAACTCTCCTACTTTTTGTCTCAAGAGCGGTCAGTCCATAGTACAGACTCTTCATGCACCAGGCTGAGATGCTGCTCGGTATCCCTGGGTTTGGGATTTCCAGGTCATGCTCTGTCTGATATTCTGCTGCTACTTTCTAGTTCTGTCCTCCATTACTTGTCACCAGGCTCTGCTAGGTGAATGGTCTGGTGTTGTTTTTATTCCCAGGGTTTGTTACTCCCCTCAGGTTCTTTTACTTAATCTGTACCAGGCTTTGATGCTGCTCTCTGTTACTTTCTCTGACACACTAATATTAGCTATACTTTGTGCTAGTTTCTGCAGCTTTCTATCCCCAGAATTTGTTGTCACCAAATTGTGCAGGTCAGTGCTGTTGCTGCTATACCAGTCTCTGGTTGCTGTGTAAGGCGGTACAGAGCCTGCAGGTCCTGCCACTGTCACTGTCCCAACTATTTACAGTAGTCTTCAGCTAGTAGCGGACGGATGGAAAGCAGCCAACAGGACCTGCCCCCTAATCAACCTGACATGGCGTCCAGCCAATAAAATTACTTTGTAGAATGAGTCTATGATTGGCTGAGAATAGTTCATTGTCATCATTGTACCTGACCTGTGGGGTTCCCATGTGTTCCAGGCTTGACTACTCCCCTAGCCCTAGACTTGAGCCATTTTGATTGTTAGACTACTTATTCATACGTATGCAGGTGCGGTACACAGATAAGGCTGCTTGATGGTCCTAGCGTGACGTAAAGAGAGAGCTCTCGCAGTAAGTAAAGAGCGCGGCTGTATTTATTATTAAAGATTGCAGCTGATTTTTAAAGCTGTATTATTTGTGGTAAAAATAAAATTTTCAGCCAGCAGGTCCTATATGAGGCCAAAATACAATTTAAAGCCAGCAGGTCCTATTTGTGGCAAAAATACAATTTTCAGCCAGCACTTCCTATTTGTTGCAAAAATACAATTTTCAGCCAGCAGGTCCTATCTGTGGCAAAAATAAAATTTTCAGCCAGCAACTGGTGTTTTTTTTTTTTAGTTAGGTGAACACGTTACTTGGAATAAAACTAGAGGTAGCCCTTGCCTTATAAAAGTCTGCCCACCCCTGGTCTAATGCAATGGGAGTTCCTTTCATTTCCTGTGTATATTGTGATACCGCCTTCCAGAAGGGATGTAATTTGGGACATGTCTACCAGATATGATATAATGCGCATAGTTTCCAACATCGGTTGGATGAATGCGAGAATATGTATTTCAGCCTTTGTCAAAATTTGTTTTTTACTTGCAGTGAGTGCATCACACTGGCGGCATATTTATATTGCAGCGGTAGCTCCCTACAACTGGTAAGCCTCCTGCCTTTGCTGGGGGAAAGAGGTTTAACGTAACCCTTTGTGTGCAGAATCAGTGCATCACACTGGCTGTACTTTTTTATTGCAGTGGGGAAAGTAGCGCACTAATTTTTTTTCTGCTCAAGCCCAAACACCACTTTTAATGCGCTCGTATTACAAGTTCAAAGTAAATTGTTTGCACGCGAGAGAAACCCGATGCACGCTAATTTCAGGATTTCCGATATCATGACCGCTTTTACTTCTTCTCCCCATAGACTTCAATAGAGTGCTCTTTCAAAAAAACAACCTAACACTTATCGCTCGCCTGCTAATCTGACACTGTGTAAGACCTACACCGCTGAACCCATAGGTAGTTATGAAAATTTTACATTACAATGTTCTTTACATAGAAGAAAATGTTCTTTTTATTTTTAATTATTTATTTCTAGATACATCTAATTATTATTATTTTTTAACAATATATATCTACACCAATATATCTATATGAATATATATAGGTATAGATATATACAGATAAATGGAAATATATATTTTAAAATATTTACATTAAATACATAGTAAAAGACATGATTAAATAGTAAAAATTATTAGAAGTGACTGATTTTACAAGTTTTATGGTATTTGAGTGGAAATGGCTCCAAAGTGCATACAGTATATATGTATATACATGTGTGTATATATGTGTTTATATGTGTATATATGTATGTATATACATATATAAATACATAAATATACATGTATATACAAATAATTACGTATTTCAGTAGTGAAATTAGGTTTATTGGATTAACAGTAAATGTGCAATATGCATCCAAACAAAATTAGACAGGTGCATAACCTGTCATTTTGTTTATTTGAATACCTGTAACTACCTAGCACTGATTAATTGGAACACACAATTGGTTTAGTGAGCCCATTAGGCCTTGAACTTCATAGACAGGTGCATCCAATCATGAGAAAAAGTATTTAAGGTGGCCGATTGCAAGTTGTTGTTCTCTTTGACTTTCCACTGAAGAGTGGCAACATGGGGGCCTCAATGACCTGAAAACAAAGATTGTTCATATAATGGTTTAGGGGAAGGCTACAAAAAGCTATCACATAGATTTAAGCTGTCAGTGTCCACTTTGAGGAACATACGGCTAGATTTGGAGTTTTGTCGGTAACGACCCGAAAAACTAACGCCGGCTTTTTTCTGGCCGCACCATAAAAATAACTCTGGTATTGAGAGTCCACATAAAGGCTGCGTTAGGCTCCAAAAAAGGAGCGTAGAGCATTTTTAACGCAGCTTCAACTCTCAATACCAGAGTTGCTTACGCAAGTGGCCAGCCTCAAAAACGTGCTCGTGCATGATTCTCCCATAGGAAACAATGGGGCTGTTTGAGCTGAAAAAAAATCTAACACCTGCAAAAAAGCCGCGTTCAGCTCTTAACGCAGCCCCATTGTTTGCTATGGGGAAACACTTCCTACGTCTGCACCTAACACTCTAACATGTACCCCGAGTCTAAATACCCCTAACCTTACACTTATTAACCCCTAATCTGCCGCCCCCACTATCGCTGACACCTGCATTTTATTTTTAACCCCTAATCTGCCGCTCCGTAAACCGCCGCTACTTACATTATCCTTATGTACCCCTAATCTGCTGCCCCTAACACCGCTGGCCCCTATATTATATTTATTAACCCCTAATCTGCCCCCCTCAACGTCGCCTCCACCTGCCTACACTTATTAACCCCTAATCTGCCGAGCGGACCTGAGCGCTACTATAATAAAGTTATTAACCCCTAATCCGCCTCACTAACCCTATAATAAATAGTATTAACCCCTAATCTGCCCTCCCTAACATCGCCGACACCTAACTTCAATTATTAACCCCTAATCTGCCGACCGGAGCTCACCGCTTTTCTAATAAATGGATTAACCCCTAAAGCTAAGTCTAATCCTAACACTAACACCCCCCTAAGTTAAATATAATTTACATCTAACGAAATTAACTCTTATTAAACAAATTATTCCTATTTAAAGATAAATACTTACCTGTAAAATAAATCCTAATATAGCTACAATATAAATTATATTTATATTATAGCTATTTTAGGATTAATATTTATTTTACAGGTAACTTTGTATTTATTTTAACCAGGTACAATAGCTATTAAATAGTTAAGAACTATTTAATAGCTAAAATAGTTAAAATAATTACAAAATTACCTGTAAAATAAATACTAACCTAAGTTACAATTAAACCTAACACTACACTATCAATAAATTAATTAAATAAACTACCTACAATTACCTACAATTAACCTAACACTACACTATCAATAAATTAATTAAATACAATTCCTACAAATAAATACAATTAAATAAACTAGCTAAAGTACAAAAAATAAAAAAGAACTAAGTTACAAAAAATAAAAAAATATTTACAAACATAAGAAAAATATTACAGCAATTTTAAACTAATTACACCTACTCTAAGCCCCCTAATAAAACAACAAAGCCCCCCAAAATAAAAAATGCCCTACCCTATTCTAAATTAATAAAGTTAAAAGCTCTTTTACCTTACCAGCCCTGAACAGGGCCCTTTGCGGGGCATGCCCCAAGAAGTTCAGCTCTTTTGCCTGTAAAAAAAAACATACAATACCCCACCCCCCCAACATTACAACCCACCACCCACATACCCCTAATCTAACCCAAACCCCCCTTAAATAAACCTAACACTAAGCCCCTGAAGATCATCCTACCTTGTCTTCACCTCACCAGGTATCACCGATCCGTCCTGGCTCCAAAATCTTCATCCAACCCAAGCGGGGGTTGGCGATCCATCATCCGGTGGCTGAAGAGGTCCAGAAGAGGCTCCAAAGTCTTCATCCTATCCGGGAAGAAGAGGCGATCTGGACCGGCAACCATCTTGATCCAAGCGGCATCTTCTATCTTCATCCGATGACGACCGGCTCCATCCTGAAGACCTCCACCGTGGACCCATCTTCTTCCGGCGACGTCCAACTGCAGAATGACGGTTCCTTTAAGGGACGTCATCCAAGATGGCGTCCCTCGAATTCCGATTGGCTGATAGGATTCTATCAGCCAATCGGAATTAAGGTAGGAATATTCTGATTGGCTGATGGAATCAGCCAATCAGAATCAAGTTCAATCCGATTGGCTGATCCAATCAGCCAATCAGATTGAGCTCACATTCTATTGGCTGGATCAGCCAATCGGATTGAACTTGATTCTGATTGGCTGATTCCATCAGCCAATCAGAATATTCCTACCTTAATTCTGATTGGCTGATAGAATCCTATCAGCCAATCGGAATTCGAGGGACGCCATCTTGGATGACGTCCCTTAAAGGAACCGTCATTCTGCAGTTGGACGTCGCCGGAAGAAGATGGGTCCGCGGTGGAGGTCTTCAGGATGGAGCCGGTCGTCATCGGATGAAGATAGAAGATGCCGCTTGGATCAAGATGGTTGCCGGTCCGGATCGCCTCTTCTTCCCGGATAGGATGAAGACTTTGGAGCCTCTTCTGGACCTCTTCAGCCACCGGATGATGGATCGCCAACCCCCGCTTGGGTTGGATGAAGATTTTGGAGCCAGGACGGATCGGTGATACCTGGTGAGGTGAAGACAAGGTAGGATGATCTTCAGGGGCTTAGTGTTAGGTTTATTTAAGGGGGGTTTGGGTTAGATTAGGGGTATGTGGGTGGTGGGTTGTAATGTAGGGGGGGGATTTGTATGTTTTTTTTTACAGGCAAAAGAGCTGAACTTCTTGGGGCATGCCCCGCAAAGGGCCCTGTTCAGGGCTGGTAAGGTAAAAGAGCTTTTAACTTTATTAATTTAGAATAGGGTAGGGCATTTTTTATTTTGGGGGGCTTTGTTGTTTTATTAGGGGGCTTAGAGTAGGTGTAATTAGTTTAAAATTGTTGTAATATTTTTCTTATGTTTGTAAATATTTTTTTATTTTTTGTAACTTAGTTCTTTTTTATTTTTTGTACTTTAGCTAGTTTATTTAATTGTATTTATTTGTAGGAATTGTATTTAATTAATTTATTGATAGTGTAGTGTTAGGTTAATTGTATGTAATTGTAGGTAGTTTATTTAATTAATTTATTGATAGTGTAGTGTTATGTTTAATTGTAACTTAGGTTAGTATTTATTTTACAGGTAATTTTGTAATTATTTTAACTATTTTAGCTATTAAATAGTTCTTAACTATTTAATAGCTATTGTACCTGGTTAAAATAAATACAAAGTTACCTGTAAAATAAATATTAATCCTAAAATAGCTATAATATAATTATAATTTATATTGTAGCTATATTAGGATTTATTTTATAGGTAAGTATTTATCTTTAAATAGGAATAATTTATTTAATAAGAGTTAATTAATTTCGTTAGATGTAAATTATATTTAACTTAGGGGGGTGTTAGTGTTAGGGTTAGACTTAGCTTTAGGGGTTAATACATTTATTAGAATAGCGGTGAGCTCCGGTCCGCAGATTAGGGGTTAATAATTGAAGTTAGGTGTCGGCGATGTTAGGGAGGGCAGATTAGGGGTTAATACTATTTATTATAGGGTTAGTGAGGCGGATTAGGGGTTAATAACTTTATTATAGTAGCGCTCAGGTCCGCTCGGCAGATTAGGGGTTAATAAGTGTAGGCAGGTGGAGGCGACGTTGTGGGGGGCAGATTAGGGGTTAATAAATATAATATAGGGGTCGGCGGTGTTAGGGGCAGCAGATTAGGGGTACATAAGGATAACGTAGGTGGCGGCGCTTTGCGGTCGGCAGATTAGGGGTTAATAAGTGTAGGCAGGTGGAGGCGACGTTGTGGGGGGCAGATTAGGGGTTAATAAATATAATATAGGGGTCGGCGGTGTTAGGGGGAGCAGATTAGGGGTACATAAGGATAACGTAGGTGGCGGTCGGCAGATTAGGGGTTAAAAAAATTTATTCGAGTGTCGGCGATGTGGGGGGACCTCGGTTTAGGGGTACATAGGTAGTTTATGGGTGTTAGTGTACTTTAGAGTACAGTAGTTAAGAGCTTTATAAACCGGCGTTAGCCCAGAAAGCTCTTAACTACTGACTTTTTTCCTGCGGCTGGAGTTTTGTCGTTAGATGTCTAACGCTCACTTCAGAAATGACTCGAAATACCGGAGTTAGAAAAATTCCATTGAAAAGATAGGATACGCAATTGACGTAAGGGGATCTGCGGTATGGAAAAGTCGCGGCTGAAAAGTGAGCGTTAGACCCTATTTTGAGTGACCCCAAATACCGGCGGTAGCCTAAAACCAGCGTTAGGAGCCTCTAATGCTGGTTTTCACGGCTAACGCCAAACTCCAAATCTAGCCGAAAGTGAGGAAAAGGAAGACCACAGGCACAGTTCTTGTTAAGGCCAGAAGTGGCAAGCCAAGTAAAATATCTGAGAAGCAAAGGATGGTGAGAATGGTCAAAAACAGCCCACACACCACCTCCAACATTATCTTGCTGCAAATGGTGTCACTGTGCATCGTTCAACAATTCAGCGCGCTTTGCACAAGGAGAAGCTGTATGGGAGACTGATGCGGTAGAAGCCTTTTCTGCACTCACGCCACAAACAAAGTCACTTGAGATATGCAAACACATATTTGGACAAGCCAGCTTCATTTTGGAAGAAGGTGCTGTGGACTGATGAAGCAAAGATTGAGTTATTTGGCCATAACAAGGGGCGTTATGCATGGCGGCAAAAGAACACAGCGTTCCAAGACAAACAATTGCTACCCACAATAAAATTTGGTGGATGTTCCATCATGCTGTGGGGCTTTGTGGCCAGTGCCGGTACTGGGAATCTTGTTAAAGTTGAGGGTCGCATGGATTCCACTCAATATCAGCAGATACTTGAGAATAATGTTGAGGAATCAGTCACAAAGTTGAAGTTACGCCGGGGCTGGATATTTAAACAAGACAACGACCCAAAACACTGCTCAAAATCTACTCTGGCATTTATGCAGAGGAACAAGTAAAATGTTCTGGAATGGCCATTCCAGTCCCCAGACCTAAATATCATTAAAAATCTGTGGGGTGATTTGAAGCGGACTGTCTATGCTCGGCAACCATCAAACCTAACTGAACTGGAGATGTTTTGCAAGGAGGAATGGTCCAAAATACCTTCATCCAGAATCCAGACACTTATTGCAGGCTATAGGAAGCATCTAGAGGCTGTTATTTCTGCTAAAGGAGGCTCTACTAACTATTGATGCAATATTTCTGTTGGGGTGCCCAAATTTATGCACCTGTCTAATTTCGTTTGGATGCATATTGCACATTTTCTGTTAATCCAATAGAATGGAACAGCCAATAGAATGCGAGCTCAATCCTATTGGCTGATTGGATCAGCCAATAGGATTCAACTTCAATCCTATTGGCTGATTGGATTTTTTTCTACCTTAATTCCGATTGGCTGATAGAATTCTATCAGCCCATCGGAATCTAAGGGACGCCATCTTGGATGACATCACTTAAAGGTACCTTCATTCTGTTTTAATCGTCGCCAGAAGAGGATGCTCCGCGTCGGATGTCTTGAAGATGGACCCGCTCTGCGCCGGATGGATGAAGACTTCTGTACGTCTGGAGGACCACTTCTGCCCGGCTTGGTTGAAGACTTCTGCCCGTCTGGAGGACCACTTCTGCCCGGCTTGGATGAAGTATTCTGCCCGTCTGGAGGACCACTTCGCCCGGCTTGGATGAAGACGTCTCCCGGTAAGTCGATCTTCAGGGGTTTTTTTTAAGGGTGTATTGGGTGGGTTTTATTATTTAGATTAGGGTTTGGGCGGCAAAATAGCTAACTGCCCTTTTAAGGGCAATGCCCATCCAAATGCCCTTTTCAGGGCAATGGGGAGCTTAGTTTTTTTTAGATAGTATTTTATTTGGGGGGGTTGGTTGTGTGGGTGGTGGGTTTTACTGTTGGAGGGGTTATTTGTATTTTTTTACAGGTAAAAGAGCTGATTACTTTGGGGCAATGCCCCGCAAAAGCCCTTTTAAGGGCTATTGGTAGTTTAGTTTAGGCTCAGGGTTTTTTTATTTTGTGGGGGCTTTTTTATTTTAATAGGGCTATTAGATTAGGTGTAATTAGTTTAACCCCTTAGTGACCAGAGCACTTTTCCATTTTCTGTCCCTTTGGGACCAAGGCTATTTTTACATTTTTGCGGTGTTTGTGTTTAGCTGTAATTTTCTTCTTACTCATTTACTGTACCCACACATATTATATACCGTTTTTCTCGCCATTAAATGGACTTTCTAAAGATACCATTATTTTCATCATATCTTATAATTTACTATAAAAAAAATGATAAAATATGAGGAAAAATGGAAAAAAACACACTTTTTCTAACTTTGACCCCCAAAATCTGTTACATATCTAAAACCACCAAAAAACACCCATGCTAAATAGTTTCTAAATTTTGTCCTGAGTTTAGAAATACCCAATGTTTACATGTTCTTTGCTTTTTTTGCAAGTTATAGGGCCATAAATACAAGTAGCACTTTGCTATTTCCAAACCATTTTTTCCCAAAATTAGCGCTAGTTACATTAGAACACTGATATATTTCAGGAATACCTGAATATCCCTTGACATTTATATATTTTTTTTTTAGTAGACATCCCAAAGTATTGATCTAGGCCAATTTTGGTATATTTCATACCACCATTTCACCGCCAAATGCGATCAAATACAAAAAATTGTTCACTTTTTCACAATTTTTTTCACAAACTTTAGGTTTCTCACTGAAATTATTTACAAACAACTTGTGCAATTATGGCATAAATGGTTGTAAATTCTTCTCTGGGATCCCCTTTGTTCAGAAATAGCACACATATATGGCTTTGGCGTTGCTTTTTGGTAATTAGAAGGCCGCTAAATGCCACTGCGCACCACAAGTGTATCATGCCCAGCAGTTAAGGGGTTAATTAGGGATCTTTTAGGGAGCTTGTAGGGTTAATTTTAGCTTTAGTGTAGTGTAGTAGACAACCCCAAGTATTGATCTAGGCACATTTTGGTATATTTCTTGCCACCATTTCACCGCCAAATGCGATCAAATTAAAAAAAACGTAAAATTTTTCACAATTTTAGGTTTCTCACTGAAATCATTTACAAACAGCTTGTGCAATTATGGCACAAATGGTTGTAAATGCTTGTCTGGGATCCCCTTTGTTCAGAAATAGCAGACATATATGACTTTGGCGTTGCTTTCTGGTAATTAGAAGGCCACTAAATCCTGTTGCGCCTCACACGTGTATTATGGCTAGCAGTGAAAGGGTTAATTAGGGAGTTTGTAGTGAGCTTGCAGGGTTAATTTTAGCTTTAGTGTAGAGATCAGCCTCCCATCTGACACATCCCACCCCCTGATCCCTCCCAAACAGCTCCCTTCCCTCCCCCACCCCACAATTGTCCCCGCCATCTTAAGTACTGGCAGAAAGTCTGCCAGTACTAAAATAAAAGGGTTTTAAAAAAAAAATGAATTTTTTTTAGCATATTTACATATGCTACTGTGTAGGATCCCCCCTTAGCCCCCAACCTCCCTGATCCCCCCCAAAACCGCTCTCTAACCCTCCCCTCTGCCTTATTGGGGGCCATCTTGGGTACTGGCAGCTTTCTGCCAGTACCCAGTTTACAATAAAAAGTGCTTTTTTTTGTTTGTTTGTTTTTTTCTGTAGTGTAGCTTCCCCCCCCCACCCCCCACAGACAAACCCCCACCACCTTGCTGATTGTTTTAATTTTTAATTTTTTGTATCTTTTTTATTTCCACATTTTCTGCAGTGTAGCGGTTCCCACCCGCTCCCTTCCTGTGCACGCGCCCGCCCCCACCCTCCCGTGCACGCGCGCGCGCCCGTGCGCGCCCCCAGCCACCCCCGCCCACGATCCCGCCCCCCTTCACATCCACAGGGCCATCGATGGCCGCCACCCGCCTCCCGGTCCGGCTCCCACCCACCAACACAGGGAGCAACCGATCTCCGGTGCAGAGAGGGCCACAGAGTGGCTCTCTCTGCACCGGATTACTTAAAAAGGTTATTGCAGGATGCCTCCATATCGAGGCATCACTGCAATAACCGGAAAGCAGCTGGAAGCGAGCAGGATCGCTTCCAGCTGCTTTCCACACTGAGGACGTGCAGGGTACGTTCTCAGGCATTAACTGCCTTTTTTCTGAGGACGTACCCTGCACGTCCTCAGTCGTTAAGGGGTTAAATTTCTGTAATTTGTTTATTATTTTCTATAATTAAGTGTTTTTTTTTGTACTTTAGCTAATTTAATTTAATTTAGGTAATTGTATTTAATTTAGTTAATTTATTTAATTATAGTGTAGTGTTAGGTGTAACTTAGGTTAAGGTTTATTTTACAGGTAAATTTGTATTTATTTTAGCTAGGTAGTTATTAAATAGTTAATAACTATTTAATTACTATTCTACCTAGTTAAAATAAATACAAACTTGCCTGTAAAATAAAAATAAATCCTAAGATAGATACAATGTAACTATTAGTTATATTGTAGCTAGATTAGAGTTTATTTTACAGGTATTTAGTTTTAAATAGGAATTATTTAGTTAATGATAGGAATATTTATTTAGATTTATTTAAATTATATTTAAGTTAGTGGGTGTTAGGTTTAGGGTTAGACTTAGGTTTAGGAGTTATTACATTTAATATAGTGGCGGCGACGAGGGGCGGCAGATTAGGGGTTAATAAATGTAGGTAGGTGGCGGCGATGTTAGGGACAGCAGATTAGGGGTTAATAATATTTAACTAATGTTTGCGAGGCGGGAGTATGGCGGTTTAGGGGTTAATATGTTTATTATAGTGGCGGAAACGTTGGGGCGGTAGATTAGGGGTTAATAAGTGTAGGTAGGTGGCGGCGGCATTGGGGGCGGCAGATTAGGGGTTAATAAGTATAATGCAGGTGTTGGCGATGTCGGGGGCGGCAGATTAGGGGTTAATAAGTGTAAGATTAGGGGTGTTTAGACTCGGGGTTCATGTTAGGGTGTTAGGTGTAAACATAACTTTTATTTCCCCATAGGAATCAAATGGGCTGCGTTAAGGAGTTTTACGCTGCTATTTTGCAGGTGTTAGACTTTTTTTCAGCTGGCTCTCCCCGTTGATTCATATGGGGAAATCGCGCACAAGCACGTTACACCAGATCACCGCTGACTTAAGCAACTAAGCAGCGCTGGTATTTGAGTGTGGTCAATGCTCATTTCTTGTCTTTTAACGACGGGTTTTGAAAACTCATAATACCAGCGCTGTAGGTAAGTAAGCGGGGGGGGGGGGGGGGAAACTGCTCGTTAGCACCGCACAGCCTCTAATGCAAAACTCGTAATCTAGATGTAAGATTTTGCATATCTAATTTGCATATCTAACCCAGAATCCTCTTCTGCTTTGGTAATAATGTAAATGGAGTTTTACAGGGGAAGTTGCCTAGATGTGCTAATTTCCTATGCAAAAATTTGTTACTGATTTACTTCATGGAGGATTTTAATCTCAAACTTTTATCTCCACCATAATTTTAATGATTTATATATATATATATATATATATATATATATATATATATATATATATATATATATATATATATATATATATATATATATATATATATACACACATATATATATATATATATATATATATATATATATATATATATATATACACATATACATACATATATGTACATACACATATATATATATAAACATACACAATTCCGAAAAAGTTGGGACAGTAAGGAAAATGCAAAAAAGCAAACAAAAAGAGCCATTTGAAAATACAATTCCCATGTACTATATTAAAAACACATAAACACATTATTTGATGTTTTACTTTGTGAATTTAATGTATTTTTGAAAATATACACTCATTTCAAATCTGATGACTGCGACACACTCCAAAAAAGTTGGGTCAGTCGACTGTTTACCACTGTGTAACATCACCTTTTCTAACACTTTTTAAGTGTTGGGGCACTGAAGACACCAGTTGGTTAAGTTTAGCAAGTGGAATTTTCCCCCATTCATCCATTATGCATGTCTTGAGCTGCGCAACTCTACAGGTTTAGGAGTTATTACATTTAATATAGTGGCGGCGACGAGGGGCGGCAGATTAGGGGTTAATAAATGTAGGTAGGTGGCGGCGATGTTAGGGACAGCAGATTAGGGGTTAATAATATTTAACTAATGTTTGCGAGGCGGGAGTATGGCGGTTTAGGGGTTAATATGTTTATTATAGTGGCGGAAACGTTGGGGCGGTAGATTAGGGGTTAATAAGTGTAGGTAGGTGGCGGCGGCATTGGGGGCGGCAGATTAGGGGTTAATAAGTATAATGCAGGTGTTGGCGATGTCGGGGGCGGCAGATTAGGGGTTAATAAGTGTAAGATTAGGGGTGTTTAGACTCGGGGTTCATGTTAGGGTGTTAGGTGTAAACATAACTTTTATTTCCCCATAGGAATCAAATGGGCTGCGTTAAGGAGTTTTACGCTGCTTTTTTGCAGGTGTTAGACTTTTTTTCAGCTGGCTCTCCCCGTTGATTCATATGGGGAAATCGCGCACGAGCACGTTACACCAGATCACCGTTGACTTAAGCAACTAAGCAGCGCTGGTATTTGAGTGTGGTCAATGCTCATTTCTTGTCTTTTAACGACGGGTTTTGAAAACTCGTAATACCAGCGCTGTAGGTAAGTAAGCGGGGGGGGGGGGGGGGGAAACTGCTCGTTAGCACCGCACAGCCTCTAATGCAAAACTCGTAATCTAGATGTAAGATTTTGCATATCTAATTTGCATATCTAACCCAGAATCCTCTTCTGCTTTGGTAATAATGTAAATGGAGTTTTACAGGGGAAGTTGCCTAGATGTGCTAATTTCCTATGCAAAAATTTGTTACTGATTTACTTCATGGAGGATTTTAATCTCAAACTTTTATCTCCACCATAATTTTAATGATTTATATATATATATATATATATATATATATATATATATATATATATATATATATATATATATATATATATATATATACACACACATATATATATATATATATACACATATACATACATATATGTACATACACATATATATATATAAACATACACAATTCCGAAAAAGTTGGGACAGTAAGGAAAATGCAAAAAAGCAAACAAAAAGAGCCATTTGAAAATACAATTCCCCATGTACTATATTAAAAACACATAAACACATTATTTGATGTTTTACTTTGTGAATTTAATGTATTTTTGAAAATATACACTCATTTCAAATCTGATGACTGCGACACACTCCAAAAAAGTTGGGTCAGTCGACTGTTTACCACTGTGTAACATCACCTTTTCTAACACTTTTTAAGTGTTGGGGCACTGAAGACACCAGTTGGTTAAGTTTAGCAAGTGGAATTTTCCCCCATTCATCCATTATGCATGTCTTGAGCTGCGCAACTCTACAGGACCTTTGTTGCCTTTTTTTGCCCTTCATAATGCAACCATGCACTTGTAATCTGGGCAGAATGTGGTTTGGCGTTGTCCTGCTGGAAAATGCAGAGATGTCCCTTGAATAGACGTCATTTGGATGGCAGCATATGTTGCTCCAAAATGTATACATATCTTTCTGCATTAATGGTGCCCTCACAGATTCACAAGTTACCCATGCCATGGTCACTGACACACCTCCATACCATGACAGACACTGGCTTTTGGATCTGACATTGATTACAGCTTGGGTGGTCCTTTTCCTCTTTGGTCCGGAGAACACAACGGCTGTTTTTTTACAAAAACTATTTGAAATGTTGACTCATCGGATCACTAAAAATGATTCCACTTTGCTATTGTCTATCTCAGATGAGACCAAGTCTAGAGAAGTCGGCGGCGCTTCTGGACAGTGTTGATGTATGGCTTCTGCTTTGCATTGTAAAACCTTAAAGGGACAGTCAACCATAGAATTGTTATTGTTTTAAAAGATAGATAATCCATTTATTACTCATTCCCCAGTTTTGCATAACCAACACAGCTATATTAATGTACTTTTTACCTTTGTGATTACCTTGTATCTAGGAACCTTCTTCCAGCCCCCTGATCACATGACTGTGACTGTTTATTATCTATTGTCTTAAATTTAGCATTGTATTGTGCTAGATCTTAAATAACTTTCTGTGCCTGAACACAGTGTTATCTATATGGCCTTACTTTAAAAAGAATGTGATAAGAGGCAGCCCTCAAAGGCTTATAAATTAGCATATGAGCCTACCTATGTTTAGTTTAAACTAAGAATACCAAGAGAAAAAAGCAAATTTGATGATAAAAGTAAATTGGAAAGTCAATTAAAATTAAAAGTCCTATCTGAATAATGAAAGTTTAATTTATACTTGACTGTCCCTTTAACTTACATCTGTGGATGCAGCGGCAAATGGAGTTGACTGACAAAGGTTTACCAAAATATTCCTTAGCCCATATCAGGATATCCATTACAGACTCATGACGGTTTTTGAGACAGTGATGTCTGAGGGATCGGACATCATGCATATTCATAAGTGGTTTTCGGCCTTGCCCTTTACGCACCGAGATTTAACCGGATTCCTTAAATCTTTTAATTAATTTGTGCACTGTAGAAGATGAAATGCCCAAAATCCTACCGATTTGTCTTTAGGGAATGTTAGATTCTTCGCTGATGCATCTGCTGGCAGATTGGCGAGCCTCGACCAATCCTTGCTCTTCAAGGACTAGGCTTTTTTAGAGGCTCCTTATATACTATTATTACACGATTGCCTCACCTGTTTCATATCACCTTCTTATTTCCACTCGTCACATTGCTATTAGTCCTAAATTGCCCCTGTCCCAACTTTTTTGAAACGTGTTGCAGTCATCAGATTTTAAATGAGTGTATATTTTCCAAAATACATTAAAGTCACAAAGTAAAACATCAAATAATGTGTTAATAATCTGTTTTCAATATAGTACAGGGTGAAATGACTCTTTTTTATTTTTTGCATTTTCCATACTGACTCAACTTTTTTCGGAATTAGGGCTGTGTATTTACATTATATTAAAAAAAACTTATACTGCAACTCTTGAATAGCTTAACAAATTAGATTTTCCAAATGGTAAAATGTATTTAGACAGAACTATAGCCAAAACTACTCATTATGTAATTGGCATAAGAATAGATCTTATTGAATAGTTTTACAAAAAAGGGACGGTAAACACCTTGAGTTTTTTAAATAAAATTTTCAACTATGCATAGTAAAATAATTTGTAATATTTTTATTATTTATCTTGTCCCCTTTTGATATAATTTAGCTTTGAAAATTGTAAATGATCTAATTCTCTGAGCTGGAAATAAGCAGACTTCTTGTACCTAACCCTGCTACATATCTTTCTCTAATTGGCTTTACCAGATAATAACTGCAAAACAATTAACATTATACTAACATAATTACTACCTTGTTAGCTGCAGAGTCAAGCCTTGATTAGCTTCTCCAAATAAGGGAGGTCGTGTGTGGAGATTTGATCCACCACTTGGTTGATATGTTATTCTATAGCAAGACAATTTTCAGGTTATGCTGATAATCAAGGATGCAGCAAAATCATTTTAAAGTGATAGTAAATTACATTTGTTGAAACACCTTTACATCTAACATACCCCAATGCTAAAACCATTATTATTATTATTATTATTATTATTATTATTATTATTATTATTATTATTATTATTTTTTAAAATATGATTTTTAATAAAATAAATTCATACCATATTTGACTCCTGCCTCCACCCCTTACATTTCCTGTTTGTGTTTTTAGAGATGTAGAGAGTGGTCCCATCTGCTCTCTATGTACACAGCAGTGGGGAGGAATCAGAGCTCAGAAGCAATTCTGCAACAAGCTTGTTGGGTTTTTCTTTGTAGTGCCATACGACATGCATTATGGTTGGAAAAATAGAAAAAGTTTAAAAAAAAGGCAGTTTAACAAAGTGCGGAGGGAGGAACAATATAAATATTGGGTAATGTTAAACATTTACTTAACTTTTAGGCAATAAAACACTTTCTTATGAATAAGTTGGCAGGTATGGCAAATTTACTGTCACTTTAAGGCTTATAGCAATTTTGGTTAGAGGGAAATAGCTTCTTTACCATCATGATTAATTTAAACATAGCGATGGAAGAAAGAAAATGTAATTTGTTTTATTATAATTTTATAAATTAGATTGACCTTGGATTATATTACTAATGCAGGAGTCAAACACTATCACCTAGATTACGAGTTTTGCGTTAGAGGCTGTGCGGTGCTAACGAGCAGTTTTCCCTCACCCCTCACTTACAGACAATGCTGGTATTACGGGTTTTTACAAACTCGGCGAGTGAGCGAAGAGCAAAATTTAGATCCACATCTCACCTCAATACTAGCGCTGCTTACGTTAGCGGTGAGCTGGTCTTATGTGCTCGTACACGATTTCCCCATAGGAATCAATGGGGAAAGCAGCGCAAAAAAGCAGCGTAAAGCTCCTAACTCAGCCCCATTAATTCTTATGGGGAAATAACATTTATGTCTACACCTAACACCCTAACATGAACCCCGAGTCTAAACACCCCTAATATTACACTTATTAAACCCTAATCTGCCGCCCCCGACATGGCCGACACCTACATTATATTATTAACCCCTAATCTGCCGCTCCAGACACCGCCGCCACCTACATTATACTTATGAACTCCTAATCTGCTGCCCCCAACATCGCCGACACCTACATTATATTTATTAACCCCTAATCTGCCGCTCCCAATGTTGCCGCAACCTACCTACATTTATTAACCCCACCACTATAAAACACCACTATAATAAAGTTATTAATCCCTAAACCTAATTCTAACCCTAACCCCCACTAACTTAAATATAATTACAATAAATCTAAATAAAATTACTACAATTAAATAAATAATTCCTATTAAAAACTAAATACTTAACTATAAAATAAACCCTAAGATAGCTACAATATAATTAATAGTTACATTGTAGCTAGCTTAGGGTTTATTTTTATTTTACAGGCAACTTTGTATTTATTTTAGCTTGGTACAATAGTTATTAAAAAGTTATTAACTATTTAATAACTACCTAATTAAAATAAAGACAAATTTACCTGTAAAATAAAACCTTTCCTAAGTAACATTTACACCTAACACTACACTATAATTAAATTAATTCCCTAAAATAAATGCAATTAATTACAATTTTAAAAAAATATCTAAAGTACGAAAAAAAACCCCACTAAATTACAGAAAATAATAAAATAATTACAAGATTTTTAAACTAATTACACCTACTCTAATCCCCCTAACGGGCAGAAGTCTTCATCCAAGTCAGGCAGAAGAGGTCCTCCAGACGGGCAGAAGTCTTCATCCAGACGGCATCTTCTATCTTCATCCATCCGGCACGGAGTGGGTCCATCTTCAAGACATCCGACGCGGAGCATCCTTCTCGGACGACGACTACCCGACGAATGAAGGTTCCTTTAAGTGACTTCATCCAAGATGGCGTCCCTTCAATTCCGATTGGCTGATAGAATTCTATCAGCCAATCGGAATTAAGGTAGGAAAAATCCTATTGGCTGACGCAATTTTAAGGGATTAGCCAATAGGATTGAACTTCATATTGAACTTCAGCCAATAGGATTTTTCCTACCTACCACTTCTGCCCGGTTGGGTGAAGACGTCTCATTGTAGGGTGATCTTCAAGGCGTTAGTGTTAGATTTTTTTTAAGGGGGGATTGGGTGGGTTTTAGAGTAGGGTTGGTTGTGTGGGTGGTGGGTTTTAATGTTGGGGGGGAATTGTAATTTTTTTTACAGGTAAAAGAGCTGATTACTTTGGGGCAATGCCCCGCAAAAGGCCCTTTTAAGGGCTATTTGTAATTTAGTGTAGGGTAGGGCTTTTTATTTTGGGGGGCTTTTTTATTTTGTTAGGGGGATTAGAGTAGGTGTAATTAGTTTAAAAATCTTGTAATTATTTTACTATTTTCTGTAATTTAGTGTTTTTTTTCCTACTTTAGATAATTTTTTAAATTGTAATAATTAATTGTATTTAGTTTAGGGAATTCATTTAATTATAGTGTAGTGTTAGGTGTAATTGTAACTTAGGTTAGGTTTTATTTTACTGGTAAATTTCTCTTTATTTTAACTAGGTAGTTATTAAAAAGTTAATAACTATTTTTTTTTTTTTAAATTCTCTTTATTAATGCTGAGGATACAACAAAATGTTACAGATTTCACAGGTACATTCGTATGTTTTACATTCAGTAAGCGGGTACATACATAGTTTGAATCAGTACAGAGTATATATTGACTTACAATATCGTCTTGGCCCTTATAGCAGGGCAGGTACATCCTTGCAAATGCACTATAAATCTGTTAGATACAGTTATCATTGTATTGCATTCAGTTGACAGTTTGCACGTATCCCTCAACATATTTTATTGTTTATATAGTATTAATCCAACATCTTAACACCTAGCTTAACCTAAACAAAAACAAAACAAAAAAAAAACAATACCTAGTCTAAGTTTGAGAAGCCTCATCCTAATGGTGCTTAGTAGGGTCTAGTGTTGAAGGAGGTGCATGAGCAGCCATGTCTGCGGGAGGTTGAAGGTGGGGGAGAGAGAGATAGAGAGAAGGGAGAAAAAAAAAAATAATAAGGGTTAAAAGAAAGATTCAATAAGTATTGTTTCAGAGTCACCAGGCCTGTTCTGGGGAGGTCTCTCCATTGTCAGTGCGGTCCACTCACCCCTAAGCATTGCCTCTAGTATTATCTCATGGTTCACGAATGGTCTAAGGATCTGGATCTGCTGCCCAGGGGGCAGCCGCTCCAAGAGGTCCGTCCATTTTTTCAAAAAGGGTAGGAGTCTATGTTTGGTATCCCAACAGGCGTCTTGTCTTTCTATAAATAGGTGTTTGAGTAGTGTTTTCTTAAATTGTGGTATAGTCGGGGCACGACTGGAACACCACAAGGTCAGTATGCAGTGTCTTGCTATCAGTGTACAAAGTGTTAGTAAGGGCTGGACTTTATTGCCAACCGCAGTCCATGTAAATAAGTATATATTCGTGAGGTTAAAGGAAATATCAATGCCTAAGTTAATTTTTTAGCCAATATTGTAGGCGGTTCCAAAATTGTCTAATCAAAGGGCAATCAAAAAAGTAATGCGTCAAGGGGGGATCGGAGATCTGACACTTCACGCATTTATTGGGGTGCTCGGGGTTCCACCTCTCCCTTCTGCTAGGAGTGATGTAATCCCTGTTGATCATTCTAATCTGTGCCTCTCTCAACCCCAGCGCCAGAGTGGCTGACTTAGCTTTTATGAGACTGTTTTTAATATCTTGGATGGAGATTTCTTGGGTGGTATCTAGTTTCAACCTCTCCAGTGTCACTTCCTGAGCTTAAGTGGTGTTGTGGCGGAGCATCTCTTGATAAATCTCCGACATGGAAAAGCACCCCATCTTAAAAGCAATCTGGGGGATTGCAAATGGGGCTTGGCTCCAAAACTTTGGGTTGGCATCCATTAGTGTTTTAACGTAATGTCGAAGTTGCAGGTATGCATAAAAATGTGTGTTTGGAAGTTCAAATGTGGCTTTCAATTCCTGAAATGTTCTGACAGTGTGCAACAACGGATCCAGGACATCCCCCACCCTCTGCAACCCCTTCGCATGCCATACATTGAAGGGGGCTTGTTCACTGCCGCTGGGGAAGCCAGCGTTGCCCTTAATAGGTATATACTTAGGAGCGGGGCATGAGTGCCCCAGTGCTTTATGTGCCTGAGACCAGGTCTTAAGGGGGTCCCTATACAAGAGATTATTACGTATGTGTTGAGGCAGGTCTCCCAGAGGACAATAGGGCAGATATGTCAGGCTACATATTCCAATTACAGTTTCCTCCAATTGTTTATCCGAGAAATGTCCCGTGCCCATTTGCCAATCCAATACTAGTCGTATAAGAGATGCCCAGTTATAGTATTGAACTTGTGGCAATCCAAGGCCTCCATTCAAAAAGGAGGCGTGCAATTTGTTAGTTGCTATTCTGGGTTTCTTCCCCTTCCATATGAATCGCCGCAGCGTTCTGTCTAGTCTCACAATGTCACCTTTAGACATCATGAAGGGCAGCATTGACAGGGGGTATAAGATTTTCGGCAGGAGCAACATTTTAAATAGATTTATTCGTCCTGTAAGGCTTAGTGGGAGATTCTGCCAGCTATTCAGCTGAGAGCAAATCCGATCACACTGGCCCGTAATATTAAGTTCGTATATACGATGCGGGTTTCGGTGCAGGTTGATACCCAGGTATGTGAGGAAATCTGTCACTTCCACAAAGGGGAAAGCAATAGTCTTAGAAGAGTGTCTATGCAACCAGAGTATCTCAGACTTGGTGGTATTTATTTTGTACCCTGAGAATCGTCCAAACGATTCCAGCGTATCCAGAACAGTGGGGATGACCTTTGTGGGAGAATCCACAAAGAGCATCATATCGTCCGCATACAGTGCCAGATGTAGGGTCACATTGCCTATTGTGACTCCTGGAAAGACCTGTCGTAGCCTCAAAGCCAAAGGCTCCAAGGCCAGATCAAAAATCAGGGGGGAAAGAGGGCACCCTTGTCTAGTACCCCTCTCCAGGGTAAAACCGGAAGAGAAACACCCGTTAACCAGAATTTGGGCATCAGGTGTTGAATAGAGTTTTTTCAACGTTTCTAGATAGGAGCCACTAAAATTAAAGTGGCCCAAGGTATCAAAGAGGTAGGGCCATTCAACACGGTCGAAGGCCTTTTTCCACATCTAAGGATAGCAGAAAGGCCTCCGAGTTTCCTCTCCCTGGGTGGGCCTGTTCCCTTTCCCAATAGTGATTGATGACGTGGAGCACACGCCTCAAATTGATAACCGGGGTCCTTCCATACACAAAACCAGTTTGATCAGGGTCAAGTAGGGTGGGCAATATAGTTTTTAAACGATTTGCAAGAAGTTTGGTGAAAATCTTGTAGTCCGAATTTAGGAGCGATATGGGGCGATAAGATCCCGGTTCCAAAGGATTTCTACCTGGTTTCGGGATTAGGGTTATGTGCGCGGAGGAAAAAGTAGCAGAGGGGAGACTATCTCCCTCGAAAAGAGCAACATACATTTCGGTGAGTATAGGGGACACTTGTGGCATAAGCAGACGATATAGTTCTACCGGTAGGCCATCAGGACCCGCCGCTTTGCCCAGAGCTAGCGATTTGATAGTAGCTTGTACTTCCCCCAAGGAGATAGGGGCATTAAGAGAGCTCAACTGGTCGTCAGTTAAACTCGGGGGTGATATTGATCTCCAAAACGTCTCCAGTATCTCTGCTGGAGGTTCGGCTTGCCTAGCATACAAATATCTATAATACAGAGCAAAGCCTTCCGCAATATCTATTGGAGTGGTATAGACGTTGTCTTGTAATTGTATGGCTGCTATTTCCCGCCCAACTTCTCTTTTGTTCACTAAGTTGGCAAGCAGTCTGCCCAATCTGTTGCCATATCTATGAAACCTGGCAGCTGATTTCAGCAGTTCTGACGCCGCTCTCTGCTTTAAGAAGGTGTCTAGCTCCTCCTTTGCAAGCACGAAGGCGCTATGCGTTTCTCTGGAGTTAATTGCAATGTTTCTCTGAAAAGAGCATTCCAGTGCTTTCTGCAACTCCGTATATCTTTGCTGCGCTCTGTGTTTCAAATTAGCTACATAAGAGATGATGTGTCCCGTAAGAACCGCTTTAGCGGTGTCCCAGAACAATTGTGGTTCATTCAAGTGTTGTTGGTTGTCCGTATAATAGTCGTTCCAACAGTGTATAAGATATTTTTGGAAAGCTTCCGAGGTCACAAGATATGATGGGAATCTTAGTGTATTCTTATTTGGCCTAGGTTTAGCGAGTCCCAGTGTCAAGCCCACTGGGGCATGGTCTGAGAGCAGGATCGAATATATTTTTTCCCGGTCTACCCTGGGTATCAGAGATTCCGATATCCAGAACATGTCTATTCTAGACAACGAGCCCGCTGCCTTAGATAAGCACGTGTAACTCCTATCCAGGGGGTGTCTCCTTCTCCATATGTCGCACACCGCCAGATCAGACTGTAATTTAGCGAAAATTTTTTATTCGAACCTCCCCTTGTGTCTTGGTAGGCTGGTACCGGCAGCTGCGGAGCCGAGCCATGATCTGTCTAACTGAGGGTTTGGATCAAGGTTAAAATCCCCTCCGATTATAAGCGGCGTCCCCATAAAGGGGGCCAATGTTTGTATCAATGTATCCCAGAAAGCTAGTGTTTTAGTGTTTGGGGCATATAAGTTACAGAGGGTATAAGTGGTATGGTGGAGCTTGACTTGCAGTATCAGGAACCTACCCTCCCTATCTTTATGTGTATGTAGAATTTCTATTGCTGAGCGTTTGCCAAACAGAATAGCCAAACCCCTACTAGAGCTAGTATATGAGAGGTAAGAAATCGCCCCTACCCATGCCTGTTGCAGTTTGTCATGTTCAGAGTCTATTAGGTGGGTTCCTTGAAGAAACGCAATGTCAGAGTCCAACTTTTGCAAGTGGGACAGAATCGACCTCCTCTTTACTGGGGAGTTAATACCTCCCACATTCCAGGATGTCAGTTTAAGCGTCATTTGCAGTATCCATCAAGGAGGGTCTCTAGAAGAAGAGAGATGGGGAGGAGGGGGAGAGATAGAGAAGAAAGAGAGGTGGAGAGCGAGAGAAAGAAGAAGAAAAAAAAAAAATAAAAAAAAAAATGCTGTTCTGTGGATGCGAATGTGTTGGGATAGGGAACACTTAATTGGCTTTAACACTAATGTAATCTTGTTCAAGGACAAAAACGTAGGTGTAAGTAAGTCTATGTATATAGTCTTCCCAAGCCTCAAACTACTTCTCATAGGTATAAGTATAAAGTGTGAGAGTTTCCGTCCTCTGTGACTCTGATATATCTATACAAAGACATATAATGGTACAGTACAGTGGTAAAGCAAAAATGGGAATTATCACAGCTGGTATTCAAACATGTGTCTGCTCCCCACCAATCCATCAAACATGAAAGCTTCTATAAACAAAACAGGCATAACTTCCCATATGACAGTAAGAACATTTCAGCAGATGGAAGCATTGATGTGCACAACATGACATAATACGATATAGTATAATAAAATAAAAATAGGGCCCAGAGCCATGTGCAGATC
Source organism: Bombina bombina (assembly GCF_027579735.1). NCBI lineage: Eukaryota > Metazoa > Chordata > Amphibia > Anura > Bombinatoridae > Bombina > Bombina bombina. The sequence goes on from NC_069501.1 coordinate 949,116,303, forward strand.
TCTCTGTTTTCTTAGGTTAAGTTGACTCAGGTACTAGGGGGCTGCATGGCTCTGCATCCCCTGTAGCTCTATAAACGTGTGCCATATCATGAAAAGAAGGTATATACTGACACAGTGCAATGGTGGGAGGCTAGTATATCCATATAATGCTAGTGGGCCCCAACAATAAAGGCAATATATAACAGGGTTCATACATGGTATGCTGCTCATGGTTAAAGCGGACACAGTATATAGAAGGTCTTGGGAAGCCAGGTAAGGGGGTCGTGTCATATTTAAATTGTGTGTGGAAGTGGGGCCATAAGTGAGTCAATTGACTGTCTATTCGCCACAGAGCATCAGGGCACACCCAGGGACACTTAAGCAAGGATGTGGAGGTTAAATTATATGTATCATCAGTCTGCAAGATATTGGTTGGCAGTTAATCATACACCCATGGACCACCCATCTATCAAATACCAACATAGTCATGAACAGAGCAAACATGTTCCCCCATACAGCAGAAAGAGTACTTAGTTGTTAGACATATAAGTGCAGATAATGGTAGGCATAAATTGTCATGTTGCAGTAATAAAATCCTAGTATGCATATGAAATACTGACAGGCATTGAAACAGTTGATGATACATAGTAAAATCTTTGAACAATATTCCATCTATCAATAGGATAAATACAGCACAAAGAGTGGACTGGTTGTATACAATTTGCATGTGAGGGATAGGTCATAGATAATCCATATATCTGTCCATCTGTCTCAGAATTGCATAGGGGCCACTGAGAGCTAAGACCCGATCCAGGATGCATGGTCTAGTTTTGCATATAATAAGATAGTGCAATGTTTGCTTGTCTACAGTTAAGTTAGGGGCCATAGAGGCTAAGGCTCTCAATCTAGGTACCATTAACTTCAGTAAAATATTTGAACAAGTAAAAAACACAATCAACCTTAAAACTTTTAACCTGAATTGGCACAACAGGTGCAACTGTATTGGGCCTATGCAAGCACAGCACCCTTGGGTGCCCGAGGAGGAGCACATCTGGGTCACCTTATCCATTAGTAATGATAAACAATATATAGTTACGTATTAGCTCCTGTCCATGGATCTCAGCCAGCTTCCTGCTGTCGCCTTTCTGATTCCAGGTAGCTCACCACCTGGGGGGAGTGGAAAAACTTAGGGCCTGAGGATGTTTGTAAGCGGAGTTTAGCTGGGAACAGCAAGGCCACTTGTCGGCCCTGCTCGTACAGACGTGAGCAGATCGGTGAAAAATCTTTGCGTTGTTTGGTGACCTCTGTCGAGAAGTCCTGAAACACCAAAAGTCTAGTACCTTCATACAAGACTTCTTTTTTCATCCGGTAAGCTCTCAGGATCTTCAGCTTCTCTTGGAAGTTAAGGCATTTAAAGATCAGTTGCCTTGGTTTCTGATTGCTGGTTTCCAAACTTCGCTCAGGGCCCACTCTGTGAGCTCTTTCGATATCCAGGGGTAAGAGATCCTGCGGTATACCCAAAAGCTTTGGAAGAACAAGTGCCGCAAAGGCCAGCAGGTCTTTACCTTTGATCTTCTCCGGTAGTCCCACCACTCGTAAATTATTACGGCGGCTGCGGTTCTCCAAGTCATCCACTCGTTCCTGCAATAGTTTGTTTTGGCTGAGGATTTGTTGTATGGAGTTGCTAGTTTCCACTTGCCTGTCCTCTACTTCTGATATACGGCCTTCTGCGTCAGAGAGACGCGTGGAGTATTGTCTGACTTCACTAGTCAAGGTGTCTAGGCCTGCCTGCAGAGTCTCCATTTTAGGAAAAAAAAAGGATTTCAGTTCCTTCAGTAATTGAGTGTGATTTCCCATGGTTTTGGCACTGGTGTCAGGGTTTATCTCAACCACCGCCTGGGTCTCCATTTGATATTTAGATTTTCTATCATTTTTTTTATCCTTCTGGCTCATGGTGTCAGTCTGAGGGGGAGTCAGCTTAAAGAAATATTTATCCACTTTCATCAGTGTGTCCTGTACAAATTGACAGTGCAGATATTAAAAAGGAGTGTTGGATAAGGCAAGCACAGTATATGTCTAGAGAATCTTCCCCTATGTTGAGATGGCAGGTTATAAAGGTATTCTGAAGTGCGCAGCTCACAGAATCAGGGGGACAGCAGATTTTCACCACTTGTGCTGTGGGTGTTGAGCCTTCCGCAGTTCAGTTTGTAAAAGTGCGGTGCTTCTGCAGTCCGGTTCCCACCAAGCCTCACAGTCACTGTGCAGTCGTAATATCTCTCTGCAGGATTAGCTAGGTCTAAGGCCTAAGCCACGTGGGATCATATTGGTGCGGTAGAATAGAGCCAGGTTAGTAGGTGCTCTGTCCCTCAGTAGCTTCTGATATACGTGTCTTTGTATGTGTCCTTATACAACCGGACAGTGGGGGTCCGTGCTGCAATATCCCTTCTCTCGGTTCCCCTTATCTGGGTTCAGTAGAGTCTCTCACCCTTCGTAACTCCTAGGGATGTGTCTCCTCTCTGGATGTGAGGTCGATCGCCGTGCATTCAGAGCGGGCTGTAGCTGTAGGGATTCCAAGATGGCGCCGCAGCGTCTAGTGTCCTTTATGTTCCGGAGCTCCCGGCGGCCAGGATCGTTGTTATTGGTCCTGCACACTAAAGTAAACGGCCGGCATGTGTGTCCTCCATCCGGCAAGTCTGTTGTGTGGGGTCGGGCAGCTCAAAAAGTAGCGTTATATGAGGCAATTTAACTCCGTTTTGCGGAGCTCTCTTTCTCTGCGGCTGCACAGGAAGCCCGCCTACCGGAAGTCCAGTTAATAACTATTTAATAACTATTGTACCTAGTTAAAATAAATATAAAGTTGCCTGTAAAATAAAAATAAACCCTAAAATAGCTACAATGTAACTATTAGTAATATTGTAGCTATCTTAGAGTTTATTTTATAGGTAAGTATTTAGTTTTAAATAGGAATAATTTAGTGAATTGTAGTTATTTTATTTAGATTTATTGTAATTATATTTAAGTTAGGGGGGTTAGGGTTAGAGTTAGACTTAGGTTTAGGAGTTATTACATTTAATATAGTGGCGGCGACGTTGTGGGCGGCAGATTAAGGGTTAATAAATGTAGGTAGGTGTCGGCGATGTTAGGGACGGCAGATTAGGGGTTAATAATATTTAACTAGTGTTTGCGATGCAGGTGTGCAGCATTTTAGGGGTTAATATGTTTATTATAGTGGCGGCGATGTCCGGTTCGGAAGATTAGGGGTTACAAATTTTATTTTAGTGTTTGCGATGGGGGGGGGGGGCTCGGTTTAGGGGTTAATAGGTAGTTTATGGGTGTTAGTGTACTTTTTAGCACTTTAGTTAAGAGTTTTATGCTACGGCGTTGTAGTGTAAAACTCTTAACTACTGACTTTAAAATGCGGTACCAGTCTTGACAGGAGAGGGTCTACCGCTCACTTTTGGTCAGACTCGTAATACCGGCGCTATGCAAGTCCCATTGAAAAAAGAGGATACGCAATTGACATGAGTGGATTTGCGGTATTTCCAAGTCTTGCCAAAAAAGTGAGCGGTACACCTGTACCTGCAAGACTCTTAATACCAGCGGGCATTAAAAAGCCGCGTTGGGACCTCTCAACGCTGCTTTTTAACCCTAACGCAAAACTCGTAATCTAGGTGAATCTTTTTTAAAAAGTTATCAAATTATTTATCTACAAAAATCCACACTTCAGTGGTGATTTTCTGATGAAACTCATTACAGTTTTTCTAAAAGAATGTGATCAACCCCTCAATTTGAATTTCTTGATGATTTTGTAAGTTGGAATGAGCTGAGCAATTTCAATTTAACTTTTGTTATAATCTTGTAAGTTATAGTAATATAAGATAGAAACTTTGTTTTAAAATGTATAGTGACTTTGGAGATTTAAACCATAATAGATTGCTAATTCAATGTAACTTTTATGATGATTTTCGAAGTTATGAGATTGCCAATTCAATTTATGTTTTATATGATTTTAGAAGTTATAGTGATCAAGAGTACAGTTTATTTTACTAAGTCTCACATTAAAATTGCTTAGCTTACAAAACAATTTACATCTCAACTTTTATAAAGAAAATTCTTGGTTTGAGCACCCTGAGCCATTCAGCAAAAGCTCATTATAATTTAATGAATTGTATTAAGTATTTTGGGCTAGAATACAAGTGACTCTAACCAAAAGTTTGCGACCACACTAACGTTCACATGTATTACAAGTAGAAAGTAAATGTGTTCGCTCGAGAGGAAACTAAATTAAACCTAGCGTAAAGTGTAAGGGTTAAAAATAATGTGCACCAAATACATCAATATTTTGAAATAAATTGTAACACTCATATATACACTATCTGATCAAAATTATTAATCTAAGTATTAATAAAATGTTTGCATAAGGATTAAAATGTGTATGGTATATAACTATGTATTTAATTGGAAAGGGCTATGTATATGTCTAAATATGTTTATGGGTATATATATATATATGTGTATATACCTATGTGTTTATGTTGTATTGTTATGTACATACATAAATACACACACATACACACATATATACTGTGTATGTATATATACACTTTGGAACTCTTTCCATTCAAATACCTTAAAACTTAAAAAAAGCATTTTTAATTAATGTTGATATGTTTATGTTTTTACACTGTGTTTAATGTAAATATTTTACATTCCAATATTCTTCACATAGTAGAAAATATTATTTTATATATATACATATATATATATATATATATATATTTATATATATATATATACACATATATATATATATATAAATACACTGTGTCTGGTTAGCAAGCAAGCACTGAGTGTTAGTTTTTGTTTTGTTTTTAGCACACTCCATGGAAGTCTATGGGGAGAAGAAGTTAACGCAGTTGCAATATCCGAAGTCCTGAAGTTAGTGTGCTAACCCACCTGCTTTAAAAGTTTTCTTCCAGCAGTGTTTATGTGCAAACAAAAGTGATAAATAGCACTCCACTTGTAATCTAGCCCTTTGTTGGTGTAATGAGAGAATGAAGAGGAAGCCTCAGGTGTGCAGAGCATAAACATTATTCAGTCACATAGAGCTGTTCATAAAGGGTCCTGCTGAGTCTAAGACACAAATTTTGTATTTTTCTATACAAATATAAACAGGAACTTTTCTATTATTTTATTTCTCCATTATTCAATCTGGTACTGGCAAAGTTGCTATCAATTTGGCTGCAGAATCCGGACTCTACTATATGGGAAGATGTCAAAGAATTGTAGCAAACTCAGAGCAAAGTAAAGCTAATGTGAGAAACAAATGGCGTGTGTCTGATAGATGATGTTGCCATCACTGATTACTGTGATAATTTGTGCAAATATAAATTTACAGTAAGAGCGATGAAATATAATGGATTGTGCAGTAAGCAGATTTTACAACAAAGATAGTAAGCATATTGTGTCTGCGGTCATTTGTAACATACACTACAAGGTTATTCTCTTTAACTAGACAGCAAGAAGTGATAACCATGAATCAAGTTTATGACAGATGCTGAGAATGTATTCATGTGAGCATGAAAGCCATATGCAAAGGTGACTCTTACTTGTATGACTAGTAGCCAACAGACTCACTCCAATTAACAAGGAAAAACTGGAGAGTCAGCTTGTGAGGTAATGTAGGGTGAGAGGTAAGACCTACTTGTAATGCTCGTGGGAAACTCCTCTATCAGACCAAACTCGGCCAGTAGTCTTGTTATCCCGGCATCAAGTGGGAAAGATAGGGAATATCCCAGAGCAGAGAAGCTTAGCAAGATGAGGAAGCAGCACTCACAACAGGCAGGGCAGTCTTCAGCGGCAATGGTAGAGCAGTCCAAGGTAAACCACTAGAATGGTCAGGCAGGCAGGGTTTGGCAACGGTAAAGCAATCCAAAGGCAAATCACTAGAATGATCAGGCAGGCAGGGTTTGGCAACGGTAAAGCAGTCCAAGGGCAAACCACTAGAATGGTCAGACAGGCAGGGTTTGGCAACAGAGAGGCAATACAGAATAATAGGGGTTAATTGGCAGAGTAGTCAGGCAAGCAGAGTTCAGCAGCAGTAAATCAATCAGCAATGTAGGGGTTAACAAGCAGAGTAGTCAAATAAGCAGAGTTCAGCAGCAGAGTATCAGTCCAGCAATTTAGGGGTTAAACAGGTAGAGTAGTCAGACAAGCAGAGTTCAGCAGCAGTATATCAATCCAGCAATTCAGGGGTATAATAGGCAGAGTAGTCAGACAGGCAGGGTTCAAACACAATAAGGCAATACAGTAGTAACGATCTATCACACCCAGGAGCACACAAAGTAACACCTATACTTGGGCAGTGATAAATCATTTGAATATGCTTACATAGGCGCAGGGTTCACGCCACAGACGTCCAGACCGGCATCCATGAGAGAGGAGCATGGGCGATGATGTCAGCACCGCACGCATATAGACCCAACACAACCCCTGGCAACGAGCAGGGAAGGAGATGCTGTGCCCCTAGCAATGGCTAGAGCAGTGTGGCGTGACATAGCCCCCCTCTCAAGGGTTCCCTCTGGGCACAAAAGCCGCCCTCAAAGCATGAGCAGCATGGAATCTGGAGACCAAAGATGGAGCATGCACATCACGGGCAGGAACCGAGAAACAATCTGCCACAGAGTAACCCTTCAAAAGTATCAGATATTGCAACTGTCTGCAACTGTATCTGGAGTCCAGGATCTTATCTACCTCATATTCAGGGTCACCAAAGACTAGGAGCGGAGGAGGAGTTTGGAGCAGGGTATATCTATTCTTGATGTAAGGCTTGAGTAGTGAGTTGTGGAAGACTGGGTGTATGCGCATGGTTTTGGGTAAGGACACTTTGTAGGCAACAGGAGACAGTCTTTTCAGGACCTTGTAAGGGCCGATAAACCTAGGCCCCAATTTGTGACAGGGTGGACGTAGACGAATATGTCGAGTAGAGACCCAAACATGTTCACCCACTGAGTTGGCATGTACAGAAGCTCTATGACGATCAGCAAACTTTTTATATCCAGAGACAGCTGAATGTAGCTGAGAGCGAATACAGTGCCAATGATTGATGAGTTCAGTAACATGTCGGTCTGCAGCAGGAACCCCAGTGGACTGAACAGAAAGAGGGAAGATACGAGGTTGATACCCTGCTGCGGCTTGAAATGGAGAACATTGAAGAGAAGAGTGCCAATGAGTGTTTCTTGCCAGTTCAGCTAGAGGTAGCAACTCAGACCAGTTGGTATGGCAAACATTGACAAAGGTTCTAAGGTAGGCTTCAAGATCCTGGTTTACTCTCTCAGTTAGTCCATTGGTCTGAGGATGGTAGCCAGAAGACAAGGAAACAGTGGTTCCAATCAACTTACAAGGTAGAGACGAACTGTGGACCTCTGTCGGAAACAATATTCAGAGGAATGCCATGAAGTCGTACCACTTGCAAGAGAAAAAGAGACGATAATTCTTGGGCAGAAGGCATGGTTGTTTGGGAATAGACAATGGTTGGAGAAAGCCAGGAGGCAAGAATCGGGGAGCTTTGTTGGCAGCACAAATTGTGCAGGCTTTCACATAATCCTGAGCATCAGACTTCATAGTAGGCCACCATACGTGTTAGGAAAGATGCTTAAAAGTTCTTGTTAAACCAGGATGTCCTGAGAGTTTACTATCATGAGCCCAGGAGAGTACAGGAGTGCGTAGACTCAGAGTTGCAAAAAGGATATCGGAAGCCATGGGAGCTTTAGGAGGTTTACTAGACTGGGCACGTTGCAATCTTTGAAGAATAGTTGTATTCAGTTGAGCTACCATGCAGGAGGGAGGCATAATGTGTTCAATATTCTTGGTCCCAGGAAGATAAGAAACCGCAAAGTTAAAATGGGAAAAGAACAAGGCTCACCTGGAATGTCAAGGATTGAGTAGATGAGCAGTTTCTAGGTAAGTCAGATTCTTGTGGTCGGTGAGAATCTGATTGGGATTGGCGGTGTCCTTTAACCAATGACGCCATACAGTCAAAGCCATCTTAATGGCTAAGAGTTCACGATTACGCACATCATAATTCCTCTCTGCAGGAGTAAAGCCTTTAGAAAAAAAGGCTACAGGGTGTGACTTGGAAGTCAAAGGAGCCCCTATCTCAGAGGCATCAACTTCTAAAGTGAACTGTAGGTCAGGATCAGGATGGCAGAGCACAGGAGCAGAACAGAAAACCTATTTTAGACAAAAGAATGCATTCATGGCTTCAGGAGGCCAATGTTTACAGTCTTTGTTTCATTTTGTCAACTCAGTTAGAGGAGCGACTGTTTGAGAAAAGTTCTTTATAAACTTGCAGTAATAATTGGAGAACCCCAAGAACCTCTATAATTCCTTTAATGAAGTAGGTTGAGGCCATTCTAGAACTGCGGTGAGTTTAGCAGGACCTATGGCAAAACCCTTCATCGAGATGACATAACCAAGGAATTGGATCTGAACTTGATCAAACTCACATTTTTCTAGCTTAGCTACCAAAGAATTGTTTCTGAGACATTGAAGTACCTCTCTCACATGTTTATGATGCTCCTCCAAAGTGGAAGAGAAAAAAAGGAAGTCATCCAGATAGACGATGACAGTGCAGTTGAGGGGGTCACAGAAGACATCATTGACAAATGCCTGGAAGACTACAGGGGCGTTACACAGCCCAAAGGGCATTACAAAGTATTCATAATGCCCAGATATTGTGTTGAAGGTGGTCTTCCATTCGTGGCCTGGAAATATATACGAATCAGATTCTATGCCCCACGTAAGTCCAGCTTGGTGAAGAAGCGAGCATCCTGGAGCAAGTAATATAGTTTGGTGATCAAGGGAATGCCATAGCGATTCTTGATAGTTATGTTGTTCAAGGCCCTGTATTCGATGCAGGGTCTGAGCCCACCATCCTTCTTACTGACAAAAAAGAAGCCCGCCCCAGCAAGAGAGGAGAAAGGGCGAATGAAACCTTTAGCTAGGTTCTCTTGGATGTACTCCTCCATGGATTTGGTTTCAGCTTTTTTATAGTGGATAAGTCCTCCCTTTAGGAAGTGGGTGTCAGGGTTTTTTCCCTGATCTGTTTGCCATGTGCTGCTGGCAGCCATTTTACTCACCTCTCTTGCTACTCTGGTGCATACTGTGTGATGCTGCTCATTTCCTGCACTTCCTTTTATGGCCACACTGGTATACATCATCCATGTGAGACAGGATGCAGTCTCAGAATTGTGATGTCATCACTTATTATTTAAAGGGCCTCTGTTCAGTATGCTTTGCCCTTGCGTTGTCTCAGACCTGTTTGTGAGAGCTCCTGTGTTTTATCTGGCTGTCTGTCGTCCCTCCTGGTTCCTGATCCCTGGCTTGTTCCTGACTCTGCTGTTCTCCTTGTTCCTGATTTCGGCTCGTCTGACTATTCGCTTTGGCTCCTGACTCGGCTCATCTGACTATTCACTTTGGCTCCTGACTCGGCTCGTCTGACTACCAGCTCTGGTTTTGATTCCTGGCTTGTTATTTTACTTGTGGACTTCAAATTATTGTTTGCTATTAATAAAGGTGTGATTATTTTTGCACTTCTTGTCTCAGTCTGATTCCTGGCACCCTGACATCATGCAAGGGCCATGAATCCTGATGGTGCTGATAATCCACCTTTACCTGCCATTATTTCCAGGATGGATGAACAGGATCACCGCTTGGATCAGTTTGCACTAGCCCTGCAAACCCTGCTGACTCGCACTGCATATTTGGACCAAAGTGTCCTGCAAGTTATGGCTGCTCCTGTTTCTGCTACTGCACCTAGTCCTACCAGGAGCATGTCCGGTGCTGCACCTCTACCTCAGCGATATGGAGGCAATCCTAATCAGAGCAGAGGGTTTTTGAACCAGGTGGGCATTTACTTTGAGATGTTACCTCAGGCGTTTCCCTCTGACAGAGATAAGGTGGGATTTCTCATCTCGTTACTCTCTGTCACAGCTCTTGCCTGGGCTAATCCCTTGTGGGAGACTAATAAACCTGTGATTTCAAATTACCCTGAATTTGAGGCCTCCTTTCGAAGGGTATTTGATGTTCTGGCTCGCTCCTCCTCTGCTTGTGGAAGCCTCCTGTTCCATTGTCTCCTACGTGTTCGTTCCCACCCATGCCACCCTCTCCTCCCATGCCTCCTGGTCCCGAGTCACGAGGTACTGCTAAGCTGATGTAGTTGGGATTCACGCATCTCTCCGCGGTGGAGAAGGCCTTAAGGAGGAGAGAGGGGCTCTGATTCTATTGTGGGTTTCAGGGCCACTTTTTGTCGGGGGCAGACCTTGGGTGGTTTATCCTCGTCCCCAGAACCGCTAAAGGAGAAACCTTTGGTCACAGTTGTCCTTTCCTGGGTGGACTCCTCCCTAGTCACCCAGGCTCTTGTTCACTCCGGTGCTGCTGGCTATTTCATTGACAGTGCTTTTGTATCAAAGCACTCCATTCCTCTTTTGCCTCAGTCCGTTCCGCTTGCTATTGAGGCCATTGATGGCAGGCCCCTTCAGCCTGCACTCGTTACTCATGAAACTGCTCCGTTATCCATGGCTGTTGGGGCTCTCCATTTTGAAACCCTCCAGTTCCAGGTGATAAACTCTCCACATTTTCCGGTTATTCTGGGTTATCCCTGGCTCCAAAAGCACAATCCCAGTCTCAACTGGCGCAGGTCCAAAATTTTGTCGTGGTCTCTGCAATGTATTTCCACTTGTCTTCAGAAACCAGTTAAAGTCTTGTGCACGTCTTCGGTATCTCAATTGCCAGAGGAGTACTGAGAGTTCCTAGACGTTTTTGACAAGGTGCTTGCAGGTACGTTGCCTCCTCACCAGTATTACAATTGTGCCATAGACCTGCAGCCCAGAGCCATTCCTCCTCTGGGCTGGATTTACCCTCTGTCTGTTGCAGAGAATTGTGCTATGGAGGAGTATGTTGCCGATGCTCTGTCGCGGGGGATCATCTGTAAATCCTGCACTCCTGCAGAGGCTGGCTTCTTCTTTGTGAAGAAAAAGGGTGGCGAGTTAAGACCATGCATCGATTATAGGGATCTTAATCATCTTACCATTAAGAATGCTTACCCTATTCCGCTCATTACAGAACTCTTTGACCGCCTCAAGGGAGCTACGGTCTTTACTAAACTTGATTTGAGAGGAGCGTACAATCTTGTTAGGATAAAGGAGGGCCACGAATAAAAAACAGCATTTAACACCAGGAGCGGGCATTATGAGTATCTTGTAATGCCCTTTGGCCTATGTAATGCTCCTGCTGTTTTTCAGGAATTTATTAATGATGTCCTACGAGATATGTTGCAACAGTGTGTTGTGGTGTACTTAGACGACATCCTCATACACTCACCCACACTTGAGGCTCATTGTTCTGATGTTACACGGGTTCTTCAGAGACTACGTGAGAACGGCCTGTTTTGTAAACTCGAGATATGTGAGTTCCATCAGACTCAAGTAACCCTCTTAGGTTATGTTATCTCCATTGCAAGGTTCTCCATGGATCCTGACAATTTATCTGCAGTTTTGCAGTGGCCTCACCCAGTTGGTCTTCGGTCTATTCAATGTTTTTTGGGGTTCACCAATTACTATAGCAAGTTTATTAAAAAAATGTCTTCCTTGGTCAAACCTATCACAGACATGACCCGTAAAGAGAATGATCCACTCCATTGGTCACCTACTGCCATTAAGGCCTTTGATAGTCTTAAGACTGCCTTTGCTGCTGCTCCAGTTCTGGCTCATCCTAACCCTGTCCTGCCTTTCGTTCTTGAGGTTGATGCGTCTGAGACTGGAGTAGGTGCCCTCTTGTCTCAACATCCTACGCCTGACGGTTCTTTGCATCTGTGTGGTTTCTTCTCTAAGAAATTGTCTCCAGTGGAGTGCAATTATGAAATTGGCGACAGGGAATTACTGGCCATATTTTTGGCACTCAAGGAATGGAGGCATCTTCTCGAGGGTACTAGCGTGCCAGTGCTCATTCTTACTCACCACAAGAATTTAACTTATCTATCTGAAGCAAAACGTTTGTCGTCCTGACAGGTGCTATTTTTGTCTCAGTTTAATTATGTGGTCTCCTACCTGCCTGGTAGTAAGAATTTTAGGGCTGATGCCCTCTCTCGACAATTTTCGCCTTTGTCCAAGGAGGAGTCTGTACCTACTCCAGTTATACCTCCTGACCATATTTTGGCTACCATACGTACTAATTTGACTTCTCCCTTGGGGGAGGAGATCCTGGCTGCACAAACCAATGCACCTCCTGAGAAACTTAGTGGTAAGTTTTTTGTTCCTGAGAATCTTCTAACTAAACTTTTACACACTTACCACTATCCTAAAGCCGCATGTCACCCAGGCAAGAACCAAATGATTTGGTCTGTCACTCGACAATTCTGGTGGCCAGCTCTTCATTCTGATGTTGCTGCGTATGTTGCCTCCTGTTCAGTTTGTGCACAGAATAAGACTCCTCAACGTCTTCCTGTGGGTCTTCTTCAACCTATTGCTAATGGTGAGCATCCTTGGACACATCTTTCCATAGACTTCATTCTCGAGCTCCCTGTTTCCGATGGCAATACTGATATCCTTATGGTGGTTGACCATTTTTCTAAAATGTCACATTGTATTCCCTTGAAGAAGTTGCCTACCGCTCAGGAGCTTGCTTCAATTTTTGCCCGGGAGGTCTTCCGTTTATATGGGTTACCTAAGGAGATAGTGTCGGACCGGGGTAGCCAGTTTGTCCTTCTCCTTGGCATATCACCTTCAATCCAATGGGGCTGCGGAAAATATTTATCAAGCTCTGGAACAGTTCCTCCATTGCTATGTCTCAGATCACCACAATAATTGGTCTGAACTGTTACCTTGGGCAGAGTTTGCTCGTAATAGTGCTATTAATGCTTCCTCCAAGTTATCCCCATTCATGGCGAATTATGGGTTTCAACCATCTTTGTTGCCCGATTCATTCATGTGTCAGGGTATTCCGGCTTTGGAGGAGCATCTCCGGCAACTCAGTTCCACGTGGGTGCAGATTCAGGATTGCCTTCATCATTCTATGCAGCGCCAAAAGTTCCAGGCTGATCGTAGGCGTCTGCCCGCGCCTTCCTACCAGGTTGGTGAGAGAGTTTGGCTGTTCTCTCACAACTTGAACCTTCGTGTGCCTTCCAATAAACTGGTTCCCCGTTATGTTGGTCCTTTTCAAATACTCCGATGGGTCAATCCTGTTGCCTACACTCTTGACCTTCCTCCTGCAATGCACATCTCCAATGTTTTTCATGTCTCCCTCTTGAAACCATTGGTTTGTAATCAGTTTACCACTGTGTTGCCTCGTCCTCACCCTATCTTTGTTGACAACCATGAGGAGTATGAGGTCAGCAGTATTAGTGACTCTCGTATGTCCAGAGGCCGCGTACAGTATTTGGTTCACTGGAGGGGCTATGGTCCAGAGGAGCATTCATGGGTTCCCTCCTCTGATGAGCATGCTCCCGCCCTCCTCCGTGCCTTCCATACCTGTTTCCCCAATAACCCTTTTGTCCTCCCGCAGGGGAGGGGTCGTTAAGGGGAGGGTACTGTCAGGGTTTTTTCCCTGATCTGTTTGCCATGTGCTTCTGGCAGCCAATTTACTCACCTCTCTTGCTACTCTGGTGCATACTGTGTGATGCTGCTCAATTCCTGCACTTCCTTTTATGGCCACACTGGTATACATCATCCGTGTGAGACAGGATGCAGTCTCAGAATTGTGATGTCATCACTTATTATTTAAAGGGCCTCTGTTGAGTATGCTTTGCCCTTGTGTTGTCTCAGACCTGTTTGTGAGAGCTCCTGTGTTTTACCTGGCTGTCTGTCGTCCCTCATGGTTCCTGATCCCTGGCTTATTCCTGACTCTGCTGTTCTCCTTGTTCCTGATTCCGGCTCGTCTGACTATTTGCTTTGGCTCCTGACTCGGCTCGTCTGACTATTCGCTTTGGCTCCTGACATGGCTCGTCTGACTACCAGCTCTGGTTTTGATTCCTGGCTTGTTATTTTACTTGTGGACTTTTTATTATTTTTTGCTATTAATAAAGTTGTGATTATTTTTGCATTTCTCGTCTCAGTCTGATTCCTGGCACCCTAACAGTGGGGCTCTTGGAAAGAGGTCGATCTTGCAGTCATAAGGATGGTGGAGTGTCAGCATGTTGGCTGCTTTTTTCTCAAACACATCAGAGAAGTCCGCATATACTGAGGGAAGGTTTGGAGGAGTCTGTATACTGGCTATGGGGATGCGGAGCAGAGGAGTGACTTTAGCAAGGCAGGAGTGGAAACAGTACCCCAGGAGGCCAGTTGTCCTTCAGCCCAGTTTAACTGTGGATTGTGTATCTCAAGCCAAGCAAAACCGAGGATGACAGGCTGTGCTGGGGAATGAATGACCTCAAGCTGCAGTTTTTCGGTATGAAGCTCTTCCAGAGTCAGGGTCAGGGGTGCAGGCTCAAAATGGATCAACCCTGAACCAAGGGGGGAGGGTGCCATCCAGAGTAGTTATTTTGACTGCTTTTCTGCAGAAGAGGCAAGCCAGCTTGAATCATAAAATAGTGATCCAGAAAGTTTCCAGCTGCCCCTGAATCAAGAAAGGTTTGAGTGTGGACTGTATTCTGAAGGAAGGTAAGGATTACAGGTACCAGAATCCAAGTGGAATGAGGGGATTTAGTAGTGATCATGCTTAGCGGTACCCCAGTGTTATCACCTAAGCATTGGCTTTTCCCGGACGAATGTCACAGTCCTTTAGTTGGTGGGAGTTTGAACCACAATAAAAGCATAGCCTCAATCTTCTTCTTCTCTGTCTTTCAGACTCTGAGGGTTTGAAAGAGGAAAGATCCATGGGTTCCTCTTCTGGGGTGGCTGTAGAAATTGAAGGGGTAGAGGATACTGCCAAAACGAGATGAATAGGAGGACGAGAGGAGAGGACCCTCCTAGTTCTGTCTCTTTCGGCTTGTCTCTTCTGGAAGTGAGTCCAGACTGATACAAAGCATTATAAAGTGATCCAAAGAAGAAGGAACAAAACGATAAGTAAGTTCATCTTTGATACATTCATGCAGACCCCTCCTAAAGGCCGCCTTGAGAGCACTGCCATCCCAAGTGGTTTCAAGTGCCAAGGTGCAAAACTTGATGGGGAATTGTGCCATTCTATTGCCCTGGCGGAGGTCCAGGAAAGAATATTCTGCAGCAGAGGTACGGCTAGAAGTCCCAAACACAGAAGATAATGCAGAAATGAAATAATCAGCATCATGCAGGAGTGGAGCGTTCTGTTTCAAAAGGGGAGAGACCCAGGCTAGGGCCTTGTCCTTCAGTAAGGAAATGGTAAAGGTGACCCTTGACTGGTGAGACTGAAAGGTGTGAGGATCATTGCGGAAGTGCAGCCTGCATTGGTTAAGAAAACCCCTGCAATCAGTAGTACCTTCATATTTGTCAGGCAATGGTATCCGGGCTATACTCCCAGAAGCAGAGGAAGAAGCCGGGAAGCTAGGAATCCATATTCTGCAACTGTGTGGTATGGGTTCCCAACATCTGTCCCTGAAGATTAACTGCTCGTGCCACCTCATCTGGCTCCATGGCTCAAGTATAATGTAATGCTCGTGGGATACTCCTCTAACAGACCGAACTTGGCTAGTAGTCTTGTTTTCCCAGCGTCGAGCCAGAAAGATAGGGAATATCCCAGAGCAGAGAAAGTTAGCAAGATGAGGAAAGCAACACTCACCACAGGCAATGGTAGAGCAGTCCAAGGTAAACCACTAAAATTGTCAGGCAGGGTTTGGCAACGGTAAAGCAGTCCAAGGGCAGACCACTAGAATGATCAGGTAGGCAGAGTTTGGCAACGGCTAAGCAGTCCAAGAGCAAACTACTAGAATGGTCAGGCAGGCAGGGTTTGGCAACAGAGAGGCAATCCAGAATAATAGGGGTTGATTGGCAGAGTAGTCAGGCAAGCAGAGTTCAGCAGCAGTAAATCAATCCAGCAATTTAGGGGTTAGCAAGCAGAGTAGTCAGACAAGCAGAGTTCAGCAGCAGTATATCAATCCAGCAATTCAGGGGTATAACAGGCAGAGTAGTCAGACAGGCAGGGTTCAAACACAATAAGGCAATAAAAAAATATAGGTATCTCTCTAGAGATAACTAAATAGGGGGCACGCTAATAAAAAGCACGCAGATGAAAAAATAATGTATAGGTAGCAAATAAAGACAAAATCTTAGGTAGATAAAGATATACAATGAGACATACATTCACAGGAGATAATCAGTGGATAGATAGCAGCAGCAGCAGTCTCCTCACATCAGATGGTGCATGACGTCCATGCAGAAGAGAAAGAGAACAGAGAGAGGCGCTTGTGTGTACCAGTAGAAACAATAGAAAGGAGTAAAAACACCCACAACAGGGTACTCACATTTGGTAGAAGCACTCAGACAGTGCTATTAGACGCGGACTGGGTACTCCAGCGTGTCACCAGGAACACCTTAGGATCTCCCTTCTTGAACTGGAAAAACAGACTGACCAAAACAGCAGCTTCACAGGTCAGGCAAATGATGATGGTAATGTCAGGGACTCCCACGCAAAGCAGAAACGATCCCAATGTAGATGGTTGGTAAAAGGTGGTGTGATTAGTAGAAATGATCAGTGACAGTTCCAATGTCAGATAAAAAATTAGATTTATTAAAAAATAAAAAAAAAATAAAAAACTGGAAAAACAGGATAGGGCAAACATACACCCTCCTATTAACATGCAACTCGTTTCTCAGCTGTAATGCTGTTTCATCAGGCATATAACTTATAACTTATAACAATATTAATATAATATTAATATAATATTGGGATCGTTTCTGCTCTGCGTGGGAGTCCCTGACATTACCATCATCATCTGCCTGACCTGTGAAGCTGCTGTTTGGGTCAGTCTGTTTTTCCAATTCAAGAAGGGAGATCCTAAGGTGTTCCTGGTGACAATAGAAAGGTGTTTTTACTCCTTTCTATTGTTTCTACTGGTACACACAAGTGCCTCTCTCTGTTCTCTTTCTCTTCTGCATAGACAATAAGGCAATACAGTAGTAATGATATATCACACCCAGGAGCACACAAAGTAACACCTATACTTGGGCAGTGATAGATCGTTTGAATATGCTTACATAGATGCAGGATTCATGCCACAGACCGGCATCAGTGAGAGAGGAGCATCCGGACCCGACACAGCCCCTTGCAATGAGCAGAGAAGGAGACGCTGCCCCCCTAGCAATGGCTAAAGCAATGCGACGTGACACTACTTGCTTAATAATTTTCAGCTCTTACCCCATAAATAGAACTAAATCCTTTATTTTTAGCTTTTTTATGGCTCGCATGTTAACTCCGCTCGACTTCTCCTCTTTGCGCGCATTAGGTTTAACAAGTTGAAAGTAAATATTTTTTGATTGCTTGTGAACCCAATTCCAAAAGAGCAGAGGTTAGACTATCACGACCTCGCTAATGTACTCCCCCATAGACTTCAACGTAGAGAGAAATGTGAAAAAAGTCAAATTTAAATCAGCCAATAGAAAAAGCTTTCATTCTACTGGCTGATTTGAATTTTAAAATCAGACAATAGGAATTCAAGGATACCCCTATATAAAGGGATTACCTTGCATTCAAAATTCAGTGTGCAGCGGGTGACTGCATGAAGAGCACAGTGAAGGAATATCCGAAGATAAGAAGATGAAAATAGAAGACCACTGCCAGGCTGAAGATAGAAGACCAGCACCAGTATGAAGATAAACTACCAAGGCCAGGATGAAAAAGGACCACTGCAAGAATGAAGATGGACTGCTGCCGAGATGAAGATGGAGCACCAACATAACATTGGAGCCAGATTCAACTTGGTAAGTAGCATCTTTGGGGTTTAGTAATAGGATTTGTTTTATTTTTTTGCAAAACAGTGTTTTTTTATTTTTGTTTTTGGGCAGCAAAAGAGCTAGATTCCCTTCTAAGTGCAATGCCCAGTAAAATACCCTCCTTAGGTCAATTTTAGGTGTTTTTAGATGTATTTATATGGGAGGTGGGGGGTTACTTGTAGAATGGTAAACTTTTGAGGCAATCACAGGCTTAATAACTTGCAATCAGCCAATAGGATTGAACTTCAATCCTATTGGCAGATCCAATCAGCCAAAAGGATTGAGCTTGCATTCTATTGTCTATCAGCCAATCGGAATCTAAGGGATGCCATCTTGGATGACGCCACTTAAAGAGATATTCATTCCAAAGTAGACGTTGTTTGAAGAGGATGCTCCGCGCTGGGTGTCTTGAAGATGGAGCCGCTCCACGTCGGAAGGATGAAGATAGAAGATGCCCTCTGGATGAAGACTTCTGCCCGTCTGGAGGACCACTTCTGCCGGCTTCGTTGAGGACATCTTGCCGCTTGGATGAAGACTTCTCCCAGTAAGTGAATCTTCGGGGGGTTAGTGTTAGGATTTTTTAAGGGTGTATTGCGTGGGAATATTTTTTAGGTTAGGGCTTTGGGCATCAATAGAGCTAAATTCCCTTTTAAGGGCAATGCCCATCCAAATGCCCTTTTCAGGGCAATGGGGAGCTTAGGTTTTTTTAGTTAGGCTTTTATTTGGGGGGGTTGGTTGTGTGGGTGGTGGGTTTTACTGTTGGGGGGGTTGTTTGTATTTTTTTTTACAGGAAAAAGAGCTGATTTCTTTATGGCAATGCCCTGCAAAATTCCCTTTTAAGGGCTATTGGTAGTTTAGTTTAGGCTCAGGGTTTTTTTATTTTGGGGGGGCTTTTTTATTTTGATAGGGCTATTAGATAGGTGTAATTAGTTTAAAGATCTGTAATTTGTTTTTTATTTTCTGTAATTTAGTGTTGTTTTTTTGTGATTTAGCTAATTTAATTTAATTTATTTAATTGTATTTAATGTAGGGAATTTATTTAATTATAGTGTAAGGTTAGGTGTTATTTTACAGGTAAATTTGTATTTATTTTAGCTAGGTAGTTATTAAATAGTTAATAACTATTTAGTAACTATTCTACCTAGTTAAAATAAATACAAACTTGCCTGTAAAATAAAAATAAAGCCTAAGCTAGCTATACTGTAACTATAATGTAGCTAGCTTAGGGTTTATTTTATAGGTAAGTATTTAGTTTTAAATAGGAATAATTTAGGTAATGATAGGAATTTTATTTAGATTTATTTAAATTATATTTAAGTTAGGGGGTGTTAGGGTTAGGGTTAGACTTAGGTTTAAAGGGTTAATAAATTTAGAATAGTGGCAGCGACGTTGGAGACGGCAGATTAGGGGTTAATAAATATAATGTAGGTGGCGGCGATGTCCGGAGCGGTAGATTTGGGGTTTAATAAGTATAATGTAGGTGTCGAGGATGTTGGGGCAGCAGATTCGGGGTTAATAAGTATAATGTAGGTGGCGGCGATGTTAGGGACGGCAGTATAGGGGTTAATATTATTTAACTAGTGTTTGCGATGCTGGAGTGCGGCGGTTTAGGGGTTAATATGGTTATTCTAGTGGCGGCGATGTCCAGAGCGGCAGATTAGGGGTTAATAATTGTATTTTAGTGTTTGCGATGCAGGAGGGCCTTGGTTTAGGGGTTAATAGGTAGTTTATGGGTGTTAGTGTACTTTTTAGCACTTTAGTTATGAGTTTTATGCTACAGCGTTGTAGTGTAAAATTCATAACTACTGACTTTAGAATACATTACGGATCTTGTCGGTAGAGGCTGTAACACTCACTTTTTCACCTCCCAGGACAAACTCATAATGCCGGCGCTATGGAAGTCCCATAGAAAAAGGGTTTACAAACTTTACGTAAGTCGGTTTGCGTTAAGGCCAACAAAGTTTGCGGTACACCTATACCTGCAAGACTCGTAATAGTAGCGGGCGTAAAAAAGCAGTATTAGGACCTGTTAATGCTGCTTTTTTACCTTAACGCACAACTCGTAATCTAGCCGAATATGTTTAAAACAAACAAATAAGTCCTTGGTCATAAAACAATAAAGGTAAACAGCCCTAGTCACTTTTGGGTCTTAACTGCCTTAAGACCTTAGTATTGACACTATGGGGTCGTTTTAGAAAGCAGAGGATGCTGCTTCTGACCCACTCAGTTAAGAAGCAGTGGTCATAAGAACGCTCCTTAACTTATCCCCCACCTCTGAGGCGGCGGATAGCAATCATCTCGATCAGATACGTACAAATACATTAATATATATGTACACATATATCAACATATATATATATATATATATATATATATATATATATATATATATATATATATATACATACATACAAATCATCTTTGATGTCTCAATGTTAAAGCCATTTGCCTGCCTTTTTTTTCTAACATCTCCAATCTTTGATCCCTTATAACATTTGTGTACAATATTTTTATTAAAATAATTATTATTATTAGACTGTGTTAATGTCAGAGTAACTGTACTTTGTAATATATTTTTGAAGTGTTTTCTGCAACTTTTTTATTTTAGAAAAAAGTTAACTGAGATCTTGGAAAGGATTGAAGTGTAAAGGGCGATTGCGCTAGCGAAATGAAAATGGCTCGCAAAAATATGATTACGCTAGCGCAAAACCATTTGCATCTCACTTGTAATCTTGCCCTATATCGGTTCTATGGTATAGACAGCTCTTTCACTGTCAGCTGTCTAAGTCTGAGAATCATGTCAGTATAGCGGTAGGCTTGCCCTTCCTTGTGACATCTGCTGCCATGCTGTGTCTCAGACGTACGTTTTCCCAATAAGGCGTTTTCAAGGATGACATCCTTCGTACTTCTTCATCCTTATGACCCTCCTCTTTCTTCATGATTGTATCCTGGTTTGAGCGCACCTGTAACAATAAGGCTAATCAACATCGTCCTCTTTATATTCCACACCTTTTTTCCTATATATCAACAGTAAAAATGTCAAACAGAGACTTCTTCCTTCTATATTTGCACCTAAATTTTATAC